>NC_091069.1:201244789-201551548 GCF_032405125.1 Capricornis sumatraensis
AGATCCCCTGGAGAAGGAAATGGCAGCCCACTCTGGTACTCTTGCCTACAAAATCCCATGGATGGAGAAGCCTGGTAGGCTACAGTCCATGGATTCACAGAGTCGGACACGACTGAGCAACTTCAATTTCACTTGCATATTGTTTTCCATAGTGGCTGTACCAATTTACATTTTAAGGAGAATTCCCTACAGAGAGAGTATTTTAAAAATTTTTTTATATTGGAGCATAATTGATTAACAATGGTTGTGTTAGTTTAAGGTGTACAGCAAAGTGGTTCAGTTTTAAATATCCTTTATTAAAAATGATAAGGGAAAAGCAACAAGTAACTTACAAGAGAACTCCCATAAAGTAAGCTGCTGACCTTTCAGCAGAGATTCTGCTGGCCAGAAAGGTGTAGCACAATATATATGCACTCAACATAGGAGCACTTAAATATATAAAGCAAATATTGTCACACACATACACACACTCATACCACCTCTTCTTTATCCTCCTGTTGATGGACACTTAGTTTGCTTCCATATCCTGGCAGTTGTAAATAATGCTGCTATAAACTTTGGGGTCCATCTATCTTTTCAAATTAGTGTTTTTCTTATTGGCTTCCCAGGTGGCACAGTGGTAAAGAATGTGCCTGCCAGTGAGGGATATCAAAAGATATGGGTTTGATTCCTGGGTTGAGATCCCCTGGAGGAGGCCATGGCAACCCATTCCAGTATTCTTGCCTGGAAAATTCCATGGACAGAGGAGCGTGGTAAGCTACAGTCCATGGGGTTACAAAGAGTTGGACACAACTGAGCACGCAAGCACATGTGTATGCACGCACATGCACACATATATACACCTACACACATATATAAAAAACAAAAGTTTGCCATTTGCAGCAACATGGATAGAATTGATGGTCATTACATTAAGTGAAAAAAGTCAGAGAAAGACAAGTACTGTGTAATATCACTTATATGTGGAATCTAAAAACTACAACAAACATGAATTTCACAAAAAAGTATACTCAGATATAGAGAAAAAACTAGTGGCTACTAGTGAGAAGAAGCAAGAAGAGAGGGGTAATTTAGGGATGTAGGGCATTAAGAGTTGGAAAGTAATAGATATAAAATAAGCTACAAGGAAATATTGTACAACATGGTGAATATAACCAACATTTTATGATAAGTACAAATGGAATATAACCTTTAAAATTTTGAATCACTATAGGGTACATTGGTAACTTACATAATATTGTATACCCACTATACTTCAATTTAAAAAGACGTGTTAAAAGTCTGTTTCGTCTGATATGTCTATTTTGTCTGATTGCTATCCTTGTTTTCTTGTCATTTTCATTTGTATGAAAAGTATTTTTCCAACCCTCTACTCTCAGTCTGCTTCCCTGGTGGCTCAGGTAAAGAACTGGCCTGCCAATGCACGAGATTTGGGTTCAATCCCTGGGTTGGGAAGATCCCTTGGAGAAGGAAATAGCAACCCACTCCAGTATTCTTGCTTCAGAAATGCCAGGGACAGAGGAGCTAGTGGGCTACAGTCCATCGGGTCACAGAGTTGGACACAGCTTAGTGACTAAACCACAACTTTCAGTTTCTTGTAGGCAATATGCTGTAGGTTCTTGTTTTTTAAAATTTTAATCTGCCACTGTCTTTTTATTGGAGCATTTAGTCCAGTGACATTTAAAATAACTATCGACAGGTATTTATTGCCATTTTAAATCTTGGTTTCCAGATTTTGTAGTTTTTCTTTTTCACTTATTTTCCTTTTGTGGTTTGATGGTTTTCTTTTGTATTATTCTTGAGTTCCTTTCTTTTCGGTATTTGTGAATATATTATGTTTTTGATTTATGGTTACTGTGGTTTTCAAGTATGTTGGCCCATACCTATAGTATTTGCTCCAACTGATAATCATATGTTCTAAAAAATCTGCACTTTAACACCCCCCTTCCCCACATTTGTGATTTTGATGTCCTATTTTACATCTTTATGCTATAGTTTTGCTCTTAATTGTAGTTATAATCACTTTTATAAAAATTTGGATTTTTATAAAACCATTTATAAAAAATGTACTGGCTTATTTATCTTCAATCCTTTTGTGTGTTTGCCTTTCCTGTTGTGATTTGCCCTTTCCTATAGGTTCTTGCATCTTTTCTATTTAGAGAAGACCTTTCAATATTTCTTTTAGGGTATTTTTAGTGTTACTGATTCCTTTGTTTTTGCTTGTCTGAGAAATTCTTTATCTCTTCTATTCTAAGTGATAAACTTGCTGGCTAGAATATCTTATATGGCAGGTTTTTCCCTTTCAAGACTTTGAATATATCTTGCTGCTCCCTTTTGGCCTGCAAAACTTCTGTAGGAAAATCAGCTGATAGTCTTTCGGGGATTACCTTTTACCTGACACTTTCTCTTGTTGCCTTGGGAATCTTGCCTCTAACTTTTGCCGTTTTAATTGTGATATGGCCTAATGTGGATCTATTCAGGTTCCTCTTATTTTGGACTCTGTGTCCTGTGCCTGGATATCTGTTTCCTTCTTTAGGTTTGGGAAGTTTCCAGCCATCATTTCTCCAAATACATGTTCAATCCCTTTCTCTCTATCTTCTCCTTCCAGAACCCCTACTATGCATAGGTTGGCATGCTTTATATATTATCTCTTAGATCCCGTACATTGCTTTCATTTGTCTGTTATTTTGATTGGGTGATTTCCTGTACTCTTGCTTCCAGATCATTTATTCTTTCTTCTAGGTCTTTAGTCTGCTATTCATTGCTTCTAGACTGGTTTTTATCTTGGCAATTGAATTGTCTGATTTTGATTGATTCATCTTTACAGTTTCTCATTCCTTGTTGCAGTGAACATTTCTGTAATCTTTCTTAATTCCTGTAGCATTTTTATTATTTTCTTTTTGAACTTGGGGTCTAATAGTCTGATGAGGCCTATTTCATCATTTGTTCTTTTAGGGGATTTCTCTGATTGTTTTAATTGGGGTAGTTCCTCTGCTTTTTATTTTACCTAACTTTCTTTGTCTGTATGAATTGGGGAGTAACAGTTACCTACTGTGGTGTCGAAGGTTTTGTTTGGTTGTTTTCATTTATTTTTAATGTGGGAACACCCCTCTGTAGACTGTGAGTCCAGTATTCTTGGTGTGAGGGCTGCTTTTGGTATGGATTCAGCCACAGTTTTTCTCAGATTGTGCTGACCATTATCCCCTTGATGGGGGCTGTAAGTGGTGGTACAGTGTCCAGAGCTTGTGCTGGGTTGAGGTAAGGCCTCCTCTTTGCTCCACGGCTGTCACTGCCTTGTCAAGGGTGGCGTCTGCTCCCCAGTTGTTCAAGTAGAAGCCCTGAGGGTTAGGTCTCATTATGCTCCATTGCTCTTGAGTGCATGCCTTGCCCCGAAGCAGGTGGCCACTAAAGAAAGTGAGGTTCGTGTGGTCACAGTGAACCTGTGCATCTCCTGTGTGGATGTCTGCAGTTCTGTCCAAAAGCAGCCCAAGTTCGCATCCCTTTCTCTGTTGTGTTTGACAGAGACAGTGCTAGGCTGTGCTGTTGAGTAGGTAGGGGCTGGAGGCTGGGGGTCTGGGGGTGTGGCTACAGGAATCTAGATGGCTGTGCTGATTCCTGGGACCTGGGCTGCCTCCATGGGGGACCTCTCCAGGACCTGTCTGCCCCCGATGTTGAAGTGGGCAGAGGTGGAGCACTCCCACCAGGAAATGAACAGTCATGTCCTCCTGCCCAGAGCCTGTCCATCCAAGACTCCGCGCCCATTGCCTCCATGCTCCTGTGGGGCCACCTGGTTCATGGCAGCTGGGCCTATACACTGTACACATGGAAAATGGGCTCCACAGTTTGGCCCAGATCACACCCCAGGCACCCCTGTCTCTGCGCAGTCAGATCTCTGCTGTTATCTTGTGTGAGGCTGCAGTGTGGGGCGAGTGGGGCTGCGTGTTTGCCCCTTCCAGCTGGGAAGTATAGCGAGTCCACTGCCATTAGCGCATGTTTCTCTCCACCCTGATGTTAGAAAGCCAGCACAGGGGCACTTCTCAGTAGTCTAGGCTTCTCCAGCCCTTCTATCTGACCCAGCAGATTTCTCAGCAGTAAAGGGAGCCCCCAGAGTAGGGTGCGCCATGTGGGCCTGCTGTTCCTCACAGATACCTCCCAGGGCCACCGGCTCCATCCTGATTTTTTTTCCCGCCCTACTCTGGTTACATGGAGATCTTTCTTGCAGCTTGGATATATAGGAGACCTCTTGCCAGTTTCCAGTTGGTTTTCTGTGAGAACTGTCCCACACATAGATGCATCTTCGATGTGTGTTGGGGGGAAAATGAGCCCCGTACGTACCTCTGCCATCTTGATTGCTCTCCCTAGACCGTTGTCACTTCCTGGCAGCTTTGTGGTAATGTCTGAAAATAAGCTTTGTAGAAATGTGCTGTGTTCCCTGAGCAGTGAGAATACTGGTGTTGGCTGGGGCAATCTTTCTGAATGGCAGTTTGGCAATCTAAATTGCAAATGTTTACAGTTGACTTGGTATCAGTTTTCTCAGCCTAAGTTTAAGGCTGTGCATATATGGAGGATGTTGCAAGGGGATCTGGTTATCCTAATCATATCAGTCCAGGAACCATAGTTTGGAAAGAAGCTCACCTATCTCAGAAGCGTCCAATCTTCATAGAATCATAAAGTTAAGTACTTTAGATTATGTAGTTCAAAAGTTGCTTTGCCTTGGAGGAAACCAAAGCTCAGAACCCAGAATTTTCACTCCTTGTTTCAGAGGAGTCTCAGTCTGTTTTTTGGAAAGACAATCACCCCTTAGTCAAACATCTGACTCTTGGATGAATACCCCTGGTACCTTTCACCAGGAGGGGAGAGGCTGCCAGTGAAGAAATGGACTCAAGCCTGAAGGTCAAAGCTACAGCTGCTAGTCCTTTAATACTTTTTTAAACCTTATTTTAATACCACATTATTTATGAGTTTGAAGTTCGATGCTAATATCTTTGTCGTTCACATCCGTTAAATGTAACCACAATAGGAGAGGTCCTGAAGGGTTTTGGTAGGCAGTACAGCACAGGGTTAGTGTATGCTGACCTTAGAAACTAATTAGAGAGGGGCTTGAATCCTCCATCAACACTTACATGCCTTGCCCAAGCTACTTGAGCATTCTCTGCTTCAAGGGGATAGCTATACTCAGCTCAAAGAGTTGTTATGGGGCATAAACGAGGTGATACGTGTCAAGTGCTCACCAATAAGTGCTCCAAATCAGCTTCATTTTGTTAAATAAGAAGTGGAGCTCTCCTAATTTCAGTGTATATGACTTGAAAAGTAAAAACGAAACAAAAACACACAAGGGAATAGGCCAAATCTGGATGAATTCCCAGCACAAAAATCTTTTAAGGTTGTGTATTTTATACAGACATTGCATATCCTAATTATTTTTTTTTAATTTATTGAAGCAAAGTTTATTTATAATTCACATTCATTTCTGCTGTACAGAAAGGTGATTCAGTTATACATATATATATATACACACGCACATATTCTTTTCCATTATGATTTATCACAGGATATTGAATATTGCTCCCTGTGTTATACAATTTAGGACATTGTTTATCCATTCTATTTATACCAGTTTGCATCTGCTAATTGCAAACTTCCGATTTATCCCTCTCCAACTGTCCTCTCCCTTGGCAACCACCAGTCCACTCTCTGCTGCTGCTGCTGCTGCTGCTAAGTCGCTTCAGGTGCGTCCGACTCTGTGAGACCCCATAGACGGCAGCCCACCAGGCTCCCCCATCCCTGGGATTCTCCAGGCAAGAACACTGGAGTGGGTTGCCATTTCCTTCTCCAATGCATGAAAGTGAAAAGTGAAAGTGAAGCCACTCAGTCGTGTCCGACTCTTAGTGACCCCATGGACTGCAGCCTACCAGGCTCCTCCGTCCATGGGATTTTCCACGTAAGAGTACTGGAGTGGGGCGCCATCGCCTTCTCCGTCCACTCTCTATGTTCCTGTTTTGTTTCTCTTTCATAGATGGTTCATTTGTGTCATATTTTAGATTCCACATGTAAGTGATGTCATATGGTGTTTATCTTTCTGACTTACTTAACCTAGTATGATAATCTCTAATTGTATCTGAAAGGTTGTTGTTGAATCACGACGCTGGGACTCTTGGCCCCCGGAGGAGAAGAATTCAATCCGGGGCCAGAGACTAGGCTTGATCGCTCAGAGCTTTTGTGTAATAAAGTTTTATTAAAGTATAAAGAAGATAGAGAAAGCTTCTGACATAGGCATCAGAAGGGGGTAGAAAGAGTACCCCCTTGCTAGTGTTAACAATGGAGTTATATACTCTCCAGTAAATCAAAAGAATGTCTGGAGGTTGTAAAGACCTCATCAGACCTACTCCCATAATTTACATTTAGCCAGAAGGTTTAATCCAGAGACTGTCCTCAGGCAGAATACATAATACATTGTTGTTATATAATCCTTGTAAAGAAGGGGAAAAAAAGGTTTGTCCTTTCTTCCTCCTTGAGAATTCCAGACCCCTCTCTCCTTGGGGACCCCTAGACTTCTTATCAACCTGCCTAGGAAA
Organism: Capricornis sumatraensis; assembly: GCF_032405125.1. Taxonomy (NCBI): domain Eukaryota; kingdom Metazoa; phylum Chordata; class Mammalia; order Artiodactyla; family Bovidae; genus Capricornis; species Capricornis sumatraensis. Next base: position 201,251,365 of record NC_091069.1, read on the forward strand.
TGACTCTCTCATATCCATGTTGCTACAAATGATATTATTTTGTTCTTTTTTATGGCTGAGTAGTATTTCATTGTATATATGTACCACATCTTTTAAAAAAATGTTTTTATTGGAGTTCAGTTGATTGGCAATGTTGCTACTTTCTCCTATACAGCAAAGTGAATCCATATATATATTTAAAAGGATTCTTTTCCCATATAGTTCATTACAGAATATTGAGTAGAATTATTTTTAACTATACAGTTGATTCTTCTTAGTTATCTATTTTATATACACTAGTGCATATATATCCAGCACAGTCTCCCAATTATCCCTCCTCCCTTTTCCCCTCTGGTAACCATAAGACTGTTTTCTACATCTGTAATTCTATTTCTGCTTTGTAAATAAGTTCATTTTTACCACTTTTTAAGATTCCACATATAACCAATATCATATCGTATGTTATTTGTCCTTCTGTCTGACTTACTTTACTCAGTATGACAAACTCCAGGTGGCTCCAGCGGCATTCTTTGGTTCTTTTTATGGCCATTGTGTATATGTACCACGTCTTTACTCATTTCTTTATGATGCACATTTGGGCTCCTTCTATGTCCTGGCTATTGTAATAGTGCTGCAGTGAACACTGGGGTGCATGTATCTTTTTGAGTTATGGTTTTCCAAGGAGTGTGAATGCTGGGTTATATGGTAGCTCTATTTTTAGTTTTTTAGGGATTCTCTATACTGTTCTCCATAGTGGCTGTACAAGTTTACATTCCCACCAATAGTATGGCATGTTTTTGTTCAATTGCTAAGTTATGTCCGATTCTTTGGCATCCCATGAACTGCATCACGTCAGGCTCCCCTGTCCTTAACTACCTCCTGGAGTTTTCTCAGATTCATGTCCCTTGGTCAGTGATGCTATCTAAGCATCTCATCCTCTGCCACCTGCTTTTCCTTTTACCGTCAAACTTTCCCAGCAGCAAGGTCTTTTCCGCTAAGTCACCCCTATGCATCAGGTGGCCAAAGTATTGAAGCTTCAGTCCTTCCAATGAATATTCATTGTTGATTTCCTTTAGGATTGACTGGTTTGATCTCCTTGCAGTCCAGGGGACTCTCAAGAGTCTTCTCCAACACCATAGTTCAAAGCATCAATTCTTTGGTGCTCAGCCTTTATGGTCCAACCCTCACATCTGTACATGACTACTAGAAAAACCATAGCTTTGCCTGTATGGACCTTTGTCAGCAAAGTGATGTCTCTGCCGTATAGGTTTGTCATAACTTTCCTTCCTAGGAGCAAGTGTCTCTTAATTTCATGGCTTCAGTCATCATCCACAGTGATTTTGGAGTCCAAGAAAATAAAATCTGTCACTGCTTCCACTATTTCCCCTTCTGTTTATCATGAAGTGGTGAGACCAAATGGCAATATCTTTATTTTCTGAATGTTGAATTTCAAGCCAGCTTCTTCATTCTCCTCTTTCATCCACATCAAGAGGCTCTTTAGTTCCTCTTCACTTTCTGCCATTTCATTGGTATCATCTGCATATCTGAGGATGTTGATATTTATCCCAGCAGTCTTGATTCCAGCTTGTGATTCATCCAGCCCAGCATTTCACATGATGTACATGGCATGTAAGTTAAATAAGCAGAGTTAAATATACAGTCTTGTTGTACTCCTTCCCCCAGTTTGAACCAGTCCATTGTTCCATGTCTGGTTCCAACTGTTGCTTCTTGACCTGCATACAGGTTTCCCAAGAGGCAGGTAAGGTGGTCTAGTGTTCCCATCTCTTTAAGAATTTTCCACTGTTTGTTGTGATCCACACAGTCAAAGGCTTTAACGTAGTCAATGCAGCATAAGTAGATGTTTTATGGAACTCCTTTGCTTTTTCTATGATCCAGCAAATGTTGGCAATTTGATCTCTGTCTCCTTTGCATTTTCTAAATCTAGCTTGTACATCTGGAAGTTCTTGGTTCATGTACTATAAAGGCTAGGTTGAAGAATTTTGAGCATTGTCTTGCTAGCTTCTGATGTGAGTGCAACTTCATGGTAGTTTGAGCATTCTTTGGCATTGCCTTTCTTTGGGATTAGAAAGAATATCCTAATTGATTGATCTTCCCTTGTGGCTTAGCTGGTAAAGAATCCACCTGCAATGTGGGAGACCTGGGTTCGATCCCTGGGTTAGGAAGATCCCCTGGAGAAGGGAAAGCCTACCCACTCCAGCATTGTGACCTAGAGAATTCCATGGACTGTTTAGTCCATGGGGTCACAACAAGTCGGACACAGCTGAGCAACTTTCACTTCTTTGGGATTGGAATGAAAACTGACCTTTTCTAGTCCTGTGGCCACTGCTGAGTTTTCCAAATTTGCTGATATATTGGGTGCAAGACTTTGGCAGCAGCATCTTTAAGGATTTAAAATAGCTCAGCTGGAACTCCATCACCTCCACTTGCTTTGTTCATAGTAATGCTTCCTAAGGCCCACTTGACTTCACACTCCAGAGTGTCTGGGTCCAGGTGAGTGATCACACCATTGTGGTTATCCAGGTCATTAAGACCTTTTTTATATAATCTGCTGTGTATTCTTGCCACCTTTTCTTGATTTCTTCTGCTTCTGTTAGGTCCTTACTGTTTCTGTCCTTTATTGTGCCCATCCTTGCATGAAATGTTCCCTTGATAGCTCCATTTTTCTTGAAGAGATCTCTAGTCTTTCCCATTCTGTTGTTTCCCTCTGTTTCTTTGCATTGTTCTTTGAGTAAGACCTTCTTTTGTCTCCTTGCTATCCTCTGAAACTCTAAATTCAGTTAGGCATATCTTTCCCTTTCTCCTTGGCCTTTCACTTCTTTTCTTTCCTCGTCTGTTTGTAAAGCCTCCTCAGACAACCACTTTGGCCTCTTCCATTTCTTTTTCTTTGAGATAGTTTTGGTCACTGTTCCCTGTACATTGTTATGAACCTCCATCTGTAGTTCTTTAGGCACTCTACCGGATCTAATCCCTTGAATGTATTCATCACCTCCACTGTATAATCATATGGGATTTGATTTAAGTCATACCTGAATGGCCTAGTGATTTCCCCTACTTTCTTCCATTTAAGCCTGAATTTTGCAATAAGGAGCTGATGAGCTGAGTCAGAGTCAGCTACAGGTCTTGTTCTTGCTGACTATCTTTGGCTGCAAAGAATATAATCAATCTGATTTCAGTATTGACCATCTGATGATGTCCATGTGTAGCATCTTGTGTTGTTGGAAGAGGGTGTTTGCTATGATCAGTGCATTTTCTTGACAAAACTCTGTTAGCCTTTGTCCTGCTTCATTTTGTACTCCAAGCCCAAACTTGCCTTTTGCTCCAGGTATCTCTTGACTTCCTACTTTTGCATTCCAATCCCCTATGATGAAAAAGCCATCTTTTTTGTTGTTATTGTTAGGTCTAAAAGATATTGTAGGTCTTCATGCTAAGTTGCTTCAGTCATGTCCGACTCTTTGTGACCCCGTGGACTGCAGCCTGCCATGCTCTTTTGTCCACTTTTTGTCAGAATTCTCCACTGTGTCCTGTCCATCTTGGGTGGTTCTGCTTGGGTAGCATGGTTCATTGAATTGTGCAAACCTGTTCTTCCTGAGAAGACTGTGATCTATGAAGGGAAACAGTGTAGGAGAGTTCCCTTTTCTCTACACCCTCTTCAGCATTTATTGTTTGTAGATTTTTTGATGAATGCCATTCTGACAAGTGTGAGGTGATACTTCATTGTAGTTTTGATTTTCATTTCTCTAATAGTTACATTGAGCATCTTTTCCTGTACATTTTGGCCATCGGTGTGTCATCTTTGGAGAAATGTCTTTTTAGGTTTTCCATCCATTTTTTGTGTGTGTGGTTGTTGTTTTGCTATTGAGCTATATTAGCTATTTGTATATTTTGGAGATTAATGTCTTACTGGTCACATCATTTGCAGATATTTTCTCCCATTCTGTGGGTTGTCTTTCATTTTGTTTATGGTTTCCTTTGTTGTGTAAAAGTTTTTGAGTTTAATTAGACCCATTTATTTTTGTTCTTATTTTCATTAGGAGTTGGGTCAAAAAAGATATTTCTGTGATTTATGTCAGAGAGTTCTGCCTATGTTTTCCCCTAAGAGTTTTATAGTATCTGCCCTTACATTTAGGCTTTTAATCCACCTTGGATTTATTTTTGTGTGTAGTGTCATAGTAATATCATTTCAGTTTTTTACGTGTAGCTGTTCAGTTTTCCCAGCACCACTTATGGAAGAGACTATCTTTTCTCCATTGTATATTCTTGCCTCCTTTGTCATAGGCTAATTGACCGTAGGTGCCGGGAGCCAGCATGAGGAATCCCACCCGTGACAAGGTCATGTGGCAGAGATTTGATGGGCAAGGCGAGTCAAATCTCAGGGCTTTCTCCTGGTATTTCCTGAGCATGTACCCCAAAAAACCAAAGTCTGCCGGCCTTTGTACTCTGCTTTTCCACTCTTCTGACGCACTCTGGAAAAAGTCAGCTCAGGGCTTTAGTCTTCTGCGTTAGAAAGGGTGTTTCAATCCCCAAACCCCTCTGATGGCTTTCTAGCTTGCCTGCAGGACTCGTACAGCTGCTCATGTGATTGTTTGAGGCCTCCCAACTGCGGGAGGCACAGGAAGCTTAAAACATCCTAGGAATGTAGGGGCTTCCGAGGAGTCAAAATCATTAGAATAGGACTGATTAAATGTTTCATTTGTTGAGCCAATACTTGCTGCCAAATTTTCATATCTTTTATTTGTACAGATAGTTGGTATATAGAAAAACAGGTAGTAGACCTGGTATTAGCAACATTAGATCTTTGAGTTAAGTACTTTCTTTGTTATAACCCACTGTACCTTTGTTCTACAGGAATGTAGCTTTATTTAGTACTTTGAGGGTAATGCAGAGTAAAGAAAACACACTTCTAGGGAAAAGGAGTTTTCTGACTGATAGACAATTATCCAGGAAGAGAGCCATAAAAATGTTGACAGGCCTCTTGGCCAGAAGATAATGTAAACCACCTGAGACCTTTTGTATATGGGAAGATATGCAAAAAGAAAGCCTGGTCTCAATGAGGGTCAGGACTGCTGCCCCTGCATAACTCTGCATATTCCATTATTTCTTTATGTACAACTTGGAGTATATAAGCTGATTTTGAAAAGTAAAGTTTTTGGAGTCTTGCGCCGATGCTGGGCTTCCCCTGTTCTTTTCTCCCCCTTTTCAGCTAAATTCCTATCTGGAGTGGGGAGGCTCACCACATCTACTTACTTGCCCTGGCTTCTAAGACCCACACGAAAGGGAGCCTAAGGCGGGGTACCCCTTGATATTTAAGTGGGTGCCGGTGGCCTAACGTAGATGGTGCAAACCTCTTGTCTCGAGGTTTTATTGGTTTTCCCCGTAAACCAAGTTATTCAGCCTCTTTTTCTCCACCTAAATTTCCTACTATACTATTTCTCCCTAATCTAATCTTATATTTCTGTATTAATAAACAAATAAGTTTCTCCTCACCTGTGCCGGTTCATGCTTCAAATTACCCTGGATCCACCGGGGCTGGACCCCGGCACTTAGGCGTGTGGGTTTATCTGTGGACTTTTTAACCTGTTCCATTGACCTATATTTTGGTTTATGTACTAGTACCATACTGTTTGTAGCTTTGGAGTATAGTCTGAAGTCAGGAAGCCTGATTCCTCCAGCTCTTCTTTCTTTCTCAAGATTGCTTTGGCTACACAGGTCTTTTGTGTTTCCACATAAATTGGAAAATTTTTTTGTTCTAATCCTGTGAAAAATGCCCCCTGTAATTTGATGTGGATTTCATTAAATATGTAGATTGCTTTGGGTAGCTAAGATCATTTTGGTAATATTGATGCTTCCTATTTCAGAACATTGTGCCACACCTTCTTTATCCATTCATCTGTCAGTGGACATTGAGGTTGTTTCCATGCCTGGTCTATTGTGAATAGTGCTGTTCTGAGCTTAGAGGTACATATATCTTTTGAATTACAGCTTTGTCTGGATATGTGCCCAGGAGTGGGATTGCTGGATTATATGTTAATTATATTTTTAGTTTTCTGAGAAACCTCCACATCATTTTCCACAGTGGGTACACCAACTTACATTCCCACCTGTAGTGTAGGAGAATTCTCTTTTCTCCATACCCTCTCCAGTATTTGTTATTTGTAGACATTTGTCATAGACTTTTAATGACATTTAATAACTTTTAACATTTAATGATGGTCATTCCGACCAGTGTGTGGTAGTACCTCATTACAGTTTTTATTTGCATTTTTCTAATACTTAGTGAACATATTTTCATGTGCCTATTGGCCATTTGTATTTCTTCTTTGGAGAAATGTCTATAAAAATAATCTGCCTGTTTTTCAATTGGGTTGTCTTTTTGTTGTTGTCAAGTTGTATGATCTTTCTGTACATCTTGGAAATTAAGCCCTTGTCTGTCACATCATTTGCAAATATTTTCTCCCATTCTGTAGGCTGTCATTTAGCTTCATTCATGGTTCCTTTGCTGTGCAAAAGGTGATAAGTTTGATTAGGCCCTATTTGTTTATTTTTGCTTTTATTTCTATTGCCTTAGGAAATGACCTAAGATAACATTTGTACAATTTATGTCAGAGAATGTTTTGCCTGTGTTCTCTTCTAGGAGTTTTATGTTGTCATGTCTTATGTTTAAGTCTTTAAACCATTTTTATTTTATTTTTGTGTATGGTGAGACGGTGTGTTCTAAATTCATTGATATATATATATTGCTGTCCAGGTTTCCCAACACCAGTTACTGAAGAGACTTTTCCTCATTGTATACTCTTGCCTCCTTTGCCAGAGATGAATTGACCGTAGATGTGTGGTTTATTTCTGGGCTCTCTATTCTGAAGCATTGATCCATATGTTTCCTTTTTGTGCTAGTGCCACTCTGTTTTGAGTACTGTGGCTTTGTAGTATTGTCCGAAGTCTGGGATGGTTATGCCTCATGTTTTGTTCTTTTTCTTCAGGATTCCTTTGGCAATTCTGAATCTTTTATGGTTCCATATGAATTTTAGGATTATTTTCTCTAGCTCAGTGAAAAATATCACAGGCAATTTGATAGGGATTATATTAAATTTGTAGATTGCTTAGAGCAGTATGGCCATTTTGATAGTATTCTTCCAATCCAAGCATGGGATAGTTTTTCACTTCTTTGAACCATCTTCAGTTTATTTTATTAATGTTTCATATCTATAAGTCTTTCACCTCCTTGTTGAGGTTTATTCCTAAGTATTTAATTTTTGAGATTGTGATTTTAAAAGATATTGTTTCTTACACTACCTTTCTGATATTTCATTGTTATAAGGAAATGCAACCAATTTCTGTATGTTAATTTTGTATCCTGCCACATTACTGAATTAATTAGTTCTAGTAGTTTTAGTGTGGAGTCTTCAGAGTTTTCTATGTATAGTATCATATCATCTGCACATAATGACAATTTTGCCTTTTCCCTCTAAATTTGGATAATTTTCTTTCTTTTTTTTTTTTGACTGATTATTGTGGCTAGGACTTCCAATACTATGTTGAATAGAAGTAGAAAGAGTGGGCATCCTTGTGTTGTTCCAGCTTTTAAAAATAAGGCTTTTAATTTTACACCATTGAGTATTATATTGACTGTGGGTTTGTTATAAATAGCTTTTACCATTTTGAGATATGTTCTCTCTCTACCCACTTTGGCAAGAGTTTTTTTTTATCATGAATTGATGTTAAATTTTGTCAAGTGTTTTTCCTGTATCTATTGAGATGACTCTGTGATTTTTGTCTTTTGTTTATGTGGTGTATCACATTTATTGATCTGCATATGTTGAATCATCCTTGTGATCTTGGGATGAATCCCGCCTGGTTATGGGGTATGATTTTTTCTATGTGTTGTTGAATTTGGTTTTCTAATATTTTGGTGAGAATCTTTAAATTCATCCCAGATATTGGCCTATAATTTTATTTTTTGGCAGTATCTTTTTTTGATTTGGTATCAGGATGATAATGGCTTCACAGGACATCCTTGGGAGTGTTCCCTTCTCTTCAATTGTAGAAAAGTTTGGGAAGAATCAGTGTAAGTTCTCTTGGTATGTTTGGTAGAATTTGCCTGTGAATCCATCTGGTCCTGGACTTTTGATTGTAGGGAGTTTTTAAATTACAGACTCTATTCAGTTCTATTGATCCTTCTGTTCAAATTATCTATTTCTTCTTAATTCAGTTTTGGTAGGATGTCTGCTTCTAGAAACTTGTCCATTTCTTTTAGGTTGTTGAATTTGTTGGCACATAATTGTTCATAGTATTCCATTATGGGTTTTTGTATTTTTGCAGTATCAGTTATTATTTTTCCTTTTTCATTTCTTATTGTTTATTTGGGTGGGTCCTTTCTTTTCCTCTTGGTGAGCCTAGCCAGAGATTTGTCAAACCTGCTCTTGGTCTTACTGAATTTTTCTATTGTTTCTTTTACTTTCTGTTTTATTTATTTCCTTTCTGATCTATATTATTTTCTTCCTTTTGCTGACTTTAGGTTTTTTTGTGTTTTTTTGTTTGTTTGTTTTTTTCCAATTCTTTTAAGTGATAGGTTAGGCTGTTTGAGATTTTGCTTGTTTTTTGAGGAAGGCCTGTATCATTACAAACTTCCCCTTAAGAACTGCTTTTGCTGCCTCCCACAGATTTTGTATGGTTGTGTTTTTATTGTCATTTTTCTCAAGCTATTTTTAAATTTCCTCTTTGATTTCATCATTGATCTATTGGTTTTTCAGTAGCATGTTTTTTAGTTTCCATGTGATTATTTTTCTCATTTCTTTATCTGTGGTTATTTTCTAATTTTATTATATTGTAGTCATAAAATATGCCAGAGATAATTTCTATACTGTTAAATTTGTTATGACACCACCCTTATGGCAGAAAGCAAAGAACAACTAAAGAGCCTCTTGATGAAAGTGAAAGAGGAGAGTGAAAAAGTTGGCTTAAAGCTCAACATTCAGAAAAGTAAGATCAAGACATCTGGGTCCCCATCACTTCAAGGCAAATAGATGGGGAAACAGTGGAAACAGTGTCAGACTTTATTTTGAGGGGCTCCAAAATCACTGCAGATGGTGACTGCAGCCATGAAATTAAAAGATACTTGCTCCTTGGAAGAAAAGTTATGACCAACCTAGACAGCATATTCAAAAGCAGAGATATTACTTTGCCAACAAAGGTCCATCTAGTCAAAGCTATGGTTTTTCCAGTGGGTCATGTATGGATGTGAAAGTTGGACTATAAAGAAAGCTGAACGCTGAAGAATTGATGCTTTTGAACTGTGGTGTTGGAGAAAACTCTTGAGAGTCCCTTGGACTGCAAGGAGATTCAATTAGTCCATCCTAAAGGAAATCAGTCCTGAATATTCATTGGAAGGACTGATGCTGAGGCTGAAACTCTAATACTTTGGCCACCTGATTTGAAAAGAATTGACTCATTTGAAAAGACCCTGATGCTGGGAAAGACTGAAGGCAAGAGGAGAAGGGGACAATAGAGGATGAGATGGTTGGATGGCATCACCAACTCAATGGAATGAGTTTGAGTAAACTCCAGGAGCTGGCAATGGACAGGGAGGCCTGGTGTGCTGTAGTCCATGGGGTTGCAAAGAGTCAGACATAACTGAGCAATTGACCTGAACTGAACTAAATTTATTAAGGCTTATTTTGTGCCCTGATATGTAGTTAATTCTAGAAAATGTTCCATGTACATTTGAGAATGTGTACTCTGTTTTTCTTTGTGATGTAATGTCCTGAAAAATATCAATTGAGTCTAACGTTCTATTGTATCATTTAGTATCTGTTGTCATATTGATTCTGTCTAGGAGATCGTTCCACTGATGTGAAGGGGATATTAAAGTCTCCTACTATTATTATATGCCTGTCAATTTCTCTGTTTATGTCTGCTAGTATTTGTTTTATGTATTTGAGTCTCCTATATTAGGTACATATTTATATTGATAACTATAAAATCCTCATCTTATATTGATCCTTTTATCATTACATAGTGTCCTTCTTTAACTTTCTGTTGTTGTTATTGTTTTTTCTTTTTTTCTTGGTGGTTCTGTTGTTGGCATGTAGGATCTTAGTTCCCTGACCAAGAATTGAACCTATGCCACTTGTAATGGAAGTGTGAGGTCTTAACCACTGGATCACCAGAAAGTCCTATCTTTCTATATGGCCTTTGTTTAAGCGTCTGCCTCCAATGCGGGAGACCCAGGTTCGATTCCTGGGTCAGGAAGATCCCCTGGAGAAGGAAATGGCAATCCACTCCAGTATTCTTGCCTGGAGAATCCCATGGATGGAGAAGCCCAGTAGGTTACAGTCCACGGGGTCACAAAGAGTCAGACACGACTGAGTGACTTCACCTTACTTCACCTTTGTTTCAAAGTCCATTGTATCTGATATGAGTATTGTGACCCTCACTTTCTTGTCATTTCCTTTTGCATGAAATATCTTTTTCAATCCCCTCATTTTCAACCTGTGTGTGTCCTGTGCCCTAAAATGGGTCTCTTTGGGGCAGCATATTGTAAGCTTTTGTTTACTTTTACTGAATCTGCCACTCTGTGTCTTTTGATTGGAGTATTTAGTCCGTTGACATTTAAGGCAGTCGTTAATAGATATGTATTGATTTCCATTTTAAACTGTTTTCCCATTGATTTTGTATTTCTTCTTTGCTCCTTTTATTTTTCCTTCTGTGGCCTGATGATTTTGTTTTGTGTTATACTTACGTCTTCTTTCTGGTTTGTGTGACTGTAGGTTTTTGTTTGTGGTTACTCTGTTTTACAGGTATATTAACCCCTTATATCTACTTACCTTAGATGGGTAGTTATATAGGCTCAAACACATTCTAATTTTTAAAAATCTACATTTTCTTACTCTTCTCTGACACATTTTATAATTTTAATGTCTTTTATGTTTTCACATCATCATTTTTCTGTTCATTGTCGCTATCATCACTTTCACAGAAAATTTTTGATTTTTTAAAAAAATATGTATATGGCTTAAGTTATTTTCTAATTGTGATTTTCTCTTTCCCATATATTCGTCTTTTCTATTTGGAGAAGACTTTTCAATATTTCCTTTAGGATAGGTTTAGTATTGCTGTATTCTTATAGGTTTTGCTTCTCTGAGAAATTTTTTTTATCTTTCCTTCTATTCTAAATGATAATCTTGCTGGGTAGAATATTTTAGGTTGCAGATTTTTCTCTTTCAGAATTTTGAATATATTAATATCTTGCCACTTCCTTCTTGCCTGCAAAGTTTCTGTGGAAAAATCAGCTGATGGCCTTATGGGGGTTTCCTTGTAATTCACTTCATTTTTCTCTTGCTGCCTTTAAAATCCTCTCAACATTTGCCATTTTTATTATAATACGTCTTGGTATAGATGTGTTTGGGTTTGTCTTATTTGGAACCCTCTGTGTTTCCTATACCTCAATATTTGTTTCTTTCTTCAGGTTTGGGAAGTTTCCAGCCATAATTTCTTGAAATACATTGTCAATCCTCCTTTCCTTCCCCTTCTGGTATCCCTGTCATGTGTAGATTGGCAAACTTTATATTATCCTGTAGCTCTCTTACATTACTTTCACTTTTTTTCATTTGGCTTTCTGTCTGCTGTCCTGATTGGGTGATTTCTATTTTTCTATCTTCCAGGTCACTTATTTGTTCTTCATTATTCTTTCTGCTCTTCACTGCCTTTAGTCCAGCTTTGGTCTCTGCAAATAAGTTTTATAATTTTTCTTGGTTCCTCTTTATAGTTTCTAGTTCCTTTTTAGAGTACTTTGCATTTCTGTTGATAGCATTTAATTCCTTCAGTATACTCATTTTCTTTTTGAAACTGCTATTAGGCTGAAGAGGCCTGAGTCATTGTTGTTCTTTTAGAGGAATGCTCTTGTGAGTGGTTCCTCTGCTTCTTTGTTTTACTTATATTTCTCTTACTCTGTGAGTTTAGGATAAACCATTATCTACTGTGGTCTTAGAGGGCTATTTATATGTGGGGTGGTCCCTGGGTAGCTTGTGTGGGTTTAGTATATTTGGTAGAGGGCTGCTTTTAGTGTAGATGCCTGCTGTCTCTTTCCTCAGTGAGTGCTGGTCATTATCCCTTAGATAGGGGATGTGCGTATGTGGTGCCTGGTGCCCAGTCTTGGAGTTCTCAATGGTGGTGGGCAGTTCAGGTACATTCCCAGGGCATGAGATGGGAGTGGATGTAGCTTGCAACCACACCTGGGCGGGTGGTGGGGGCGGTGCTCACAACCACTTCTGGCATCCAGCTGAGTGGTGGCTTGCTGAGTTTGTGCAGTCAGTTTCCTGCCCTCTGGGAATACAAGTGCAGACATAGGAAAAAAGACTACAGTTTGCACCCTGCCCTCCCCATCATATGCCCCTCAAACAATGGTCTCTGGCTTCTAAGGCAGCCCAGGCTTCCTTGGCGTATTTGGTTGCGTGTATGGTTGCATTGGATTCAAGTCCCTCACATCTGTCTCCACATAGCCAACCCCAGTCCTCTCCTTGGTTGTGATCTCCGAAGTCTGCGTTCGAGCACCCAGCCCCCTCATGAGTCGATGGATGTGCGTGTCAGGCTGGGGAGTGCAGAGGGGTGGTACTGCCTGTGCAGTACTCCCTTTGTTCTGGTTGCCACAAATTGGCTACTGTGCTCTCCTTCAAGGTTATGAAGTTCCCCTCCTGTTCTGGCTGATCTCCCACAGGTGAGGGGGCTTCGCAGGGTACAGGAACCTTTCTCCTCTCACAGCTTCCTTCCAGTGGCACAGGTTCCATCCCAATTCCTTTCTTGCTTTTTTTGCCCTCTTTTTTTCTACCCAGTCATGTGGAGATTTTCTTGCCCTTTCCACAGTCTAAGGTCTTCTGCTAGCATTCAGTAGATATTGTGAGAATTGTTCCACACATAATGAGTTAGTGTGATTTGTTGTGTTTGTGGGAGACGGGAGCTTCACATCTTACTATACCACCATCTTGATCACTCTCCTGTATATAATAACTTAAATAAGCCCCTTTTGCAATATGAAATATGTCTTACATGTTTTCTGTCCTGGTTGGGAATCTTCTGGTCTCTTGTGTCAGTAAATACCCAAGTCCAAGTAGCTTAAACACAAAGGGGCAGAAGGAAAACAAGGAAGGGGGTCTCAGTGAACCTATGTGCTTAGTCATTCAATTGTGTCCCACTCTTTGCAACCCTATGGATTGTAGCCCGCCAGGTTCCTAGAGAATCCATGGAGATTCTCTAGCAAAAATACTGGAGTGGGTTAGCGTGGCCTCCTCCATAGTGTTTTCCCAATCCAGGGATTGAACCCAGGTCTCCCGCATTGCTGGTAGACTCTTTATTGTCTGAGCTACCAGAACCTAAAGAGAGAATAAATAGGACCTTAAATATATGGTCCCTCTGCTCTGCTTCTCTCTTCCTGCCAGCATATTTTCTCTGACCACTTGCTTACTTACTCTACCCTGAGAAAACCAGTTGGTCAAAATCTTCAAAGTTTTCATCTTGCAGTTAGAGGCATAACTTAATCCCAAATGGTTGGGGGCCCATCTCTAGAATAATTTAAGTCTGGGCAAGGGATTTTGGGAAAACACAGCAACTTGTGGAGAATCAAGAGGACGGAGTTGGAGGTGGGAAAGGGTGCCCCTAGCTCACTGCCCAGAGGAGGGAATGGCAGATGAGTAAGTAGAGGCCCATTACATATTTTCCTTCTCTCTCACATGCCCATTGCAAAAACAAAATCTACTCTATCTTGTCTCAGGCTCTACAAAATAACATTATTGAACCTTCAATGTTCAGGAAAAAACACTATAACTTTAGATAAGCGAATTCTTAGTCTTGTGAATATTCTTAAGTATTGAATGTGAAAATATGCACAGTAAGATAGGGAGGGATAAGCAGGTTATTGAGGCTGGTAGGGCTCAGCTGCATGAAGTTTCTAGTTCAGCTCCATCTCCAACTGTGTGTGGATTGTGAGTTTTTATTCCCACTCCTTTTCCCCTAAAGTAACTTAATATCTGAGAGGGAAAAAGAATGTATCTGCAGATGCTAACTTAAAATATGTGTTGCATAGACCTATCTGTATTCTTAGGAGGCAGTGTTCCACAGTGCATTGTCCTCAAACTTTAGTCCTATTTGTTTACAGGCCTATGGTTTCTGCCATATCTGAGTAGCACCTGCACTATTTACTTGCTCTCTTTCATTTGTAAAGTTAAATATCCACAGTAATCCTATGTTTTTCTTTAATGTGCTAGTTAAAATTTTCCCTAGTACAGAAAACAAAAACTACCTAATTTGAAAGGTGTTGGCCTTCAAGCGTGGGAGACAGCATCTCAGGTGACCCTGAGAGAACTGCTTTGAGGAGATGAGGGGAGGAGCCAGGTTATATAGAAGTTTCACAACAAAGGGCAGGTAGTCAGAACGTCAAAAGATTGTTAAATAAAGAAAACCAGATATCCCAAGTTAAGGAATGTAGCACTTTTCTAGGTATGGGAAGATGCATGAGTCTGGGCTCACTGAAATCATTCCTTTCACATGCATCTTAGCTCTCTGGGGCCAGTATCCTGTGTTTTCATTCACATCATGAGCTTCCTTGGGGCTCACCATAGGGAGTGGCTGCAGCCTGATGGTTAACAGATGGCGTGTATTCTCCTTCCTGAGTGCTCTTAGGGCTCACATTGGAGGGTTGTGGTCGCTGATGACTGTTACATCCTTGTTTACTGATGTGGCAGGAAATACTCCATTTCTCAGCAATAACCACTTAGTTATCTTGTTTACCTCCTCACTTTGGGAAACAATGCTATAGTGGAAAATCATCAGCATTCAATGGTTCATGTCTGCAAGAAACTGTGTTTGTCTAAATTGAACACATTTCTGTTATATCAAAATCTGTACCTTTGAAAAGTACAAAATCTATCTGCTCAGATAGAAAACAAAATCTGTACCTTTGGTCCTTGGGGGAAAAAATTAAGCATCTTTATTTATCCTTTGGGTCCAAAAAGAGGGAAGAATTTTATTTCCTCTATATGGTTTTGTTTACCATGAAACTAATTTTTATTACATGATATATAAATGGATCTTTCATCTAAATAGCAAACATATTACAGTTAAGACCAAAATCTTCTTTGGTCATCACCTCCCTATTCCTCCCCTGGACAGAGGAGCGTGGTGGGCTACAGTCCATAGGCTCACAGAGTTTGGCCTGACTGAAGCAACTTAGCACACATACACAGACTCTCTACTCATTAGTGGGTCTTCCCTGGTGGCTCAGACAGTAAAGAGTCTGCCTGCAATGCAGGAGACCCGGGTTCAATCCCTGGGTCAGGAAGATCCCCTGGAGAAGAAAATGGCAACCCACTCCAGTATTCTTGCCTAGAGAATTCCATGGACAAAAGGAGCCTGGTGGGCTACAGTCTATGGAGTCACAAAGAGTTGGACATGACTGAGTGACTAACACTTTTACTCTTTTCATTAGGGTAAATCCAAGTTATGAATTTGGCTTCCCTGGTAGCTCAGCTGGTAAAGAGTCTGCCTGCAATGCAGGAGACCCTGGTTCAACTCCTAGGTCAGGAAGATCCCCTGAAGAAGGGATGGGCTACCCACTCCAGTATTCTTGTGCTCCCCTGGTGGTTCAGCTGGGAAATAATCTGCCTGCAATGCAGGAGACCTGGGTTCGATCCCTGGGTTGGGAAAATTCCCTGGAGGAGGGCGTGGCGGTGTTCTCCAGTGTTCTTGCCTGGAGAATCTCAGTGAACAGAGGAGCCTGGTGGGTTTGAACATGACTGAGTGACTAAACACACGTTATTAATTCAAATTGGATCTTTACATACTTCTTCCTTTGAATCTGGCCACTAAAGTATCATTGTGTTTTAATGGTGAGTTAATGCATGCTCCAATTTGAGTCTGAATTTGGTAATAAGGAGTTCATGATCTGAGCCACAGTCAGCTCCTGGTCTTGTTTTTGCTGACTGTATAGAGCTTCTTCATCTTTGGCTGCATAGAATAGAATCAATCTGATTTCGGTGTTGACCATCTGGTGATGTCCATGTGTAGAGTCTTCTCTTGTGTTGTTGGAAGAGGGTGTTTGCTATGACCAGTGCATTTTCTTGGCAAAACTCTATTAGTCTTTGCCCTGCTTCATTCCATATTCCAAGGCCAAATTTGCCTGTTACTCCAGGTGTTTCTTGACTTCTACTTTTGCATTCCGGTCCCCTATTACGAAAAGGACATCTTTTTTGGGTGTTGGTTCTAAAAGGTCTTGTAGGTCTTCATAAAACCGTTCAACTTCAGTTTCTTCAGCGTTACTGGTTGGGGCATAGACTTGGATAACTGCGATATAGAATGGTTTGCCTTGGAGACGAACAGAGATCATTCTGTCGTTTTTGAGATTGCATCCAAGTACTACATCTCAGACTCTTTCGTTGACCATGATGGCTACTCCATTTCTTCTGAGGGATTCCTGCCTACAGTAATAGATATAATGGTCATCTGAGTTAAACTCACCCATTTCAGTCCATTTTAGTTCGCTGATTCCTAGAATGTCAACGTTCACTCTTGCCATCTCCTGTTTGACCACTTCCAATTTGCTTGATTCATGGACCTGACATTCCAGGTTCCTATGCAATATTGCTCTTTACAGCATCGGACCTTGCTTCTATCACCAGTCACATCCACAGCTGGGTATTGTTTTTGCTTTGGCTCCATCTCTTCATTCTTTCTGGAGTTATTTCTCCACTGATCTCCAGTAGCATATTGGGCACTTACCGACCTGGGGAGTTCCTCTTTCAGTATCCTATTATTTTTCCTTTTCATACTGTTCATGGGGTTCTCAGGGCAAGAATACTGAAGTGGCTTGCCATTCCCTTCTCCAGTGGACCACGCTCTGTCAGACCTCTCCACCATGACCCACCCGTCTTGGGTTGCCCCACAGGCATGGCTTGGTTTCATTGAGTTAGAGAAGGCTGTGGTCCTAGTGTGATTAGATTGACTAGTTTCCTGTGAGTATGGTTCAGATCTAGGCCCTTAAATCTATTTCTCACTTCCACTGTATAATCATAAGGGATTTGATTTAGGTCATATCTGAATGGTCTAGTGGTTTTCCCTACTTTCTTCAATTTGAGTCTGAATTTGGTAATAAGGAGTTCATGATCTGAGCCGACAGAGCGACTGAACTGAACTGAATGCATGCTCACAGGTTTCCTTAAATGCCGTGAGGCAGTAAGGCTTCATTTGTCAAGGGATTCTGTATGATGGAGTGCACTTTCAATGCACAGTTCAGTTCAGTCACTCAGTCGTGTCCGACTCTTTGCAACCCCATGAATCACAGCACGCCAGGCCTCCCTGTCCATCACCAATTCCCGGAGTTCACTCAGATTCACATCCATCAAGTCGGTGATGCCATCCAGCCATCTCATCCTCTGTTGTCCCCTGCTCCTCCTGCCCCCAAATCCCTCCCAGCATCAGAGTCTTTTCCAATGAGTCAACTCTTCGCATGAAGTGGACAAAGTATTGGAGTTTCAGCTTTAGCATCATTCCTTCCAAAGAAATCCCAGGGCTGATCTTCAGAATGGACTGGTTGGATCTCCTTACAGTCCAAGGGACTCTTAAGAGTCTTCTACAACACCACAGTTCAGAAGTATCAATTCTTTGGCGCTCAGCTTTCTTCACAGTCCAACACTCACATCCATACATGACTACTGGAAAAACCATAGCCTCGACTAGATGGACCTTAGTCGGCAAAATAATGTCTCTGCTTTTCAATATGCTATCTAGGTTGGTCAATGCACAGGGAATTTACAATTCTGCCTTAACCTTCACTCCCCACTTGCACAAGGCCTGAAGATCAGTCAGAAGTGAGATCAGGGCCTTCTCAGGTCTTTGCTGAGCATGCACACAGCCCTGCTCATGCACAAAGACTCCTAGACCTGGAGAACTATGTTACAAGCTTTTAATACCCTTTAAGGATATCTCAACTCCCAATCTTGAAGTTTTGGGCCAACTCTTGTTTGCTGCCATTGGAATTGCAGCCTCAAGTAGCTCCAGGGTTAGACTATTGCACTAAATAGCTTTCACTAAGTGCCTTGTGTATACAGCTTTCCCATAGAATGAGCTCTAAGGCAGGTTAAATACCACCACCCTGCCAATGGGGCTTTTCCAGAGAGCTGTGAGACAGGTTAAACAGTGACAATGTGCTAGGGATGAGCCATTTTGAAGCGCTCCAAACCCAGTGTGCTACCTCTGGTGGTTGCAGGGCTGCTGGATTTCAAGGCCGGTATGGAGCTGGAGTAGGGAAGGGGGGTATCAGTTCAGTTCATCCAGTCACTCAGTCATGACCGACTCTTTGCGACCCCACGAATTGCAGCACATCAGGCCTCCCTGTCCATCACCAACTCCCAGAGTTCACTCAGACTCACGTCCATTGAGTCAGTGATGGCATCCAGCCATCTCATCCTCTGTCGTCCCCTTCTCCTCCTGCCCTCAATCCCTCCCAGCATCAGAGTCTTTTCCAATGAGTCAACTCTTCACATGAGGTGGACAAAGTATTGGAGTTTCAGCTTTAGCATCAGTCCTTCCAAAGAACACCGAGAACTGATTTCCTTCAGAATGGACTGGTTGGATCGCCTCGAAGTCCAAGGGACTCTTGAGAGTCTTTTCCGACAGCACAGTTCAAAAGCATCAATTCTTTGGTGCTCAGCTTTCTTCACAGCCCAACTCTCACATCCATACATGACCACTGGAAAAACCATAGCCTTGACTAGATGGACCTTTGTTGGCAAAGCAATGTCTCTGCTTTTGAATATGCTCTCTAGGTTGGTCATAACTTTTCTTCCAAAGAGTAAGTATCTTTTAATTTCATGGCTGCAGTCACCATCTGCAGTGATTTTGGAGCCCCTCAAAATAGTCTGACACTGTTTCCACTGTTTCCCCATCTATTTCCCATGAAGTGATGGGACCAGATGCCATTATCTTCATTTTCTGAATGTTGATCTTTAAGCCAACTTTTTCACTCTCCTCTTTCACTTTCATCAAGAGGCTTTTGAGTTCTTCTTCATTTTCTGCCATAAGGATGGTGTCATCTGCATATCTGAGGTTACTGATATTTCTCCCGCCAATCTTTATTTCATCTTGGGCTTCCTCTAGCCCAGCATTTCTCATGATGTACTCTGCATATAAGTTAAATAAGCAGGGTGACAATATACAGCTTTGACGTACTCCTTTTCCTATTTGGAACAAGTGTGTTGTTCCATGTCCAGTTCTAACTGTTGCTTCCTGACCTGCATATAGGTTTCTCAAGAGGCAGGTCAGGTGGTCTGTATTCCCATCTCTTTTAGAATTTTCCACAGTTTGTTGTGATCCACACAGTCAAAGGCTTTGGCATAGTCAATAAAGCAGAAATCGATGTTTTTCTGAAACTTTCTTGCTTTTTCCATGATCCAGCAGGTGTTGGCAATTTGATCTCTGGTTCCTCTGCCTTTTCTAAAACCAGCTTGAACATTTGGAAGTTCATGTTTCATGTATTGCTGAAGCCTGGCTTGGAGAATTTTGAGCATTACTTTACTAGCATGTGAGATGAGTGCAGTTGTGCAGTAGTTTGAGCATTCTTTTGCATTGCCTTTCTTTGGGATTGGAATGAAAACTGACCTTTTCCAGTCCTGTGGCCACTGCTGAGTTTTCCAAATTTGCTGGCATATTGAGGGCAGCACTTTCACAGCATCATCTTTCAGGATTTGAAACAGCTCAACTGGAATTCCATCACCTCCACTAGCTTTGTTCATAGTGATGCTTTCTAAGGCCCACTTGACTTCACATTCCACGATGCCTGGCTATAGGTGAGTGATCACACCATTGTGATTTTTTTTTCATGAAGATCTTTTTTGTACAGTTCTTCTGTGTATTCTTGCCACCTCTTCTTAACATCTTCTGCTTCTATTAGGTCCATACCATTTCTGTCCTTTCTAGAGCCCATTTTTGCATGAAATGTTCCCTTGGTATCTCTAATTTTCTTGAAGAGATCTCTAGTCTTTCCCATTCTGTTTTTTCCTCTATTTCTTTGCATTGATCACTGAGGAAGGCTTTCTTATCTCTCCTTGCTATTCTTTGGAACTCTGCATTCAGATGCTTATATCTTTCCTTTTATCCGTTGCTTTTCACTTCCTTTCTTTTCACAGCTATTTGTAAGGCCTCCCCAGACAGCCATTTCACTTTTTTGCATTTCTTTTCCATGGGGATGATCTTGATCCCTGTCTCCTGTACAATGTCATGAACCTGCATCTATAGTTCTTCAGGCACTCTGTCTATCAGATCTAGTCCCTTAAATCTATTTCTCACTTCCACTGTATAATCATAAGGGATTTGATTTAGGTCATACCTGAATGGTCTAGTGGTTTTCCCTACTTTCTTCAATTTGAGTCTGAATTTGGCAATAAGGAGTTTATGATCTGAGCCACAGTCAGCTCCTGGTCTTGTTTTTGTTGACTGTATAGAGCTTCTTCATCTTTGGCTGCATAGAATAGAATCAATCTGATTTCGGTGTTGACCATCTGGTGATGTCCATGTGTAGAGTTTTCTCTTGTGTTGTTGGAAGCGAGTGTTTGCTATGACTAGTGTGTTCTCTTGTCCAAACTCTATTAGCCTTTGCCCTGCTTCATTCCGTATTCCAAAACCAAATTTGCCTGTTACCCCAGGTGTTTCTTGACTTCCTACTTTTGTATTCCAGTCCCCTATAATGAGAAGGACATATTTTTGGGTGTTAGATTGAGTTAAATACCACAACGCTTGCTCTTCCTACCAATGTTCAGATTGTTATAAGCATTTGGTTGGGCTTCCCAGGTGGCACAGTGGTAAAGAATCTACCTGCTAATGCAGGAGGTGAAGGAGAAGAGAGTTCAATTCCTGAGTCAAGAAGATCCCCTGGAGATGGAAAATGGCAACCCATTCCAGTATTCTTGCCTGATGCCTGGTGAGCAACAGTCCCTGGGGTTGCAGAGCTGGACACAGCTGAGTGGGCTGGGTAGAGGTATCGGTTGAGTTAAATACCACAGAACCTGCTGTTCTTACCAACATTCAGATTGTTATAAGCATTTGGTTAATTTCTCGAGCTTTGAAAAAGTTTTCAGAAAATTTTGGCCAATTTTTTTTGCCAGTGTTTTTGCTGCTTGTTTGGAAAGCAGATTTACAGATATCCTCACTCCATCATTCTTGGAAGTCTTGACCTCCCAGCCCCCAACCTGTTTTCTCACTGTTGATTGAAACAAAGCCAGGCATTTTTTCTTTTATTAGAGGAGGTGTCATCATCCATATCCATGCTGGGGATTTAAGGGGAAAGGTGGTCAAGTGCAGAGCAAATGCCAACCTACAAGGACAGCTGCTGTCAATTCCTGTTGATAACCATCATTCCAGAATAAGACTTCAAGTTGCCAGCTCTCTCAAACCTCCATGGAATCTGGAATTTCAGTGTTTTGTGTGCAATTTCTACATTTTACTTTATTGACTACAATTTTAAAAGGAACTAAAATATTGTACACAAAATAACACACCATGACTGAAGATGACTGGAGCAGTATCTTACGGATCTTTATTCGCTTACTCCTTGGAAGGAAAGTTGTGACTATCCTGGATAGCATATCCAAAAGCAGACACATTACTTTGCCAACAAAGGTCCATCTAGTCAAGGCTATGGTTTTTCCAGTGGTCATGTGTCGATGTGAGAGTTGGCCTGAGTGCCGAGGAATTGATGCTTTTGAACTGTGGTGTTGGAGAAGACTCTTGAGAGTCCCTTGGACTTCGAGGAGATCCAACCAGTCCATTCTGAAGGAAATCAGTTCTCGGTGTTCTTTGGAAGGACTGATACTAAAGCTGAAACTCCAATACTTTGAACATCTCATGTGAAGAGTTGACTCATTGGAAAAGACTCTGATGCTGGGAGGGATTGGGGGCAGGAGAAGGGGACGACAGAGGATGAGATGGCTGGATGGCATCACTGACTCGATGGACATGAGTCTGAGTGAACTCCGGGAACTGGTGATGGACAGGGAGGCCTGGCATGCTGCAATTCATGGGGTCGCAGAGTCAGACACGACTGAGTGACTGAACTGAACTGAACTGGAGAGTCTAGTGGTGGAGGTGGGAACTTCTTTTTAGATACCACCCAGAGGGCACCAGTGCTGGTACAGATTTAACTGTTGTTGGGGTTTTTTTGCCATGCCACACAGCATGCAGGGTCTTTATTTCCCCCACCAGGGATTGAACCCATGCCCCCTGTAGTGGAAACACAGAGTCTTACCCACTGGGCCACCAGGGAGTTCCCTAATTGTTTTAATTAGTCCACGGTCAAGTGTTGAAAAGGACCATTTTGCAGTTCTTCTGTTGAGAGAAGTGTGTGTTTATGCACCCATCATGACTGTGGATAGGGAAGGGATAAAGTGAGAGTTGCATAAATTTTTCCAAGGCAAAGGGCCAGAGAGCCAACTGCTGACCTGTGTGAAGAGCATTGAAGGTGGAATCTCACAGATGCATCCACTCATATCACACAGGAAGCATGTGGCATGCCTGGTGGCTCTGATGGTAAAGAATCTGCCTGCAATATAGGAGATGCGGGTTGGATCCCTGCGTTAGGAAGATCCCCTGAAGAAGGGAATGGCTACCTATTCCAGTATTCTTGCCAGGGGAATCCCATGGACAGAAGAGCCTGGTGAACTACGGTCCATGGGGTCATAGAGTTGGACACGACTGAGTGACTAAGCACACACAGGAGAGCATATTCCCTGGTAGCTTCCTAAGAAAGGGTACTTGGGAGGCCAAAGTGTGAGAGCTCTAAATTTCTAAAAATGTCTTCATGATGCTTTACCCTTGACTGAGAGTAAGCAGGTGGGAAATCTTTTTCTTTCAAAATCTTGACATACTTGCTTCACTGATTCCTTGCTTCTGGTGTTGCCACTAATAAGTATAAAGCTACCCTGACTTCTTATCCTCCCGTGCGACCAGTTTATCCATGTGTTGGGGAGCTTCTCTGGGTCCTATTGTTTAGAAATTTCAAGATGGTGTGATTTGGCACGGGCCCTGTTTTATCTATTGTGTTGAGCACCCTTGTGTGCTTCCGCTCTGGAAACCCATGTGTTTGATTTCCCCCTCTACATTTCCTCTTCTTTCTGGAAAGGAAAGTGAGGTCGCTCAGTCTTGTCCGACTCTTTGCCACCCCATGGACTGTAACCTATCAGGCTTCTCTGTCCATGGAATTTTCCAGGCAATAGTACTGGAGTGGATTGCCATTTGGCTATTGAATATCCTGGTCTGATCCTGATGTACTTATCTTCTTACTTTCCTGCTTTGTTTTGGGATTATTTTCAATTTCAATTTCCAATCCTTCTACTTGAGTTGCTAATTTCCAAGAATGTTTCCATGTTCCTCACATGTTCTTCCACAGCATCCTACTTTTAGTCTAAAGATGACTTGTCTTTTCTCATCTCTTTGGGGCTGATAGTTTTCTGAAGCTTCTTCTCCCTTAGCCTCAGATTCTTCCAAGTTGCTAGCTTTGGACTTTTCACGTTAGCAGCTTTCATCAGATGTCAGGTTACCTTTGGTTAAGCCGGAGGACTAAAAAGCTGAGAAGATTGCTGCCTGAGAGTTTCACCTTAGGATAGTGGTTCTTGATCTTGGCTATACAATGCAATCATCTGGGGAGATTTAAAAAACATTGATATTCCAGAATACTCATTTTATTGGTGTAGGATATTCCAAAAATACTCATTTTATTGGTGTAGGGTCTGACATAGGGATTTTGAAAAGCTGCCCAGGTCATATTACTGTGTAGCCAAGGCTGAGAATTACCACTGATGGGTGGAACTGAACCACTTCATCTTCAGGTAAGAATAACATTCTCCAAATCCAGGGCTTATTTTATATTCTCTTGGGGATAAACTTTTGGTTTCTGCAAAAATGGAGGAGCAGCTGTCTGGCTGAAAAAAGACGTTATTTTTTATAGTGGCATTTTTAACAGCTTTTTACCAATACTATTTTAGGCTCCCATCCCTCTTTACCATTACTTTAAAGGGAAATTGTCTGTCAGTTTTTGAGCCTTCAGTGAATTCGGCACATAAACTGAGTTGGCGTTCATTCTCTTCTCTGGTAAATGAGAATTCAGCTTTCTTTGGTCGGGTTTTAAAAATTCTCATGTTAACAATTCTTTCCCACTCTTCAGTGTTGAGAGAAGTTATGACTTAAAAAAAAAAAACCCTTTAGTATATTTTCAGGAGTGGGGTGTAAGGAGCATGCAAAGCCTGATGTGTTCACCTTGGCATTTTTACCTAAAAGAATGATTATCAGCATTCTTTGAGAAAGAGAGCTTTGAGTTATAAACAGGTTCCCCAATCATTTTTCCCTTGGGGAAAAAAGATAGTAGGGATTCCTAGCAAAACAATCTAAACATCATGATGAAATCTTGACTATACCAGGAACACTATACTTTATTGTTGTTGTTGTTGCTAAATGGGACCTGGAGGAGGGAATGGGGAGGTCAGAACTGTGCGAGTCTGTCACAGAGAAGGAGCATCCCAGGTGCGAAGTGAAGAGGCAAACCTGGGCTCCTGAGTTTGGCATATGGATAACACATTAGAATAAAACCGTACTTTATCTACACAGACTCTGAAAAAGAACTGGCTGCCCATGGGCCTTGTCCACAACCGCATGTTAGTTGGCCCATTTAGGGAGACCTGGACTTGCAGCCTCTCTTGAAAAAACTAGCCTACATGTTTGTGGGTGGCAGACCTGCAGGGCCCCAACCAGGAGCAGGGTAGCAGCCACCCCTTTAGATGGCAAACCAAGCTTCCTGCACTATGCCACCTGCCTGGCCTCTAAAGGCATCTGAATTTACAACTTCTGGGATGTGGTTTAAGTTTTTAAAAAGTAACAACAAAAGCAATCCTATTCATGGCAGAAGAACCCTACTTAAGTCAGAAAGAATTAAAACATTTATTGGGCATAAATATATTACATATACACTACAGATACAGTTAGGTATTACATATAGCATAGTATTTGCAAAATCTATACATTAAAATTGATATGGCAGTTTTAATACAATGTATATGAAATAGTCTAAAATTTACAATACAGGAAAACATGATTATTTTTTTTTTCTCCCAAAGTTGAAAAGCTTGGAATGTATGTCCAACAGTGAGGTAAAACATTTTGTCTTTCAATTTAAAGAATTGTGCAAGGATAACATTCAAACACATTCAATTAGGGCACTTTTCAAATTTGACAGGAATACTGAATTACTGTAGCCAACAAAACATGGTTAGAAAATGCCAACATTTCAAGTTGATAAGAACAAGGCAGATAATATGCAAAAAACCTTTTAAAAAAGTTTTCTTTTCAAACAATTTGAGGACAAAGGGAATTTTGCTTCACATGACTGGAATTTCTTGTGCCAGAGAGGAGTTTGACATACAGAGCATCAGAAAGCCACTCACTCGTTCCTACATATTGCAAAAGGGCAAAGAGAGGTTAACATGACACTTTATTTTATTGTTCATGTGTAATGGCAATATATAGGTATATATCAATATCACATATACATAATATTTGTAATATAAAATAGTGCCAGATAGTGTGATAACTTTTTGACTGAGGAATTATAACGAACAGTCAACAATGGAGAGCAATAAAATAAAGTGCTTGTCAGCTAGTGTTTCACACACTTCAGCTTTCTGGTGGTTAGATAGTATGAAAATCTCAAAGATAAAATATTCATAGCAATTTTGGCTTAAAGTATTATTTCATTAAAAAAAAAATTCCAACCAATTCTGAGAATTTCTTTATAGCAGCAGTTCTGAAGTGTTTCCAAAAAGGGATTTTATTTTTCTCCTGCAGACAAGGTTCTTGTACTCAGTTGACTCTTCATTGTTTAAAAAAGAAAAAAAAAGCCTTCTCCCCAAAGGCATGAGATTGTTTCCAAAAATGCAGATGCAGTTGTTTGTTATAGTGGATCGTGATGCACATTTAATAGTGGAGTGAGTTTTGGAAGGCCAGAAACTTTGGCAAACATATATTTACCTTGATGCTATCAGTTTGCAAGGCTAATTAAACTAGTTATGCTAGTCAATAACAAAATACAGAACTTTCTAGTACGTACTACATCACAGTGTAGGTACACAGAATAATTCATTGATCTTAGCACTTTCTTTAAAGAGATGATTATGTTTTTCTTGGGTACATGTAAACGTTTCAATCACTGATAATGAATTTTTTTTTTGGCATTTAATGCACTAGATGCTCTTTATCTTTAAAAACACAAGAAAATGTCAGAAGAATGATAATACTACAGATGTTGCCAAGGAACAAGACTGACCTAAAATTACAAAAGTATAAAATACAAAAAAATAACATGCTACCAGGGAAAATTAGTACATAAGTACATTTAAAAAATTTTACAATAAATAAAGATTGCACTGTAATTGGCATTTAAAGTACTGTATGCAGAATATAGTATAAATAAACCAAAAACAAAATAATGTTGGTTTCCCCATGACTTTGGTATGGGAATATTATAAGCTAGTACAGGATACTGCATTTTAAGACAACATAGACCAAGCACAAAATAGCTATGATCAAGAAAAACCAAGTAGCAAAAATATACAAAAACAGAAGCAGGGGGATACACTGTGTCTGTTGCACCCTTTTGGAATATATTTGCACCTCCAACTCTTAAATGTCCCTGAGGTACGCAAACATTATGGACTTCATATACATAATCCAATGACTTTGGGTTAAAATTGACAATCTCATGAATCAAAATAAACATGCAAGAGTAACACTTTGCACTCCAATAGCACCTGTTGATAGAGGATCTCAAAGCACTTACAAACATTAGAATCCCCATTTTATTTTTTATTTATTTTTAATGCATGGGAAAACTGAGGCACAGAGAGGTAAAGTGACGTGTTCAGGTCGCGCAGCAAGTTAGTGACAGATCCAGGGAGAGAATCTAGGCTCCTTGACCCCCAAACACCCTGTGCTTATTACCAGCTAATACCATTCCCTCTCCACACATAGCCAAGTCAACCCCCAAAATTAGGAACTACAAATTTATTGGGTTTTAATTTTCATTTGCTGTTAGATTAGTATTATGTGCACTGAATTAAGGAATTGAAATTCAATCACTTCATTGATACCTCAAAGAACAGCCTAAAGGCAAATCTTTCAAAAATAATGAGCTGACATATAAGGAGACTGCTCACAATTAGTGTAAATCATGGACAATGGGCAGAGGCACTAAACTGTCACCAGTTCTCGTCATATAATTCTGGTCAAACATAACAGAATATAATAACTCTAGTGATTAGAAGTAGTTATATACAAAGACAAACAAGTTAAAGCAGCTTTTAAAACAGCTGAACAAGGAAACAACTAACTATTGCACAATGCCCTCGAAAAGTTACTGCTATGAATTGACGTGGTAAAATCTACAATGCTCCATAATTTATAGGTGCATTTTGGTTACTTGATTTCTTAGACAGGCAGCTCATAGTGTTAAAATCATAAGAAATACAGATTATTAAAACATTTTAGATTAAAGTACACATTTTGATTTCGATGAGCTAAACAGTTAAATAACTGAGTGACAACATGGTTGTTTAGGGCAGCCTTATCTGAGTGAACATATCTTCCGTTATGTGGTGGTTTTTGTGTGGTAATACTCTGACAATGCCGAAATCCTAGCCCTGTAAGTACACACGCTGTGATTCATGTTCACAGATACAGATGATCAAGACATAAGAAGTGAACGGTGAATATAAATTACTAAACTGTAACATGGAAAAAAAAAATCAAAGGCTTGCAAAAGACATCAGTGAAGACAGAATAAAGGCAGATCTGACAATTTTAAAAGAAAACATAAGCTAGCTTTTGGTATCTGGTTTGCTTCTTCTTTTTTTTTTTTTAAATCCAGTTTAACCTCTTCCTAGTTTTGCATTTCAAAAAGGTGCACCAAAACACTGATATTTTTTTCCTAGCTAAATCTGTAAAATAAGTATATAAATCAAAGAACAAAAGGGCTTAAAAAGGGGAGTATCTGAATAAATGTGTATATTAAAATGTGTAGCATTAATTAAATTCATACCTCTAGTTTTGTTGGGTTTGTTTACTTCATTAAGAAGTACTGTAATATAAAGGCAAATAAAATGGATAAAGTTGCAAAGCCAACCACAATGAGGGCTGCAAACTGTTCATCAGTAGGCATCATGCTCTTCATTTTGGGATCATCTAAGCTCCCCATGTCCCCTGTAAGCATGACCTCACTTCGTTGTAGTACAAAAGCCGCAGAGGGACTGAAAGCTCCGCTTAGCTCCTGAGAGGTGTCTAAACAGCGACGACATGCACACACGCGGAACCGATAGTCTGTGTTGGTCTGGAGGCCTGAGATTTGGAATGTGGCTTCTTCTCCCTTGTACACCTTCAAGAAAAAGAAAAGTCCTGGTCACTTAATTTATAACAACACTGTGGTCTCTGAAGTAATAATCATACAACATTGGGTCCTTGTAGAACTGGTTTGGTTTAAATGAACTCCACAACAACAAAGAGTACATGGATCGGCATTTGTCCATGTCTGTATTTCATCCATAAAGTATTCTGCCCTACTCCGAATAAAATATAAATTCAGTGACTCTGATATTGACAGGAGGTAAGGCACTCATCAGTACTGCAGCTGATACAAGTAATGGTGATGCACCTAGTTGAATTTTAATAATTTAGGCTATAAATCAGCAGATGACTTAATTCTTATAAAGGGCTCTCTGATCTTGGTGCACAGAATTTTTAAAAATGTAAACAAAAATTACAGAAATAAAGTGTAAAGTCTCAGCTGACATTCACTAGTGGCTACACCATGAAACCCTACTCCATTAGATAGCTCACCCCGGCCCTAAGAGGTAAACACTATTTTGACTTTTCATTCTGTAATTTGTTTTGTCTGCTCTAGAGGTTCATACAAATACAATCAAATCCTGTGCACTTTCCTGTGCCTAGGAGATTCATCTGTGTTATCAATTCAGTAGCTGTTCCTTTTACTGAAGAGTAAGTATTTTATCACATGCCTGTACACTGATGTGTCCATTTGCTTTTTGACAAATATTTGCATTATTTCCAGTTTGGAGTTTTTATACAGTAAGAGTACTATGAACATTTTTGTACAAATCTTGGACTTAAGTTTCTCTTTTTCTTAGGTGGATACCTAGAAGTGCTGAGTATAACTCCATATCTAACTGCATGGGAAAGTTTTAACAAGCACATCCCTTTGCACCCCTGCCAGCTAAGCAGGAGAGTTCCAGTTGCTCCACACCCTCACCAACATTTGTTATTGTCAGTCATTTGTATTTTAGTCATTCTAATGGGTGAGACTGGTACCTCAATTGCATTTCCCTGATGCCTAAAGGTGTTTCCCACCTCTTCATGTGCTTATTTGGTCATTCACATAACTTTTGTGAACAGTGTGTTCAACTGTTTTGCCTATTTTAATTTGCAGTGGTTCTTTAATCTGGGTGTAAGTTCTTTGTCAGCTATGTGTTATGAATATTTTCTCCCAGTTTTGTGGCTTACCTAATCATTTTTAAATAATTTTTTTGAGGCAGTCCTATTTATCACAAATTAATATTTACTGTAATGGTCTGTCTTAAGTGTTTCCTGTTTGACCAACCTGTCCTTTTCCATTTTTCTTCCTCTTTGTTCTTTTATCAAAGTGGTATTGATACTCAAAACACTTAGAGGAAATGATAATCACCTTAAAATTACATAAAAATCCATGTCTTATGTTAGAGATAGGAAAAAACTATCTGAAGCTCAAATCAGTAGAGATTTGGTTAATTAAATAGGAAAGTAAAATTAACCAAACACATTCTAGCTGAGTAGCACTGAGTTAGCTTCATAAAGTACTTAAAACATGGGTGGTATATAGGTAACTGCACAGCAAAAGTTAGCTATTATTACTACTACCACTATTTAGAATTTAAAAATACTTCAAATATATTTTTAACATACAGTGATCAAAAGTGATAGGGGTATTTTTAGTGACAGGCCACCTTAGTAAAACTGTGAATTTTGTCCATTAACATAAATTCCCGAGAAAAGAGTATTTCCAACAATCTCAACTCTGTCTGAAACACTTGCCAGAGTCATTGGGAATCTACAAACATTCAGTTGCTAAAGACCAGCACATAAACTTCCACATGAAGCAGGACATTGTATCAGAGAACACAAGCACACAGCCACTCATTCAGTGTTGTGCAAACTGAAAGAGCAAGAAGATTGTTGTTTAGAAAAGTCATCAGAACATCCAATGTTCACCTGATATTCAGCCTTTTGAAAATTTTTTTCTCCCTCATTTTCAAACTTTAGAAGTAGCCATTAAGAGTCTTATGGTACTTTTGTTTAGTGGTAAGCCCCAGAAAATCAATTGTGTTTTTCATATTTCCCAGATTCACCCTTCTTTTGCTATCTCCTTTTGTAAGATCTGAAGCATGTTCTGCCCGGTGAGTTACTCCGTTTCTCTGTAAAGATTGTGGCATGTGTCTTAGCAACTGTGGTTACAGACTGAACAGGGCTGGAGCAGCCAAGAACAAAAGAGCTGTAAGAAAACCCTAGTGATCCTGAGAGATCACTCCTTCTCATAGCAAACTGTTCCAATGATAAGTTAGTTAAATGGCTATTTTAAGACAAACTTGTCGTCATGGTGACTGCCCCAACCCACACATAGCCAGCTATTCAGGAGTTCAGACTACACCACAATTGATAGTTGATGGATTATTTCTCAACATCATGTGCGTGGTCTCAGGAAAACAACGGTGCACCTTTCTTTACAGAGACCTTTTCATAGTGAATGTTCTTTACTTAATTCCCCAAATTTAGATGCTCAAATCAGTATTTTTCGAAACAAGTCTTTTCTTCGAAACTGTTGGGACCACTCATGAAGGGAGTGATCTGCAACCTATGGGACCAGCATACTACCAGTCCCTTCCCTTATCTGAGCTTTGGTTTCCTATCTGCAATAGCCCAGGTAAAAAATCTATTCTATTCATTTATATCTAGTGTTAAATTATTTCTATGGTTTCCAGAATTTGCATGGCTAGCTCCTTCTATGAAAGTTGGCTCAGAAGTATATTTAATTTCCCAGAAACCCAGTTCATGGAATCTTGAACAGAGACTTTATATAAATTTTTTTGATTTATATAACTTCTCTCCCTAAAGATCCCTGAAAATGTATTTTGAAAGTAAATGAATGCTACTTTTCTCATACCCTTAGGCAAAAAGCTTAGTGAAAGAAAAATGAATATCTAATTGAAGGGAACCTCCTTAATGACAAGTTCAATCAAAAGCTGAGCTTTAATTTGTAAATGTTTTTCTTTTAGCTCTTATTTTAATTGGAAGACCTCACCCCTTTCAAAAGCATTGTCAACACAATGTTTTTATTATCTTTATATATATATATGTGATAAATATATTGGGTGTGGGACTGTGTTCTATTTCCATAGCAAATAGCACATGGCTATAACAGAGAAGATGCTCATCGAACGTTCTAATTAGAACCCTTAAATACTTAAGAGTAGATATGCTTATACCACACAGTTTGAAAAGAGGAAAATTACCAGAAACAAGTACATGTGGACATTAAGTATTAGAACCCCCACACAAACCACAAGGTGTACTAGACAAGGGAATCATTAACATGACTATACAAGGGAATCATTAACAACAATTGAGTTGTTTTCATTGCATTGATAGGAGTCAACAACACTTTTATGATTAAATCTTTTGGATTCATTCCTAGCTAAGGAAAAAAATGAAACAGTCCCAATACTCCATTTCCTGAAGATTCTGGTTCCACAGGTTTGAGATAACCGGTTTGTTTTTGTGTGAATAATCACAGCCATAGGATCACACTGTCAGGAAGGTCATCAGGCCTGCAGCACAGTTCAGGTGACTTTTCACGGGACTGTGCCTCTCTTGGCAGCAAGCTGTGCCTCTTCTCCCTTTGTTTTCATTCGTTTTGACAGGGGCACCATTATGGGCTCTTCCTCTTGCCTCAACCCAATTTAAAAGGCATAGCTCCATCTAAGATTTTCTTTATTGAAGTAACCAATCATAATACAATAGTAAGTATACATGCAATATTATTTTTACAAAGACCATTTCTGTCCTTGATTTGGTGTGCAATATATTTTAAAGTAATTTTGACATGTTTATTCCAAGTGAGAGGATTTAAAGTAATACCCAGATAATCAAAATGAAGAATCTGTGACCCTCAATTCAGAGTAACATGCTATGTAGTTGAAATCCTTGAAATCTCTTTTACTAATTCTCCCAAGAAAAGGAGATATAACTGTCCAGCATCACCATCTGCACAGCACTCTCTCAAGACTAACAGAGCTGATGTCCACAGTAACCCTGAAATGGAGAATTAGTATCTCCACTTTGACAAGACAGCAAGGCTCAGAGAGGTGAATAAGTCCTCCAATACCACATGACTACAGAAGGCAGACTTGATCTTCCTTGGCCCTTTGCTGAAGTGGGCATTTACTAACCTGCAGGATTCCTCTGTGGAGGGTGCAATGCTGGGCAGGAACTGCGGCTCCTGAGCCAAAGAGGATGGGAAGGGCACTATTACCGAACTGTGTCTTGGGGGCATGCTGTTTCCACCCCAATGGGACTGGAAGCTCTGAGAGCACAGATTATGCCATTCTGTTATATGCCAGGCAGCCCTCACTGTACAGAGCACCTAACAGTTTCTCAATGAATCAGGGGTCCTATACCAGAATTCCAGGAAACTAAATATACATTTGTTTTATATGCAATTTAAAATGGATGTATGCATGAATATTTTTCTGGTAGAAGGGGTCATATCCTTCATCAGATACTTAAAGGGACCTATAAACCTACAAAGTGTTGAGAGTCAGTTAAGACAAATAATAGCTTTTAAATATTTCCATCTTGATCTATTCTACTTTGCTTTGGATTTGAACCTTTATGAAAATAGTCATAGGGTGTTTAATTTCTGTTAGGGAATTAAATTGCAAACCATTAAAAAATATGCAGGCTCCAAGTCTTTAAAATTGTTCCATCAAGGTCAAGAGATCTTTCTTCACAGTACCTTGTGTGATACTACAAAGAATCAATACATGTCCCAATACTATATTTTAAAAATGATACAAAATAAATTCAGAGATGCCATCAAGTTAAAGGTGGAGCTCTATGAATTTTCAGATGCTTCAAAGGTTTTCTTAATGCAATAAATTTGAGCAGCAACGGTATTAATATGTCACAAATTTTGGCTCCCCAATAGGTAATACTTTCTTATAGCTTGTTACCCTTTTCTCACCTTCAGTGTTTATATTTATACACTTTATATAAAAATCATTGCTGTCTGAATACAAATGTATATCATTTCACTTTCCTGATTATAAAACTGCTTATGTCCTGTCTTGTGAGGTGAAAAAAGTCACCTGCATAGACACACAATTTTCATTCTTTTCTTGAATGCTTTACAATTAATGTCTGAAAAGAACTTTTAAGCTTCTTGAAAAAAGCTTATGCTTGAAAGACTTTTTAAATGGCAGAAAAGCCAAATCAATATATGCATGCATACTAATGTCGAGTAAAACTTTAGGTGAGGACTTAATACTTGAAGTTAATAGACTGTTTCATAATTAGAACCAGCTGCTCACCCTACATCATGATAGCTAAACAAAAGAAAGCTAATTACAGAGTTTAACTCAATGTTTCCGGCAAAATATCAGCAAAAGCCTTGGCCCTTGCCATATGTTGCCTGTAAAAAATGAGCTTGGGGAACAGAAGCGTACTGTCCTATGATGGGTGATTTTTTTCACCTAAGTTACAAATATCACTTCTAAATCCCCCCTATGGTCAAGTTTAATTCTCATCCCCACTACAAGTATAAATCACCCTGTTCCTTTGAAACAGACCTCTTTCTTTCATGCATGCAAAAAACATTTATAGAGTGCCTAGCTATGTTCCAGTCCTGGGAAGATAAAAATGAATAACAGAAGCCCACACTTTGGTGGATCCTCTGTGATTAGTGCTATAATTGAAGTATACGCAGTGCTTCCTATAAGCCCACAGCTCTGCCGTGGTGTACGCTCTGCAATGATGACCTCTCATTTTCTTTTCCTTTGCCTCTATGAATTCAAAGCCTGTTATCTCTGGACTATAATTAACCACTATTTTGCACACATAATCTAAACAGGCTTCATTCCCTATCTTGTGTCCAGAACAAGTGAATGTAGGGCTCAAAACATCATGCTTAAGTTAATGCTTGCTGAATAGGGAGAAGCGAAAAACTCAGTACAAATTGTCCCTGACTCAACTGCGACTTTTCATGTACCACTACCTGCCTAATCATTTTTTGGTAAATGCAGGAAATACATGGTTACAAGAAGATTGCTAATTCCTATCCACTGAGCCCGCCCTGGTTTAACTGTGTTTTCACCAAGAAACTCTTATTTATAGCTGTTTATTTATGATAAATATATTTTGAAGCATATATGTAATTGTATATTAGTATTTGTATGTTCATGGGTTAAAATATTTTAGCATTAAACAGCAAGATTCAAAGCAGCACATCTACCCATGAAATCTAATTTGAAAAAACCTATACTCTGGCAATGCCTGATGTATAGATATTGAATAAATAATGCTTTTTCAATGAAAAACAGCAATCAGTGTGCTTTAAGAAGCAGAACATTTACCCAAGAACAAGCAGAAAAGCATCGTAGCTGGAGAAAAGGTTTATAAAATACAGCGATGAATGGTACTGTTGGGAAGTGAATATTGTTAAGTGTTAAATGATACATTGTAAAATTTGTAACAGTTCATCCTTTAACCCTTGTTTACAATGCTATGGGACAAGATGATTCTATCCGTGTTAAAGATGACTAAACCTGGTGGGAGAAAAGGTCCTCCATTCTCCAGGTGAGCTGAAACTCTGAAGTCAATCATATCTTTGAGGTAAGTTGAAGGAGTAACACATGTAAAATTATTTACGGTGAATAACTAGAACAAATAATTTCACAATTTGTATGGAAACACAAAAAACCTCGAATAGCCAAAGCAATCTTGAGAAAGAAGAATGGAACTGGAGGAATCAACCTGCCTGACTTCAGACTATACTACAAAGCTACAGTCATCAACACAGTATGGTACTGGCACAAAGACAGAAATAAGATCAATGGAACAACATAGAAAGCCCAGAGATAAATCCGCACCCCTATGGACACCTTATCTTTGACAAAGGAGGCAAAAGTATACAATGGAGAAAAGACAAATCTCTTCAACAAGTGGTGCTGGGAAAACTGGTCAACCACCTGAAAGAGAATGAAACTAGAACACTTTCTAACACCACACACAAAAACAAACTCAAAATGGATTAAAGATTTATGTAAGACCAGAAAACATACAACTCCTAGAGGAACACTCTCTGACATAAATCCCAGCAAGATCCTCTATGACCCACCTCCCAGAGTAATGGAAATAAAACAAAAATAAACAGAGGGGACCTAATTAAACTTAAAAGCTTTTGCACAACAATGGAAACTATATAAGGTGAAAAGACAGCCTTCAGAATGGGAGAAAATATTAGCAAACAAAACAACTGACAAAAAATTAATCTAAAAAATATACAAGCAGCTCATGTAGCTCAATACCAGAAAAATAAACAACCCAATCAAAAAATGGGCTAAAGAGCAAAGCAGACATTTCTCCAAAGACATATAGATGGCTAGCAAACACATGAAAAGATGCTCAACATCACTCATTATCAGAGAAATGTAAATCAAAACCACAGTGAAGTACCATCTCAAGCCAGTCAGAATAGCTGCTATCAAAAAGTCTACAAGCCATAAATGCTAGAGAGGGTGTGGAGAAAAGGGAACCCTCTTACACTGTTGGTGGGAATGCAAACTAGTACAGCCACTATGGAGAACAGTGTGGAGATTCCTTAAAAAGCTGGAAATAGAACTGCCATACGACCCAGCAATCCCAGTGCTGGGCATACACACCGAGGAAACCAGAATTGAAAGAGACACGTGTACCCCAATGTTCACTGCAGCACTGTTTACAATAGCCAGGACATGGAAGCAACCTAGATGTCCATCAGCAGATGAATGGATAAGAAAGTTGTGGTACATATACACAATGCAATATTACTCAGCTATTAAAAAGAACACATGAGTCAGTTCTAACGAGGTGGATGAAACTGGAGCCTATTATACAGAGTGAAGTAAGTCAGAAAGAAAAATACCAATACAGTATATTAATGCATATATAGAGAATTTAGAAAGATAGTAATGATGACCCTTATATGCAAGACACTAACAGAGACACAGATATAAAGAACAGACTTTTGGACTCTGGGAGAAGGCGAGGGTGGGATGATTTGAAAGAATAGCACTGAAACATGTATATTACCATATGTGAAATAGAGCACCAGTCCAAGTTTGCTGCATGAGACAGGGCACTTAAAGTTGGTGTACTGGGACAACCCAGGGGAATGAAATAGGGAGGGAAGTGGGTGGGGGTTTGGGACTGGACACATGTATACCCGTGGCTGATTCACGTCAATGTATGGCAAAAACCACAATATTGTAAAGTAATTAGTCTCCAATTACAATAAATTAAAAAATTATTTACTGTGAAATGAAATATTCTGTATAAAATGAGATTCTAAGGTGAAAGGAAACAAGAGTGTCTTTGCTCTTATTTACGAGGAATGGTGGAAACTGGTGAAACCATCCACTGATGTTAAACAATACTGGTAGCTGTTATATTTAAAACAAGTTTTTGCAAAATGTGTTTCAAGCAATTCACTTTTTAATCTGACACTTCATAGTAACAAAGGATTATGAAATGTACTAAAATTTTCTTTCTTTCTACACATTATTATTACATGAGGGATATTAACCAGTGAACTAACACAAGCCCTGAATCGTTTTTTCTACTTGTTCTGTGTATCTGGAGCCTTTATTCTTTATCTGAATAAAGAAGTTTTTGCAAATTATGATAAAGATTCAGAAGGCAGGTGGCATTTATCTTCAACCTCTTGAGTCTGATGTAAATGCACACCTCTATTACAAGTGCTGGTAAGGAGTGGGTCTCAGCTTTCCCAACAGAGCAATAGTGTTATATTCTGCTTTCACGTAGTTATTAAGTTTCTGGGGATGTTATGGAAACCTATAGAGTAGCTGAATCTTTCATAGCCAGTGACAAGACAATGAGTGGCTCTGGAAGAATCAGGATCAAAAAGGGTGTAACGGATGATAAACCCAAATGCTTTATCATGTGATACGTATAGTCTTGCTACTCAAGACATGGTCCATGCACTAGCAAATCAGTGTCACTTGGGGGCTTGACCCATGACCTCAGACAGACTGAATCAGAATCCACATGAACAGATTCTCATATGATCCTATGCACATTAAAGGGCGACAACAGTGACCCAAAGCTTCTGCATCACAGCCCTGAGGGCTGATAAGTCATCTTCTTCCTTCCTCATCCTTCAATAATAACTTCCATAAAAAAGGCAGATAGAAGAAGGGCTTCAGTAATTAGGTTGACACTTTTTCCCTCTAGAGTAAAATCACTGACACAGTTTTCGATACATACACAGTTTGATACTTGTGAATATCACAGGCAATATCAAATACAAATATAGAACTTAAAACCCATGAGATCATGCTTGAGAAACTGAAATTGTAAGAACATAAGCTAGAGCTACTATATCCTGAAGAGTCAAGTAATGGGTACATGTGAATCAGTTTCTACGATCGATTTTAAGAAAAACGTAGTTCCTCACAGCAACAGGCAGAGGCCAGGAGCCAACCAGACTGACAGGCCACATACATGCTACATAGGCTGGTTCTCACCTGTTTGTACTCAGATTCTCTTCCAACCAACACCTGCAGAATGTAGTTGACAGGGTCGCCTTTCATGGGTGGTACCGTCTCCCATAAAATTTCACACGCATTTCCTTCTAACTGTGTTACTCGAGGTGCTGAAATACAAACCCACACATCCACGGTCAAAAATTCAGTACTGCAGTAATATTAGTGAGGACCCGAGAGAGGGGGAGTGTGCTTGTGCCTGCCCTGCGAGGGGAGTTTATCTGTCCAGCCCCCTAGAAATCCATCAGGGCACCCTTTACCAAGAGAAGGCATTCAAGCCACAGGCCAAGAGTCCTTTGCTCATCATCCTATTAATAACTGCTTGACCTGGCTTGCATTCTCATATTTTCTTAAGGCTAATGAGAACCTTCTATGATTAAGTCCTGTGTTAGGTACTTTGCAAAACTAGACACTGCTTTCAAGGAAATTAAGATGTAGTTAAGGGAAGCAGAGAGAAAGGTATGGAACAAAGATAAGCAAGCAGACATAATGTAGGCTGGATAAGAATGAGAGGTACAGAGAAAACACTGGGGAGTTCCAGGGGAGAGAGGCCACATTCACGTGAGGGTCTAAGAAAGGTTTGAGGAGCAGGTGGCATTTGAGGTAAGCTTGTAAAAGTTATCTTACGCTGGTGTATTTTAATTTTCTACCTACTGGACTCATCATTCCAGTTTAAAGTGAACTTATATTAGTTTGAAGCAAAGCACTTACAGGCTATAAAATTCTAATATTTTCTTATATTCAATATCTGATATGTTTCCATTTTGTAACTAGCATGTGTAACTCCTCTCACGGAATGCCCTGATTTTAAATTTCAAATTACATGAATTCTTTAGAGGCAGCTGTTTCTACTTTCAATTCTGTACAATACTATTTCAGAAAAATAAAAGTTGTCTTTAAAAAAAAGTTTGTATGAGTTGGCTGAAATTTATGGAAAAACAAAATAAAGAATCTCAGCCAACCACACAGTCCTCCAGCTATGCCAATTTCCTGAATCTAAAAGTGAGAGGAAGAAGACTTGACTGTGGCGGCCTGAGGACACCGTCCACCTGCAGAAACAGCACCGAGACCTACGAGGACTATTAATTCGGTGTATTTTCCAAAAGATCAAGCTACCTCAACAATCACTTTCAGAGGCAAAGATAGTGTTGGAAAGACCCCTGCACTTGTTTAGCTAACTGATAAAATGTGGCAAACCTCCCTGTTACAACAAACCTATGAACCACAGCATGGTCAGGAACTCCTGTTACAGCTAAGAGGCAAAGCCACACCAAAGTGCCAGGGCATTTAATATCCAAGTGACCCAGCAAGTCTACGTTCATTTACATCAGTATCTTGGTCACATGAAGAAGTCAAAGATCTTCTGGACCACTGAGGGGCAGGGGAGCACGGGGAAGGCATTTACCATACAGTACCCTGCAAGGGGGCTTCCCTGGTGCCTCAGTGGTAAAGAATTTGCCTGCCAATGCAGGAGACATGGGTTCTATCCCTGGCTCAGGAAGATCCCCTGGAGTAAGAAATGGCAACCCGCTCCAGTATTCTTGCATGGGAAATCCCATCCACAGAGGAGCCTGGCAGGCTACAGTCCATGGAGTTGCAAAGAGTTGGACATAACTGATTCTAAGCGATTCTAAGTTACCCTGCAAGGTGCTATGGGAACCCTTAACAGAATGTGAGTCAGACCCTGACTCAGGCCCTGGAGGCCCCACACCCTCCTATAATGCACTCCATGTCCTGGTGTATCTGATACAGCTCTTTGTGTGGAAGCAGGTGATTCAAATGGCCTAGCTCTTGGGGCCAAATACATAACTTGTGCTCACAGCCTAGCACCTCAAATAACAGAGCCAACCCTCACTTGACCCCATGTAAAACCTGGTTCAAGTGGGCTGCTGGTCTATCAGTCAAACTCAGAGTCATTTTGGGCAGCAGCTGGATAAAGCAAAGAGGGAGGTACTGGGGAGGGGAGGGTACAGACTCAAGAGTCCTAGAGGGGCTGGACCTGGGCCCAGCACTGGTGAGAAGGGATAAGCCAGCTTTGCTCTGTTGCTGTCTGCCTGGTGGGTCTGCTGTGCAGAGGCAGCACTCTGTGGCTGAAAGCGGGAGATGAGGACTGAGCAGATCTGGTGGGGGGAGACCTTGAGTGGAGCTGGCTTTTGCTCACTCCCTGATCCCATGAAGTGGGCAGAAAATCAACCAGTCATTCACAAACCTCAAGACAAATATCCCAGGAGATGAGGACAGCCTGCTGCTGCAGCTTTCCCGTGAGAGCTGTGGGCTGGAGGGAAGGTGGGGATGCCGCCCTTGTTAGCTTCTCATCTACACACCAAGGGCATCCAAAGATGTGGATCAACTGTTGAAGGGAGGTACTCAAACCTCTGTGGTAAACTCCATGGGCATTGCACCACCAGGAATTCACCTGCATTCCTAACCCAGCATCTGTCACTCTGGTCTCTCTCTTCCCTCTGTCCATCTATCTCCTGTGGGGATAAGACTGCCTCACTGTTGTCTGTGATAATTTATGTGTACTCAAGAGAAGTCACACCAGTAAGCCATCTCCTTTAAGGCCTCTCATTCCCCCTGTAGAACCTATTTCCCAATCTTCTCTTTTAGAAAGTTCTTTTGACTCTATCTGGCTGAGATGAGAAATATTAGGAGAGCATATTTAAGGTCAGAATTGAGCCTCCTA
This sequence comes from Capricornis sumatraensis, assembly GCF_032405125.1. Classification (NCBI taxonomy): domain Eukaryota; kingdom Metazoa; phylum Chordata; class Mammalia; order Artiodactyla; family Bovidae; genus Capricornis; species Capricornis sumatraensis. The sequence goes on from NC_091069.1 coordinate 201,291,988, forward strand.
CACTAAATCCCAACATCTCCTCATAGAATAGCACACTGAAATACATGGTCTAACAAACCTTTGATGGTGGGGGGGACACTCTTGGTTGTGCTGAAGGTGTAGGTTTCTGAGAAGGGCCCTTCCCCAGCCTCACTGGCTGCCTGGATTCTGAAGGAGTAGCATGTGAATTCCGTCAGCCTCTGGACCTTATAGGTGTGGCTGGGTCCTCTGTAGATTGAAATAAACCTAGAGAGAGGAACAGCATCCATTAGCCACCTGAACTTTTTATTAGTGACAAGAAATTAACTATGATACAAACACGCAACAGATTAGGCCAACTTGATAAATGCTTTTCATAGCATCTGAATAATCAATCAGTTGCTATGTTATAGTTAAGTTTAATATCTAATATATGTCTACATAAAAGAAAAATACACACATTGAGGTACTCCTACGTTGGGTGCATAGATATTTACAATTGTTACGTCTTCCTCTTGGAATGATCCCCTGATCATCAAGTGTCCTTCCTTATCTCTTGTAATATTCTTTAAGGTTTATTTTGTCTGATATGAGGATTGATACTCCAACTTTCTTTTGCTTCCCATTTGCATGGAATATATTTTTACATCCTCTCACTTTGAGTCTCTATGTGTCTTGAGGTCTGAAGTGGGTTTCTTGTAGACAGCATATATATGGGTCTTGTTTTTGTATCCATTTAGCCAGCCTGTGTCTTTTGGTTGAAGCATTTCATTCATTTCCATTTAAAGTAATTATTGATATAAATGTTCTTCTTGCCATTTCCTTAAATGTTTGGGGTTGATTTGGTAGCTCTTTATTCTTCTCTTGTATTTCTTGACTATATAAGTCCCTTTAACATTTGTTGTAAAGCTGGTTTGGTGGTACTGAATTCTCTTAACTTTTGCTTGTCTGAAAAGCTTTTTACTACTTCATCAGTTTTGAATGAGATCCTTGCTGGGTACAGTAATCTTGGTTGTAGAATTTTCCCTCTCAGTACTTTAAATATATCCTGCCATTGCCTTCTGGCCTGCAGAGTTTCTGTTGAAAGATCAACTGTTAAATATATGGGGTTTCCCTTGTATGTTACTTGTTGCTTTTCCCTTGCTGCTTTTAATATTCTTTGTGTTTAGTCTTTGTTAGTTTGATTAGTATGCGTCTTGGTGTGTTTCTCCTTGGGTTTATCCTCTATAGACTCTTTGAGCCTCTTGGACTTGATTGACTATTTCCTTTTCCATGTTGGGGAAATTTTCAACTATAATCTCTCATCAAAAAGTCTACAGATAGTGAGTGCTTGAGAGGGCGTGTGTGTGTGATGGGGAGGGCGCTCTTGCACTGCTGGTGGGAATGTAAGTTGATGCGGCCACTGTGGAGGATGGTGTGGAGATTCCTTGGAGAACTAGGAATGGAGCTGCCATGTGGCCCAGTGGTCCCACTCCTGGGCCCAAACCCTGAGGAAACCAAAACTGAAAAAGACACGTGTATCCCATTGTTCATTGGAGCACTGTTTGCAATAGCTAGAACATGGAGGCAACTTGTATGTCCACTGACAGATGAATGGATGGAGAAGTTGTGGTGCATGTACACGATGGAATATTACTCAGCCATGAAAAGGAGCGTCTTTGAGTCACTTCTAATGAGGTGGATGAACCTAGAATCTATTCTATAGACTGAAGTGAGTCAGAAAGAGATAAATGTTGAATTCTAATGCACATATACAGAATCTAGAAAAATCGTTCTGAAGAATTTACTTACAGGGCAGCAATGGAGAAACAGAGAGAATAGACTTATGGACATGGGGAGAGGGGAGGAGAGGGTGAGCTATACGGAAAGAGTAACATGGAAACTTCCATTACCATATGTAAAATAGATAGCCAATGGGAATTTGCTGTATGGCTCAGGAAACTCAAACAGGGGCTCTGTATCAACCTAGAGGGATGGGATGGGGAAGGAGATGGGAGATTCAAAAGGGAGGGGACATATGTATGCCTATGGCTGATTCATGTTGAGGCTTGACCAAAAACAAAAAAATTTTGTAAAGCAATTCTTCTTCAACAAAAAAATAAATACAAATTTAAGAACATATAAAGCTTAGAATGAGATTCCTTTAATTATGGTATAGATTCTAGAAACATCAGTTCATGCTTTTACTTACTGATCAAAACAGAAATTTCAGATTTTTATAAGGTAATACTATATAATCTGATATGTTAATTACCTTCTACTATGTACGAGGCAATGAAGTTAATGTTAACTGGGCACCTGAGAAATACCATGTCCTCTTTACCAGAATTTTCTAAATAACTGAGGTTTAACTAGAAAATCCTTTCAATTTTAGCCTTTATCTTCCCAAGAGCTTTCAAAGCCCCTTTCTCAAACTAGAAAGATGACATCAAGACTACACATCTTTGAGGAAATCTGTAAAAAAGAACAATTTTGCTCAGAATCATCCATCAGGCTAATCAAAATAACAGAAAAACAGCACAGGTGAGCTGGCCAGTTTAGACTGGCAGCTTATGGATCCTTCTCCCATCTGAATCAGGACTATTTTGTACTTTTCTGCTAAATAATTTTTCCATGACACAGGCATAGAAGGCATGAAAAAAAACAGGCCTTACATTTTAAGTGTTTTCCCCAGGGTCTTAGAAAATTAAAAATTTCACAATGAAACTGATGGCTTAGAACTAAAATATAATGTTACCACTTTCCTTTCTATAGTTAACTGTACACCCGTGGAAATATATAACTTCCCAAAGTTGTCCAGGATCTTTAGTAGATTTGGAACCTGAATCTGCTGGCCTGACGACGCTCTGAGAACTGCCAAGGGAGTTAATCCAATCACGATGCCTTGTTCCTACACAGGCCGATTCTCTCCCACTTTCCAGTGCTTTGTCCCAGCACCTGGGGACAATGCACTGTCTTCAAATACTGCCCCGAGTCAGTCAGCAGTACAATCACATGCAATTCAAAATGTCTCTTACACTGATTTGGCCTCAGGATAGGCAGAATTTATGCATTCATTTAGCACACAGTTCTTGCCATCTGTTGTGTGTCAAGCTGTGTATTCAAAGATTAATTAGATGAGATCCCTGTTAACTAGCTGGTCCGGTGTGTGGGCAGGGTTTTCTGAAGGAAAGCAGCAGCTTTTCCACGTGCTAGAGAACATTCCCTCCAGATGGATGGATGGACAGATACAGAGATTAAGCAGCTTTTTTTTTTTTTTCTTACAAAACCTATCAGAGTTAATACTTATCTTAAAGTATCATGCATTAATTAGCCTTTGCAGTGGAGTTCCTGAGCCCTAGTCATTTCACCTGTTTAATGTTCCTTCTGCTTTGCTGTGTAAGGAAGCACGTTTTACTGAAGAATGAACATTTTTAATTTCAGGAAGAGACAGAGTCCAGGCTGAAACCCACAAATACCATGGTAACCTACTTAGCGTACCTGACAACATCACCACTTTAATGAAGATACCCCTTGCTAATGCTAGAGGCAAACAGCTATTTATTAACTCAGCCTCACTCAGGCTAGAATCTCTAACTGGAGTAATTGCCCTTAATTATACCACAAAATGGAAGTCACAGTTTAAGAGGGAGAAATGTATCTTCACTATAAACTTGCAATACAGCCTGGTTTTTAAAGGCGTTTCGAGAGGGTGACCAGCAGCAGTGCTGTTTCCCTGCCCACTCCTGGCTCTGAGGAGGGTATTTTCTTTCGAAATAAGTTCAATAAATCTACATAGGCAGCAGTACTCGCATTCACAAAGAAATTTACTGAAGCAGAGTCAGTACTCTAATTTTGCAGTATAATCTAAACTGAGCAAATAGTATATTTTCTAACATTTCAATTTTCAAATTCATCAGAATCTGCCAGTTTTAGAATAGCTATTTTGTTCCTTTTTCTTGTTTTGCTGGTGTACCACAGCATTTTATTAATCTTTTAAAAATGTAGTCCAATTTAGAAAAAGCATGCGGAACAGGGAATAGAAATGAAAAACTTTACAATTTTGCCATTAGGGTGCTTGTTTGCATCGAGGGACAGTGCTTCATTAGCAATGAAGCTAATGACAGAACCTACCTCATGGAGCTGCTGTGAGGTTTTAAATGGGTTAATACAAGGGACTTCCCTGGTGGCTCAGACAGTAAGGAGTCTACCTACAATGCTGGAGACCTGGGTTCCAATCCCTGGGTCGGGAAGATCTCCTGGAGAAAAGGCAATGGCACCCCACTCCAGTATTCTTGCTTGGGAAATCCCATGGATGGAGGAGCCTGGTAGGCTACAGTCCGTGGAGTTGCAAAGAGTCGGACACGACTGAGTGACTTCACTCACTCACTCACAAGGAGAGTACTCAGAATGATCTGGACAGGTAATAACTAGGCAGTGTGTGTTACAGTCATTTTGTAATGCTGAGAAGATAGCTAACCCTGAAGTTACTGTCTTTCCTCCTGGGTGGAGGCTCAGCTACGTGGGGAGAGGCTGCCCTGCACACACTGGTCGTTTACCCTCACCCACCAGACCGGTTAGTGAAGTGTGTGCAAGATGGCGGGATTCAGTGTGAAAGCTCACGTAAGAGCCCCAGTCCCTACAGAGTAGGCCTCAAGCAAGTATCTGTTGATCCTAAGCCTTCTGTATGTGCTGACAGTGACTTCTCTTTCAAACAATAAAGACCAACCAAAACAAAAGCACACAAGCCAACACACACAAAAAACAATCCCTCTTTCACCCCAATTCTGTATTTTCTATCACTCCAAGAGGCAGGAGAAGAACGAACCTTCTTCAGAGCCAGTGCTTTATAGCCAGTTGCATAGTGGCCTCTCTGGTTAACACCCTATGGCTAGAACCACTCAAGGAGAGATCAAAAATATCCATCAAATATTTGTTTTACCAAGACCAACTTATTTTTAAAATCCATTAATAAGTAAGCCAGAGGCCTTTGGTGATAGAATTAAGCATGCTACACATCCCAAGACACAGGGATCGAAGAGTGAGGCTTTGCCGTGAAGAGGAGGACAGCGGCTGTCCAGGTGTCCCAGGGGCACCTCCCCGCCTTCTGTTTAGAGCGTTCAGGGTCAGTGCTGGGATCCTACGTGTGCATGCACCACCAGCCCTGCAACGTGAGCCACAGCCAGAGGCCCTCCTGTCGTCCAGAAGGACCTGATCCGTATCACGCCACAATGCACCACGTGAAGCCCTGGAAAAGATCATCTCTGCCATGAGAAATCATCGGGGAAGGGGGAGGACCTAGAGCAGCTGGACTGCTGACCTCACCAGCAGGAGCTGCTGAAACTCTTGAGACCTCAATCCCCTGACAAGAGACGCACTATGTGGGGAGTCCGCGTTCCCCTGGGGCATATCTTGGTCTGTACTGCCCGGTGAAGACTGGGCCACCCTTCACTTCTCCCCTCTCCCCCTCCCCCACTGTTGGTCTCAAGGGAAGGGGCAGGGGTCTTGGACCCAGGAAGACTAGCCACAAGTCTCAGCCCTGCCCCTTACTGCCAAACCATTTGCCCCTTAATCTTATTTCTCTATCTGCAAAACAGGGACAGTATCCACCTAATAGGTTGTTTTGAGAGTCAACTGTGGAAATGTGGGTAAAAAGCTTAGCACTGAGCCCAACATACAGTAAGAGTTAAACACAAGAAGCCCAGTGGCTCCAGATCCTGTACCATGAGTGCCACCAACCATCCCAGTCAGGGCAAGGTACCCTGAGGACCACTGTGGCTCTCAACTCCCACCACACAGGCTATTCTCCAGGTGGCTGGGGCTACTACCAGTTCATGTCCCAGCAGGAAGAGGTCCATCTGAACTTGTGATGCTCGGCTGCATCTGTTATGGCTTGTGCAAGACGTATAACACTCACCAACCCCTGCCGCCCCCCGCCACCGAATGGTAACCAGGGAGTTTGCATGAAATTTGCACTGCTTATTATATCACATGAATGCTTCTGTGCTACAGAAACACAAGATATTATACACATACACACATTTACATACATAACAAACAGGTGGCATGGTTTCTAGAATGTAGTTCATGCTGAATAAAGTCACTGAGTAATTTTAGTATCAGTTCAGGCCACAGGGGGCCCCTGGTGATATCACAGCTCCTTAAAGGTCTTCCTGGAGCCCTGGGCTTACACTGGCAGTGCCTCTGAGAGGTCTTCTGCTCTACCCTCAACTCCCAATGCCCATGGCCTTTGGAAGCATCAGTCCCATGACCTAGGGTTCCTGTGAAGGCCAAATAAGAGGACAGGAATGGAAACACCCTGGGGTTCTACTGCGGTTGCCCCCCACTGGTGCAGGGGCTGAAGGCGCAATCGGTAATATCAACCTTTGTAGACAGACTTGAGTTTGAGTTCAACAGCCTGATGATCTTCACCAATGTAAGCCAAGTAAACTGTTTTCTCCTGTGTAAAATGGGTACTACAGTAGTGCCGACCCCCTCAGAGGGTTGTTATGAGAATTAAATGGGAAAATGCAGAGAGAACTCATTACAAATTACCTAGCACCTGTGAGTGCTTGATAAACATTAGTGGTTATTGTTTATAATACTATTTAATAACAAAGCAGCAAGGTTCATGGATGATTTACCTCCTTTCTCAACACTGGAGAAGTCTGGAGGGCACCCCCCTCACCCACATCCCTTAGGCTTCCTGGAGCTGGTGGGAAAACTGCATGTAAATACCATCGCCCTGTCCTGGGGAAGCCAGGCTGAGAATCGCTGATGAAAACAGTTGAAAACGGAGCAGCAGATGCTACAGAAATGCTGGCCATTAATGGAAATTTGGGCATTTTTACTTAGGGAAAGGAAAAACAAAGAAATGCTCTCATGTATTAAAACAGATACTTACTTGGAAGGGGAAACATAAACATGGCAGGTTTGGTGGGTTGCTGGGAGTTTATGGTTTAAATAAATTCTTTATGGCTCTGCCCCCAGCTGGCTTCAGCTTTGACTATGTCTTCTTGAAACTAAACCCTCTGATGACCACACACACACGTGGGTTTCAATGCTGGTAACTTAGCAGTGATTGAAAAAAGCATTTTACATATTTAAAAATACAGAACGAGTATACCTCTATTTTGCTTGCCTGTCTGAGTACTCCATGGTAGATATGAAGAGGTACAAAGACCTTGGCCCCAGTGCAGAGCCCGTTACCATCATGATGAACAAGTCAAAGCTCTCCAGTCCGCTTCTAGACACTTGGGGTAACAACTGTCTCATTCACCTGGCAGGAATTTACTGAGATCCAAATGAAAGGACCAAGAAAATCATATGATTTGTTATTAAACATATATTATGAAGGCAAAACAACAGATTTTTGACATTTTCAAGGAATTCTTTCAACCTCAGCATTTTAGGCTTTAATATTGCAAAAGATGACTTTTTTGCACCAAAGTGCAACTGACAGAAAAAATTCAGACATATTACATTTTTATGTGCTTATTTTAAATCATTTCAGAGGAAAATGATATACAAATAACTTAATTTTAAAATCTGTTTCCTTAAAACAGTTTTGTTCAAAAAAAATCCAAGAATTCTCTGGATGGCATATAACAAGTTCATAGTAGAAAATAGGTAATCCTGAGGTTTCTGTGTTTACTTTCTTGTTGCTATCAGCACACTGAAGGCTAACAGCAGCCCATTAATATGAACTCAAAATGATCTAACCTGCTGACCTAAAATGGCCTGTGGTCCACAAATGACTGCAAATGGCAATTTTGAAATATCACAAATTAACAGGTGCTAATAAGCTCAATGCAGCTATATTTCTTAGCAATGCCATGTCATTACCTTCATTTTTTCTTAATTTCTCTGGATTGTGTGAGTCTGTTTGTGTGCATTCCCTACATTACTGAAGTTATCTTCGGGATGGAGGATGTTCAAAACAGGAATGAATAGTATGTGCCCTCACTCCAGCAAGAACACAGAGTCCTGCCATTTCTATGCAGAAGCAGATGGCAGCTGGTGGCACCAAGTAGGGACACCTGAGGCGAGGAAGGTTCTTTTCCCAAGCTGGTTCTTATGTTGCCGAGAGTGCCAGTTTGGAGACTGAACACTCAAGTGCCAAGAGTGATTTCCAAAAGACCAATGAGGAAAGGCATTAATTTCCTAACCCTCATGTTCCCAGCTCCACATGGACCTTTTGGCTTATGAGTAACCAGAGTGCAATCCATTTTGGTTATGCTTCTTTTCTAAGAAGTAAAATGTCACTATAGCTACTGATGAAATTCTGTACATAGAATAAGACTATCTGCATCTTTTTTTTGTCCACACTGCACTTGATATATATCAAAAAAGAAATGTACTTATACTCAAAGCAAGGATGACTAGAATCTCTAAGGACCACCTGAGAACTTTGAAACTCTTCTTTTACTTTGCTTTCTAACATGTGCAGGGAATCTCATCTTCAAGCGTATTCTTCTCAGTCTTCCGGATTTTTATTAGCCTACTTTTATTTTAGAGGCCTTGCCTCAATCCTATCTCATTTAGGAAAAAATGAAATGGAAAATGGTATCTACTTCCATTCTGCTACTTATTTTTTAAATAGAAATTCGATTCTTAAATAGAAGAAAAAACTGTAGTCTGAATTTTACTTCTGGTGCAAGTAAGATCTCAAATAGTTCATTTATTACCCTTCACCTCAGGCTGTGCTTAGAACATTTCAGCCTGAAACAAAATAAACTAGTAATATTTTTCATTTTGCGTGATGAATTTTTATGCTCCCTTTTAAAAAAATAAAAATTCTTGTGCCCCCCACCCCTCCCCCCGCCATCAGTCAGGGACTGAAGACAGGTATCACTAGCTTCATTTTGTAAATGGAAAAACTAAGGCCAAAAGAAGTTAAGGGACATGCCTCTAGTCATTTAGAAATTTAGTAACGGATGTGGGATTACAACAGAGAATTGACATCCCTGTCCAGAACTACAACTGTCTTCCGGTGCTTGAAGGTTATAAAAATGCCATTTACCCAGCAAGGGTGGTCATGTGAATTGGAGACTGATCCAGAGAAGCAAAAGGAAATGAACACCAAAGGTCTTTTGTAGGCCCTGAGTTAGTTAACATCTATTTCACTTAATTCAACAATATTCTCTGAGAAATACAAGCAGGAGTTTGTTCTATAATAGGCATGCGCTCATTCCCGGAGTGCTCATGTACTGTGGCCACTTTCATTTGTTGCCTAGTGTGTATTTTTTTACGCTTTCTTCATGCAGGTTACTTTTTGTTCCTCTCGAACAGTGAACTGGCAATTATACTGCACACATTACAAACCACCCCCAATTTTGCTGGCTAAAGGGAAAAGTGTCATGGGTACAAGGGCTGATTTAAACAGAGAACAAGTGGCAATTATCCAATTCTATTAGAGCCCTCTCTCCAATCCCCACTTGGCTGGAGCCTTGCTTTAAAATACATTGGGTGTCTGAGTAACCTGAACAACTGATTAACCATAAATGCATTCCTGGAACTTAAGTTCCTCTTGCCTCAGTGCTGTGTGTAATTATCAGGAACAGGGTCCCACAGGGTCAGGATGAGAGTCAGCATCAACTCAAATTCTGTTAGGGCAGCATCAACATTTTGTTTCAGTAACACAGACAGATGCTGCTTCAAAATCATCATTACAACATTATACTCTTAAAATGCATGAGCTGATCTTGTTATTCTAATCCCTGTATTAGGTTAATGCAGCATTATGAAAATGTTTACATTTGGATATATTTTTTTTCTTGCATATAAAGGAAACAAAGACATTTGGATCTATGCTAGATCTGTTAAGAATAACAGAATTAATCACTCTATAGCCAAACTAACATAATTTTTGTTTTTCTGTTGAAATTAAATAAAATCTCTTGTGCTATCTGCTTGTTTTTTCACATTAATTCATTTCCTCAGCAAGATAAGTTCCTTATAGGCAGGCTACATACCTCACAAGACCTAGCACACTGCAGTAATTTAAAAAAAGTTGATGATTGAGTGATCATAATCTAAGTGCTAGGGATAAACTTAGTCCTGCTTTGAGGCTGCTGCATAAATATATAATCAGTGATCTTGGACTGGGAACCTTGTGGGTCAAAAATCTTGAGTATGTGGGAAACAAACGTCTTGTTCAAGGGGAAAAACTTTCTACACAGGAAGTCCCAGTGAGCCGGATGAATTCTAGGTGGACTTACCTTGAAGCAAGGATTTGGGCAAGGTGCCCTATAGTAGTGAAAGTTGCTCAGTCGTGTCTGACTCTTTGTGACTCCATCGACTACATACAGTCCATGGAATTTTCCAGGCCAGAATACTGGAGTGCGTAGACATTCCACCTTGTCCAGGGGATCTTCCCAAACCAGAGATCGAACCCAGGTCTCCCACATTGCAGGTGGATTCTTTACCAGCTGAGCCACCAAGGAAGCCCTTTTTTTACATGAAGCAGCCCAAAGTTTAAAAAAAAAAAAAATCCATGTGTAAAAGTACCAGAATAGAATGCTATTTACATGAAGATCCAGGACATTCTGTTTCCTAAGGATTATAGCTTTGGTTTTCACCCAATCCTGAGTCCTCATCGCTGGTCTCCATCCTGAAGCTCTACAGCATGAGGTTATATGGACTGATACTCTTTAAAGACTCATCCAACCTGTTACCTTCTGAATAAGCCCTGTCTGTTCAATTTTCGGCCTAAAGCATATGCCATTCTCCCACCTTCCCTCAACACTCTGTGCTTAAGTCAATCTTTCAGCCTTTCACACTATGATCTGCTGTCTCTTCTACCTATGCCCACTAGACTGTGATCTATTCAAGAACTAAATAATGCTGATAAATGCCTGGCACTTTGTAGGTGCTCAATAAATAGTAGTGCCTTTTCGAGGGTTTGAAAATACATTTTTGGCCAAACAGTATACTTAGAAATCTCTGGGCCATGTCAGATTTTTTTGATTGTGAGCTCTATAAATTAAACATAATAAACCAGCACATCATAGATGCAAAACCTTAAGGATTTTGGCCATTAAGTGGTCATTCTTAAGGAATGTTAGTATCTTTCTTCTTATTTATCAAAAGTAGAAGCTAAAACATGAAGAAAAAAAGAGGACATTCTCTAATCATTTACAAAAGACACCTTTTTGAATAGGATTTAACTCACAAAGAATCTACAGAGATTTACGGCTTTAAGGTGAAAAAGGTGGAAGTTTTTCTGTACTAGAGTTCAGCTTCTAGTTCAACTCCTTTATTTTATGGATATGGAAAACTTGGGAGCAATAGTTTAGCAGCTGAAATCAACTTAACTCTTTAATCTGACAATTACCAAGCGCAGCGTTATGCATTTTCATTGTTCTGCTGCTGCTTCATGTTTGAAGACTCAGATTACTTGCACTGGCTGCCAAGGACAGTGGTAAAACTCAGACACTGTGGCACTCCTTCCAAATGCCCACAGTGACTGGTGAGCCAGGCAAACATGGGAAAAGAAATATTTTGAGAGCTGACAGCTAAGTAAGTACACGAACACCACAAACTCTGGTTCTCACCTTGGCCACAGAAGGATATATGATATTTTTGCCACATCTATAACAGAAACTAATTGGTGGTTAATGAAATCAGTACACATGCTAAAGAATGTGAACACTTTTCCCAAAAGCCACAACTAGAAACCACACTAGCAACCACAATTTCAATTAAAAAGACAGCTGTCATTTTGGAAGAAAATGCTGTTCCTTTCACTGGATAGGCCATATCCAAGTTTTAAATAACTTCAAGGGGAGCAGAATTGACAAAGACCTAAGTACAAGTATTATGATCTATCCAATGCCAAGTGTTTCTCCCTAATCTTCAGTAGTCAAGAGCCAAAGTCAAAGGCTTGGATTCATGGGACCATTCATGACAACAGTTCAGTTTCAAGACGGCAAGGAAGGTCATCTTCAGACTCAAATTAGGCCATGTTGCACCCTTTTAAATCCCAGGAAAATAATTCCACAAATAAAATGAGAATTTATTACATTCTCTATCCCCATCACTTTGCTAACTTCTGAGAACACTGACAAATCTAATTTAGAAAAAGATAAATCTGGACTCTAGCTCATAAAAATAAGAAAAATACTATTCCTAATGGTGAGTTTTCTTAAACTGCCATTTAAATTTAGACAAGTCATTTATTTAACAAGCCAGGTTTTTTTCCTTTTTTTATGAGGGAAGAGCATGGATTGATTATGAGGGTTTGCACTCTTTCCTGTCTGACATTTTCAGATGTCTCACAACAGCATTCTTCTTTGGACCAGCACTCACAGAGCCTTGTTCTAAGCATTGGTATAGTTCTCTGTACGAGGTAGCTCAGGTTGCTGCCTTGCGCAGGCCAGGGCTGCAGCACACTGGGGACGGGGCTGCAGCACACTGGGGACGGGGCAGAGCTGTCAATCTCCCCACATTCCTGGAGGTGACAGTTGAGGCAGCTCCACAGGCAGGTCAGGAGGTGCTGGCTCAGATCCCAATTCTGCCACCAGCTTCAACAATGATTCAGAAATTTGCTTTTTTTCTAAATAGTACAACTAGAAGGTGTTCTCTAAGGAAGGTTCTCAGGACCACCAGTGTAAGCCAAAAGCCCAGGAAAAAAGACTCATTTACAAATTTCCCCAAATGCTAGCTTAATATATTTATCATGATTTTTGTTAGTCCATAGTTCCTGTTCTTGCCAGTAAGGTTGAGGAGTCTCCTGCCAATAAAATAATGAGCCTGTGAAAAATGCATCCAAAAGCACATGGCATGGTAAGATGAATGATCTTGTCTGCAAATGAATATGAATTTGATCTCTAATGAATCTCCCCAGAAGAAGCTTACTTTTTCTGTTCTTTCTATACTAGGCCTCATTTCCTAAAGGATGATCACTTTTTGTTCTAAGCCAAACAATTGTGTTTTCTAGGTCTTCCAATGTCAAGTTCAAACGTGACCTGTTTCACAAAGCTGTTCCTGTTCTTTGCAACCAGAGAGTCTGCCCTTTACTCCCTATGTCTGCCCACTTCAAACTCCCAGAGCACTTTTCTCCAGTTCTGCTAGTGTTCCCTGACGACGTGTAGGTTGATATCATGCTCCTGGAGACGGGGCAGGGCCTTCCTTTTGTTCTTGGTCTCCACTGAAGGCCCACCTTGCAATAATACCTTCCACACAGCAGGACTCCACTGACAGGACCTGAATCGAAGGACTCAAGTGCAGAGCAGAAGTGGAGGTTGGAAGGGGTCTGGAAAAGAAGCAGGTCCCCACATGAAAGAGCAGGGAACCATGATGCATTAAGGGGAAATGACAGAAACACTTCCACAGACCCTGATTCTTGCTTCAGCAGGCGTGTGCAGGAAGGGGCAGCATGTCTACCCCAAAAGGCTGTCTCGGTTTTATGGTGGTTTCCCACCTCCTTCAAGCTGAGACTCTTGTTTGAACTTTTGGTAAAAGAACTTTCTGGCATTAACTTTTGCTCCACAGCTGAATTATTCCTGAATACAGGTCAGCTGCCCATCTTCTGATCGGCCATTCTCAGAGGAAATGAAGTTAGGTTAAATAAATACTATGTGAAAGGCTGGATTTGATTTCTGTCACCAAGAGTGTTTCCTGAGTATGGAATCTTATAAAGAATCTCCTATTTGCTCTAGTTAATTTGATATTATGTTGTACTGCCCATGGTTACAGAGCACAGTCCCCATCTGTACATCACCACAGCTATTTCAGACTGGTAAACATGTTTGTCCTGATGGTTACTGAATATTTTAAAGAGGTTAACATCCCTTCCTGAGTCTTATTTCCCTCTACACTCATGACTAATCTAACACTATTACACAGCAGGGACTTGAATTTGACCATTTTCCTTTCAGAGAATTTCTCTCCATTTTTCTGGCTTTATGAAAGGAAAAAACAAACAAACAAACATGTATTTATCATCTATAGGGAAATCAGGATCATTAGATTCTTAATTTAGAAAATTCCAAATGGAGAATACAACTTTGAGTATAAAGTGCAGAACCCAAATACCAGGAAGTCTTTCAACAAGGGTGAGGTGTGTTTCGGAGGCCAAAGAACTGTGAAGACTTCATCCCATAAGCCAAAGTCATGGAGTTTTTGGATGAACCCCTAGGCCTCTCACCTCTTGTTTCTGTCCTCCAGCTGCAGCGTGTACACCATGTCATCAGCAGCATGCGTCTTGGCGTTACTGTCTCCCCATTTCAGCTTCAGGCTCTGAGGCCCCGCAGCAGCACATTCGAGCCTAGGCGGCAAGGGTGGTAATGGCCGAGTTTTTGCTTTAATGAACTGACTAAATGGTCCAGCTCCAATTTCATTTATGGCCTGAATTCTGATCCTGAAAAAAAAAAATCACAAACACAGGCTTAAGAACCAGTGATTCCTCATTTGAAATCAACATTGGATGTCATATTTCTTACTTGCTCCTATAAAGCAGTATCATGGAATAAAGGAAAACCAGCTAAAATAATCAATACAAACAGAAATGGGCGGCTCAGAAGACACATTATCTTTTCCATTCCAAAACCAACAGCCCCACACAGCACATTAGCAAGATATTCCTTAGTTCTTTAATTTAAAAAAAAAAAAAAAGGATCCTTGTTCAAGGGAACATATACTAAAGACTTTCATATTTTGTTCTGGCCACCCTTTAGCTGCCTCCTCAGTTTTGGAAGTAAGTAAGCTATAAATAGTAGAGTGAAGTCGCTCATTCGTGTCCGACTCTTTGCGACCCCGTGGACTGTAGCCCACCAGGCTCCTCCTCCATGGGATTCTCCAGGCAAGGATACTGGAGTGGGTTTCCATTTCCTTCTCCAGGGGATCTTCCCGACCCAGGGATCAAACCCAGGTCTCCTGCATTGCAGGCAGATGCTTTAACATAATGAAATTATAAATGAAAGAGGAGAACAAGAGAGTCTTCTTCAGATTTTGACAAAAAGGACAACAGCTCTTCGATAGTGCATTTTTCCTCCTCTGTCTCCAGCCTCACCCAACAATCTCGGCTAGTCTCTAACCAACACTGAGTGTGCAGACACTGCTGGTGACAGAGTGTCACTCAGAAGTGTAGAAATCTTAACTGAATGCTTACTATGTGCAGTGTTACGGGTAATAAAGATACATTAACACTGCTCTCATGGTCAAGGAACTGAAAATCAAACAAAGTGTGTCTTCCCAGGTGGTTCAGTGGTAAAGAATCTGCCTGTCAATGCAAGAAGATGCGGGTTTGATCCCTAGGTCGGGAAGATCCCCTGGAGGAGGCCATGGCAACCCACACCAGTATTCTTCCCTGGAGAATCCCATGGACAGAAGAGCCTGGTGGGCTACAGTCCACGGGGTTGCAAAGAGCTGGACATGACTGAGCATGCATACATATAAAATACAATATCCCATCAACATCCCCATTTTTCTTGTTCTTCTACTTGCTTACTGATTAATTGAAAAATTTCTCCAAGGTCATCAGACAACACATTGATGGCACTGCCCCATCTTTCTTCATCCTCTACACCCCTTGCTGCAGTAGGTACATGTTGCTGAAGCTTGTTTCTTACTGGCACTGGGGCGTCCTGCAGGTGCCTACAGAGGCCTTCCTCCTCCACTTCTCAGAGTAAAGGTCTCAAACAAGCCCCCACCCCACTCTCTCTGCTCTTCTCCTGTAAATGGACAGTCCCCTCAATAACCTCAGCATCTGCACAGCTTCATCCACATGAGACCTTTCTCAGATCTGCCTCTCCTCCATCTCTTCATGCCTCATTACTAGGCCTCCAGTGGAAACGTCCACCCAGAGCCCTTGCTAGGTACACAGGCATTTTATTCATCTGAACGAGCAGTGTGGTATCACTAGTTCTAAAAGTTTCAGCATTTAAACCTGATGTGAGTTTGAAACAGTGTTTCAAAACACATGATATTAAAAAATACAGTCAGAGAGAAATTCTCAGGAAACAGATCAGTTTAAAATATTCTTATAATTTAGTTTTATGTACATCTGTCTCACAGCAATTACTGCTTATATTTAAATAGAAAATATCATTACATATTACAATACCTAAATCCATCATATGACCACAAATGAACCTTAATTCTTCAAATTTAAAATTACATAAATTCAGCAAGTCAATTTAATAATGTCTGTCAATTGTTAAGAAGGTAAAAACAATAGATTGGTTCCAGGTGAGATGTAGTAAGCACACACTAACTACCCTGTCTCTCCCACTGAATGGGGCTATTAAACCTGGACAAAATAAATAAAGCAGCCATCTAAGAAGTGCAAAAAGGAAATACCAACTAAAGGATTTGGGGAAGAAGTTAAGCTATCACCAAACCAGCAGTGAATTGACCATTTTCCCGCCTCCATCATCCCCTGGCTTGGACTCAATATAGCCTGAAATCCAGAGAATTCCTCTCTTTTTTTTTTTTCTTTTCTTTTCTACACTGTCTTATTCCTCACCCCTTAGCCAATTCCATCAATTAACAGCCCAAAGAAGAAAAACCGCATGATCACATCCACTGATACAGAAAAAGCATTTAATGAAACCCAACATATATTCATAATAAAAATTCTTGGCAAACTAGGTATAGAAGGAAACTTTCTCAACCTGAAAGGGGCACTTATAGAAAGGGGCACCTACAGCCAACATTACACTTAATAATCAAAGACTAACTGGGAGATCAGAACAAAGCAGAGACGCCTACTTTCATCACTGCTACTTAACATTAGGCACAAGATCCAGTCGGTGGGGGTGGGGTGGGGGAAAGACAGAGATGGTAGGTAAATAAACATCAAGACACAGCTGGGACTACTTAAGACCACCTAAATAGAGACATATTGTGGTCATGAACTGGAAAACACTACATAGAAAAAGTCAATTCTCCCAAAACTGATCTATAGATACAATGTAACTGTAATAAAATTCCAGCAGGATTCTCCTTAGTTGATATAGATAAGTTGATTCTAAAATTACATGGCAAGGCAAAGGAACTAAAAAATGTTGCTACACAAATCTGAAAAATAATAAAGTTGGAAGAATCACACTACCTGATTTAGGACTTACTATAAGGTTTACTATAAAGTAATCAAGATAGTGTGTTATCAGAGAGACACAGACCAACAGAAACAGACCCGCACAGATATGGCCAATTGATTTCCAACAAATTTGCAAAATTAATTCAATGAAGAAAGAACTGTCTTAACAACTGGTATTGGAACAACTGGATATCAAAACCAAAACTAAATCTCAATGTAGATTTCATTCAAAAGTTAACTCAGAATGGATCATAGATCCTAACAATAGAATGCAAAATGTACAACACTTAAGAAGAAAACAGGAGGAAATATGTGCTATCTAGAATTAAAGAATTTTTAGAAATGATGTGAAAAGCATGCATCCAGAATGCATCTAAGACCTTTCAAAACTTGGCAACAAAACTAAAAATTGGACAAGAGACTGGAACAAACACTCCACTGAAGAGGACATACATGTGGCAAATAGGCACACAAAAGTATGTTTAACACCACTAGCCATTAGGAAAATGCAAATTAAAACAACAATGAGATGCTACTATCTTTCCCCAATAAAGTGGATAAAATTTTAAAATGCTTAATACCATTCTAGCAAGTATAAGTAACAGCTGAAACTCCCATATTTTGCTGCTGAGAAAGCAAAATGGTATACAGATACACTGGAAAACAGTTTGCTTAGAAAGTTTCTTATAAACTTTAGCATACATTTATCATATGATCCAGCAATCACACTTCTTGGGCTGTACTCTAGAGAATTAAAACATTTACGTTCACATAAAAACCTGCACATAAATGTTTATACCAGATCTGTTCATAATCACCCAAAACTGAATGAATACCTGCCTCAGTTTGGAATGTAGCCAACAGTTATCTCTGATAAAGTACAGCTAAAATTCTATCACAGAGTCTCCTTTTCTCAGATTCTATTGAACTAGGGCTTCATCAGGTCTCTCTTGGGTAATACAATGTGAGTCTCTTGACATAGCATTCAGTTCAATTACTCAGTTGGGCCCGACTCTTTGAGACCCTATAGACTACAGCCCACCAGGGTTCCCTGTTCATCACCAAACCCAGGAGCTTGCTCAAACTCATGTCCATCGAGTCAGTGATACCATCCAACCATCTCATCCTCTGTCGCCCCCTTCTCCTCCTGCCTTCAACCTTTCCCAGCATCAGGGTCTTTTCCAGTGAGTCAGTTCTTCCCGTCAAGTGGCCAAAGAATTGCAGTTTCAGCTTTAGCATCTGTCCTTCCAATGAATATTCAGGACTGATTTCCTTTAGGATGGACTGGTTCAATCTCCCTGCAGTCCAAGGGACTCTCAAGAGTCTTTTCCAACACCACAATTCAAGAGCATCAATTCTTCGGCACTCAGCTTTCTTTATAGTCCAACTCTCACATCCATCCATGACTACTGAAAAACCATATTAATACGCTGCCTAGGTTGATCATAGCTTTTCTTCCAAAGAGCAAGTGTCTTTTAATTTCATGGCTGCAGTCACCATCTGCAGTGATTTCGGAGCCCAAGAAAATAGTCTATCACTGTTTCCATTATTTCCCCATCTATTTGCCATGAAGTGATAGGACCAGATGCCATGATCTTAGTTTTCTGAATGCTGAGTTTTAAGCCAACTTTTTCACTCTCCTCTTTCGCTTTCATTGAGAGGCTCTTTAGTTCCTCTTCATTTTCTGCCATATGGGTGGTGTCATCTGTATATCTGAGGTTATTGATTATTTCTCCCGGCAATTTTGATTCTAGCTTGTGTTTCATCCAGCCCTGTGTTTTGCAAGATGTACTCTGCGTAAAAGTTAAATAAATAAGGAGGGTGACAAGATACAGCCTTGATGTACTTCTTTCCCAATTTGGAGCCAGTCCATTGTTCCATGTTTGGTTCTAACTGTTGCTTCTTGACCTGCATACAGATTTCCTTAGGAGTCAGGTAAAGTGGTCTGATCTTCCCAAATCTTTAAGAATTTTCCATAGTTTGTTGTGATCCACATAGTCAAAGGCTTTGGTGTAGATAATAAAGCAAAAGCAGATGTTTTGCTAGAACTCTTTTGCTTTATCTATGATCCAACAGATGCTGGGAATTTGATCTCTGGTTCTTCTGCCTTTTCTAAATCCAGTCTGAACATATGGAAGTTCTTGGGTCACATACTGTTGAAGCCTTGCTTGGAGAATTTTGAGCATTACTTTGCTAGCATGTGAGATGAGTGCAATTGTGCTGTAGTTTGAACATTCTTTGGCATTGCCTTTCTTTGGGATTGGAATGAAAAGTGATCTTTTCCAGTCCTGTGGCCACTGCTGAGTTTTCCAAATTTGCTGGCATATTGCAACACAGTATTGAAAGACTACAATAAACTCTTCTTTGCTTCCTAACACGAGTCTTGTAAAATAGCTGTATGGTATTAATGTAAGAGTTTCTCCCCTATTATTTGAAAAGAAAGAAATTTTTCTGCAACTAGAGAGGAAAAGTCTTTCCAAAGAGATAGTCATCATGGTGGTAGAAATTACTCCTTTTTTCCCTATTGAGGAAAAAGGAATTAAGCGAGACCTGTAAGTCTCAGTCTTTTTCCAATGGTAAACAAATCTCCTCACCTATATGGTTTATGTGAATGTCTTTCCACTGTTCAGTGTGCTATTCCTTCCCTTTATTCTGTGCAGAGGTAGTCCTAGAGCCCAGAGACCAAGATGCCTCCTTCCATCCGCTTGCCCATAGTTCTCCAGGGCCAAGCTCACCTTGTATTCAAGGTGATCCTACTGCTTTGCTCCATGCAGCCACCACAGCCCTTGGCTACATCAGGAAGTAAAAGAAAGTGAGGTATAATGGGTTGCTTAAGATTGCTCTTCTGCCCAAGACAAAAAATGAGAGGAGATTTCAATCACGTATAAGAATTAGAAATAGTTTATAACACACAAGTATCAAGACACAGAAAGAAATACAGATTTAATATTTAATTTCTTTTGTAAATTCATTTTCTTTGCAAGGCCCCCATAGTATTTTGGTAGGTAGTGGGATTCTTACATCTGTAGCTCTCTGGCTCTCAGAACTTTTAACTCAAGATATATTTGGTAAATGTATTGAATATTAGCCATAAATATTCCCACCCACCCACCCCAAGAATAAGAATGTTACGGTAATATTTTAACTCTCCTGAGCAGTGAAGCCTCTCTGGCTACTCTGCTAATCACTTTGGTGACTGCAGGGAAATTATCTAACACCTGTAAAGTAACAGTTTCCTTCTCAATAAAGTGGGAGTGGTAATATATTTGCTGCATTTACAAAGAGGATTACTTATTTAAGATAAGCAATGTGGGAAGCATTTTCTATTTTTTAACCTTTTATACTTCGCCATTCAATCAGAAAAGGAATCCAGGTGGCCAAAAGCTCTCTGGTAAACTTTAAAGTGCTAATTTATGGAGTTATTATTTTTATGACTTCCTTTCAGACCGTATTCCTCCCCAACAATGAAGAAAATGTGCTGGGCATCCACGTGAGACGCACTGCACCGGGCACATGAGAGCTGTCTGCATTCTAGCTGCATTACTACCACCACGGCACTTTATTACTTGAGGAATGTACTGATTCCATCTGTGTTTTTCCTTTCTCTAAATTATTGTCAAGGACCCAACAACAGCTAAAAGGACAGCCTTCTTTTTAAACCGTCCTCAGAAGGTGAGGCAGCAGCTTGGGAATGGGTGAAATGTTAATAATAACCTCTGCAACAACAACACTGAGAACTTGCTCTGTTCAAGGGTCTGTGCTATGGAGTCAGTTGTCCCTTGGTACCCATGGAGGGCTGGTCTCAGGACCCCCAGTGTTACTAAAATCCATGGATGCTCAAGTCCCATCTATTAAATGGCACAGTTCAGTTGGCCTTCCAGACCACAGATGTGGTGAGATGACTGTTTCTCTTGCTTTTAGAGATGAGGAAACTTCAGTTAAATAACTCAACTTAAATGACACAGTAGCTAGTAGGTGCTGAAATCTAGATTTGATATGTGCAATACTATCACTAATTTCTACCCTGACCCTTTGTCTATTCCACAAGTGCAGAAACTGCAGCCAGCTAGGTTCAGTTATTTGCATTAATCCTCACAGCAGATACAGGTCAGATCTGGGTGTGAAGCTGGTCTTTCTAGACTCAAAGTCTTCATGTATTAACACACCATTCCCTCCAGGTATAACTTGAACCAAACACAGCTTCTTCCAACCAAAAGATAACTTTAATTCGAACCACACTTTCAATTCAACAACTGCCTTTTGCCAATGAAATAGACATTTAGAACAGTCAAATTTCCTTTCACATTATTAAAACTTTTGGCCTTGGACTGAACTGTGTGTGTATGTGCTAAGTTGCTCCAGTCGCATCAGACTCTTTGCGACCCTATGGACTGCAGGCTCCTCTGTGTATGGGATTCCCCAGGCAAGAATACTGGAGTAGGCTGCCATGACCTCCCCCAGAAGATCTTCCTGACCCAGGGATCGAACCCATATCTCTCATGCCTTCTGCATTGGCAGTGCGTTCTTTACCACTAGTGCCCCGAGGTGGCTCAGGTGGTAAAGTATCTGCTTACAATGCGGGAAACTTGGGTTTGATCCCTGGGTCAGGAAGAACCACTGGAGAAGGGAATGGCAAGCTACTGCAGTATTCTTGCCTGGGAAATCCCATGGACAAAGAAGCCTGGTGGGCTACAGTCCATGGGGTCACAGAGAAATCAGACACACCTGAGCAACTAATACACATATAAGCAGCACCACCGAACTACCTAGATTTTAAAATATTTGCTTCAATTTATTCAAGCAACAAAATGTGTTTCAGTAAAAATGCATGGAAAACATTTTCCCCTGTGGCTGATGCACTGACCTAATATTAATTAGTTTTAAGGATGAAGTGACACTCAAAACTGAAATAGAACTGAGGACTTGATCAAATGAAGCCATGTCTCCTTGCAATTGGTAAAAATATCAAAAACTCTGAGTCCAGAAGGCTGAGAAAACTGAACAAGGACTAAGGAAGCTAATATTTCTGGTGTTTTGTGATAAAAATGCAGTGTATGAAAATAATTTCCTAATTCCAGTGACAACTCACCTAGGACGGATGGAACCAAATACTATCTTGAGGAACAATTCTAAGAATTAACCTCAGAAAAAAACTGATTTTCGAGTTCTATTAAATTAATTAGTCTATCCCAAACCCAAACTTGAGATGTTCTCTCTTTCTCAGTGAACTAACATGCTAATCTTGACATTTAGATAAGATCTATAGCTCCCCCCGCCCCCAAACATGCAGTGTATGTCAGTTTCTGAAATCTTAAGCTCTGCAAAGTTAAGTACAAGGGAAATGGAAGTTTTCTTTCCAATGCAGGGAAGTGATTTAACTCTGAGAAGCTCTGTCTTGGCCATCTGAATTGATGTGAAAAATCTCTTCAAGTGTCCAGGAGTTTGCAATATCCATCAGTATACTGATAATACTGACTCAATAAAATCAAATTAAGAAGTATATTCTTTATAAATTTTGACTGGACTTTCATTATTAAAATATCTGCTACTTTTAGATCTCAAATACATTACTGCTTCAGAAGATCACAGCGTAACAGGATGCATTTTATACACACACACACACACACTCTCTCTCTCTTTCTCAAGTGGCCTTACATATGTCAAAAGAAGAATGACTTTGAAAACTGGAGAAGGTGACTTCCCAGTCAGCCATCCTAGCTCTCAGGAGGTGTTGAGAGCAGGGAGGAGGGGACAGTGAGGACGGCACCCCTCTTCCTCCACTGAAGAGTTACGGGTAAGAGAGGCCTAAGAAGCAAAAGATAGGCTTTGTATGCTACCCCACCCCACCAGTCTACTACTTAATCATCTAATTAAGAAGAGAAAAATATTAAAGAGTAGACCTCTGAGGAAATATTAAATAGTAGCGTAAATACAGGAAACCTCTTTAGGAAAAAGATGGGTTCAGAGTAAAGTTATTTGGAGAAGGCTGCCAGGAAGGGTAACCTTTGCTGGCTCAGTCATTCCTCCCTTCAACCTATCTCCTTCTGATTGCTCCTTGGATACCAGGCACTTGGAGTTTTTTGTTTTTTTTTTCATGCCCTGCCTCTGTAGGAAAGAAACCTTAGAAGTCTCCCATGGCTTGAAGGACAATGCCAGATTTCCACACATTTCTACCTGTAATCAGGTCATAACCCATCTGCCAGCTCATTTCTTCCCTTCCAAACATTAGCAACAGAAAATTTACTGAGAGCTTATGTGTCAGGTCCTTCACAAGGTACCTGAAGTCTAAAAAATTACCCTATCAGGTAGTTAAAGTAATCATCCCCATTTTATAGATCAGAAGACTGAGATACAAAGAGCTTAAAGAGATACAAAGACCTCTGTACCAGAGGTCACAGAGGCAACAAGTAAGAGACCCAGGATTGATGTCAAGGCTGTCTGACTCCAGTGCACTACTTTTGAACTACTCTGAACTTGTCTCCTTATAAAGCTTACTTCATCTCGTTAGAATGAAATGACTCAGGATTCACTTTTTGACGGGCTAATGTAGTGCTTGACATATAAGGAAGGACTCAAAAAATGTTATTTTCACCCCCATTTTACCTAGCAAAAAGAGCAAACAAATATACCTTAAGTTTTAGCCATTTGCCAGTTCAACATGAGTCAGACATATAACGAGGTTGCCAAAAAAAGTGATCTTAAGCAACCTTACCAACTGCTCACTATGGAAAACAAAGAAGGTGACAACTTTGTTCTGCTCTGAGCCAGCCACACTATTCCTGGAGGTGAACACATTGCTCATTAAAGAGGCCATTAAGAAACAGAAATCACCCAAAGAAGAGGTTGGAAGGCGTTATAGAAACTCCTGCCAGTGAAGACAGATTTGAACGAAGTGAAGATGGTTAAGTAAGAGACAGCTGACATAATAAGCTAATGATGTCTAGGCCATAGGGGTGGGGCTCAGACTTCTGTATTTTGCAAAACCTCTCCATGTAAAACTTAGAATCACTGCTCTCGGGCAAAGTTCTCAAACTTTTGTGTGTGTGCGTGCTAAGTCGCTTCAGTCATGTCCAACTCTTTGTGATCCCATGGACTAGCGCCTGCCAGGCACCTCTGTCCTTGGGATTCTCCAGGCAAGAATACTGGAGTGGGTTGCCATTCCTTTTTCCAGGGGACCTTCTAGACCCAGGGATCGAACTTGCGTCTCCCGAATTTCAGGCAGATTCTTTACTGCTGAGCCACTGAGCCCTCTCAAACTTTTAACAGGCAACAAAATCTCCTATGGGGCTAATTAAAGCACAGAGTGCTGGGCCCTATCCTGAGATTTCTGATTCCAGGGGTTTCTGCTGCTGCTGCTAAGTTGCTTCAGTCGTGTCCAACTCTGTGCAACCCCATAGATGGCAGCCCACGAGGCTCCGCTGTCCCTGGGACTCTCCAGGCAAGACACTGGAGTGGGTTGCCATTTCCTTCTCCAATGCATGGAAGTGAAAAGTGAAAGTGAAGCCACTCGGTCGTGTCCAACTCTTAGTGACCCCATGGACTGCAGCCTACCAGGCTCCTCCACCCATGGGACTTTTCCAGGCAAGAGTACTGGAGTGGGGTGCCATTGCCTTCTCTGAGGGGTTCCCATTAGGGCCTGATAAATTACACTTAATACTGATGCTTTGAGTATCACTGTTCTAGAAGAAAGTCCAGGATCAATTTTAGTAGATTTCAGCTCAGGTTTTAACAAAGTATAGGGGAAACTCTACAGAAACAAGAGTTAAACTGCTTGGTGAGGAGAAGCTGAAGCTGAAGACACTGTTTCATCACTGGAGATATTCACGCCAGGGCTCTGCAAAAGGGTAACACCAGGCGACCTTGTCTTAGCTCACAAAGCCTATAGTGGCCAGAGCATGCAAAAGAAAGCTACATCCCTATTTTCTTTTTCTTTTTTCTCTAACGGTTTTTCCCTCCTCGAATCAAAACACAAACTCAATTCTAAATTTAAAAGTGGTGCCTTTAAAAAATCTCATTATAATTCCCACCAAATTTTATACAGGATGTTAGTAAGCCAGTGGACAGTCTGGCAAGCACCAGTAGAGAAAGGATGGATCCATTTGAGTGTCAGTAGGTTGGCTGGAGAAGTGAACATTTCTGTCCCAGCAAAACTCCATGTGAGAACAATGTGTAACTGCTAAAGGTTAAAAAAAAAAATTAAAAGAAACAAGTCTTTTTTTATCCAAGCCCCATAGCCTGTTTCATTCCACATTTTCATCTAGAACATCATGATCTGTTCACTTATATTTTGACCAATTTGTGGGATAAAAAAGGTGAGGTAAAAGTTGATTGGACTAAAATTATACCCTCAGTTCCCTGAAGTACTCATTTTGTATTTCACCACAATTACAACGATCTCATGTTTTTGAACCACAAAAGAACAAGACTATGGGCTCATTGGAGTTCTACTATAGAGAATCCAATAAAGTATTATAGAAACAAAATTCCTTAAGTTGGACAAATGATGATCTTAAATGTGAATATTAATTTTAATATCTTAAATGTGAAACATCCATTTTATTTATTGATTGGCCAGCAAATATTTTGACTAAATCTTTTTTTTGGGTCAAGAACACACAATATGACTTAAGGCCAAAGATTTGTCTTTTCTAAAGGTGTACATTTTTCATGCAATCTGTCTGAAACAGTGTCTTCCAAGCTGCCCTGTAAGGTTAAGAGGTGACATCCTCCCAGTGTGACTTTCCACATTCAGCTCAGTATACTAGCCTTGTATATTAATACTGAAAAGAATTAGGGACTTTTTAACATGTCTTTAACCAGCCACTTATATGGAATATATTGTTGATAATTTCCACTGTAATTGGCATTTCATCAATGAACAAAGATCCCCTACATCAGTTTTCTTCATTTGAACTTTTGATTTCTAGATTTCTTTCTTGAAGTCATTCGACTACATGTTGACTAATAAATATCAGCATTCCTCCAATATCAACTGTCTAAAACCCCTAAAGTTTTATAATCATTTACACTACCTTTAAGGTATGCATAATGGGAGGAAGAGGCAAAATTCTTGGGCTGGAACCTTGTCCTAAAAGCCCTTTATGATTGCTGACCTGAATGATCAGAGGACTGACCTGAGGATCTGCATCCATTCTGGCACAGACATGAACTGTGGGTCTCACAGCAGACGTGAGACCTTCCAGTGAGCCCTGAGCCAGTGGCTTCCTCATAGGTTTTCTGGCCTGAGGGTCCAAGTCAGGCAACATTCTGGAATGTGGTCTCTGAGGAACAGTTAGGGGATGACATTCACTTGCTCATTTTTCCCCAGAGATATACCTCATGGTCAGGTCTCCATAGAGCATCATCACTGGGAATGTCCGTAAGGTCAAGGTCTGGGTTTAATCACCTCTGATTTCCAATTAGAGTGCTTTGGACACAACGGTCAGTATTTGGTTAGCATATAAAGGTGGAGGGTGGTTTTCTGAGACTGGATAAGATGCTAAAAATTAAAAATGCCCTTGGGGCCTGCCTCTTCAGCTATGTAAGTCATACCTCTTTTATTTATTTCTAACTTGATTCCCACTTTAAACCATCCTGACCATTCTGAACCCTGGGTCTTGACCTTTCTGAAATGCCAAAAGGACTCTGTACAGTGTCATTTTCAGCCTGTGAGGTCATAAGCACCTTCTATCTTAGGTTGCTGTATAAGTGTACCAATTCCTTGAGTGCTCTGAGGGCAAGGATGGTGTTCATCACTGTTTCATAGACAAACAGTGCACAGTGGGTCTGCGCCCAAGAGGGATCTCTGAAAAGAATCAAAGAGTAAAAAAAACTGCTGTCATCACTTGGAAAAGGAAAATGAATGCACTCATATGAATTATCCACAAAAGATGGGAAGAGAGGGAAAGTAGGGATAAGATGCTTAGGCAGGTTGGAACTTTTGGTATCTTACAGCTGATAAACTTATTTTTTTCCTTCAGTGTTTTCTAATGTTATAGTCTGATAGACTACCTTGGGGATGAAAAAGGTAGTCTATCAGACTATAACATTAGAAAACACTGCAGAAAAAAAAAATAAGTCAAGTGGTAAACCTTTTTTTTTTTAGCAGTAAAATTACCTGCTTGCATTCTCCTGCTCCACTTCAAGAAGAACCAGTTTTTTTGGGGTAAAGATCTTGATAACAATAAAAATTACAGTGCATGTTTACTGTGCAATTGCTATGTATTGCTGGACTCTACATAAGCATTTAATATTCATTTGCTTACTCCTTACAACATGTTTTTGAAGTAAGTGATCTTGTTCTCCTCATGCTGTGGACGACGCTGAAACACCAAAAGCTTAATTTGCCTGAAGACACAGCTAAGGATCTGTTTCTGAATCAGGCTTTGCTTCACCTCCTTAATAAGCCATTGAACTTGACAAAGGAAGACACCCTGAAAAGGCACTGGAATAACGAATGGTTCCTGCACTCCTCTAATGCTAATCCTGAAGTTTTGGTCTCCCAGCTACAGCAGCTTGGTGCATGCGTGCTAAGTCCCTGTAGTAGTGAACGACTCTGTGCAACCCCATAGACAGTGGCCCACCAGGTTCCTCTGTCCATTGGATTTCCCAGGCAAGAAAACTGGAGTGGGTTACCAGTTCCTTCTCCAGGGGATCTCCCCGACACAAGGACTGAACCTGCGTCTCTTACGTCTCCTGCACTGGCACTGGCAGGTTCTTAACCACTAGCACCACCTGGGAAGCCCTTGGAGATAGAACTAAATGTCTTGAAATCTCAAGAGGCCATGTTGAGAAAAAGGTGTATAGGGGAAGGTGAAGTGCTGGCTCCTCGACAGGAACGCTGAGGGAAAGGAAGAATGCAGGTGTTAAGTGAGTTTTGCTGGGTGGAGTGTGATATAGTGTCGTTTCTCTGGCTACTCACGAAATCCTGCATAAAAGATCCATCACAGATGCTCTATAACAGTGTGTCTGCTTTGAGGGGATCAGAAGAATGGCAAAGCCCTGCTTCAGAGGTGCACACACAGAGGGTGTAGCAGAGTGATGAGACAGAGGAAAAACACCAAGAGAAGCAGTTTATCCAAAGACTAAGGAGGAGGAATTGACTTAAAATGGTTGGTGAAACGTCCCCTCAAGAGTTAGGAATTATATCAATTTGTAACTGACTCATAAAGTAAAAAGCAGTACAAGTTTTTGAAATGTATTTGCATTTAGTACTCTTAAATACATTAAAAATGACTAGAATTCACCCATTTGGCCTTTAGGACCCGAAGGTTCTGTAGCCCTACGCACTGATGTATGTGCCCATGCAGCTGTATTTCAACTTTCCTGCACTTACCGGTAGGTGGTTTCTGGAAGGAGGTCTTTCATAACGTGGGTGGTGGTATTGCCCACGGTGATGCTAGTATCTCCAAGATCTATGTTGTAAGCAAGGATTTCAGATCCATTATTGCACGGCTCTTCCCAGTTCAGTACAAGGCACACAGAAGGCGAGTCGGGATAGGCATTGAGGGTCTCCTCCTCCAGGACACACAGAGTGGAGACAGGGTCAGGGGCAGATGCTGGTGTCTGGCAAAGGACAAGCTCACTGGACGGTCCTGCTCCAGCTTGATTAACAGCCTGAAAAACAGAACAGCGAGACAATGTCCCCATTACTTCATGAGCACCTACTAATGCCTCCACACTAGGTGCTGCCGAGTCTAAAGTAACACGATGGCTGCCAGAAATGTAGGTGGAGACAAATTCTCCACAATGTTCATACTGATAACCACTTTCCAAAAGATATCAATCACACCTTTTCTGCTAATAAAAGATAATGTTGCCATTGTTTCTTATGAAAGATCTTTTAAAAATAACACTTCATATTTGCATAGCCCACTTCACTTTATGTACTCTTAAGCCATCTTCACAATAACTGTCTGAGGTAGGTAATTCATGGAAGCTATTCTTATTTGCCTTTCAGATGAGATCGGGCGCGCTCAGGGTGGTATGGCCTTGCCTTAGATTTATCTGCCTTTCAGAGAAGAGGGAACTCAAAGTCAGATCAAATAACTCAAGCCCAAGATTCAGATGCCAAGCTGGGATCAAAATCCAGTAATGTGACTTTTAACTGAAGTGCTGCTCTGAAAGAAGTATAGGAATTTAGAAAAGTATTCATTGTTTTCCATGTGAATGCGAAATTTGTATCTGAAGTCAATGCTCTGCTCTCCCCTGACTCTGAGTGTCACTGCTGACACCTAATTACTCATCACTCAAATACTCACGCGTTCAGTCTCTGGGGCCATCCTCTTGTTTCTACTTACCTGCTCTGCTTCTCAGTCACCTCTGCGACCTGCGACTCATCACCAGGATCTCTCAGCCCTGGAGGAAACCAGATCCCAGGCCTTGCACACCTCTATACCACTTCTGCTTAAACTCCTGGACATCTCACCTTGTCTCAGGGCAAATGCCATTTATCCCTACACCCAAATTTATGTGTACAGTCCAGACCTCTGCCCTAAATGCCAGCCTAGCGTATTCAACTGCCCACTGAATATCTCCATTTAAATGTCAAATAGGCACCTCAGACTCAAGTGTCTACACAGTTCCAAAACGGTGCCCACCCCACTCTTGCTCATCCTTCCTTCCACCCCCACTGCACCGCCTGTGGTTTCCCCAGCCTTCAGGTTGTTCGTGCCATATCTGTGAATCACTGCTGGGCATCTTTCTTTCTCTCATACCCCTGCCCAAGCCATCAGCACACCCTTTACCACTCTAATCTGACTACACTCTCTCGCATCTGGTGACTGTAGTGACCTCCTAACTGGTATTTACATCAGCCCATGTCCCACAATCTGTAACAACCATTGTCCCTTCTACGCTCTCCCACCAGATACACAGGTAACGTCAAAGTTCTCACAACTGTCTATGAGAGCCTGTCCGATCCGTTCACCACCACCGCCTCCCCCAAGAACCCAGAGCCATTCTGCCTTCACTGTCTCCTGCTTCCTCCTTCACTCCCTCTGCTCCAGCCACACTGGCTTTCTTGCTGTCTCACAGGGACACCGAGCTTGCTCACCTCAGGGCCTTTGCAACTCGCTGCCCCTTCTCCACAAAGCTCCTTCCCTGACATCTGCATAGCCCATTCAATCAGCTACTCAGGCTTCTCTCGAGTTTTGCCCTTTGCCGAGACCTCTCTGAACACCACATTTAAACTTGTAGTTACCCCCACCTCAACCCCCATGATCCTTCTCATTTATTTCCCTTCTTTGCTTTTATTTTCATTACAGCATTTATCACCAACATAGTATATATTTCATTTAATTTCTCCCTTGATTAAAATGTAAGTTCTGTGACGGCAAGGTTGTCTGGTTCACTGCTGTAGCCCTAGCAACCAGAACAGTACCTGATACAAAGCATGTGCTCAACAAACATCGTTAACAATATCTTTTTCCCTTATACAAACACTTGGCAACCTCTTGACAAAAATGAAAGTACTCAAAAATCTAGTTTACTTCTCAGGAGACCTTATGAGGACAAATGATAAACCAAAAGGAAAGTCATCTGAGCTCTTATATCAAAGGTTCACTACAATGCCTGTGTGTTATCATTCATTTCAGAGAAGCAAGTTAAGAGCATTCATTTGCTATCAAATCGCTTTTGAAACCCTTCTGTAATAAATTTTTTACATCTAGTCCTATTTCATAACAACACCTACTTTCTTTTTGGTAGAATATTTATGTCACAAATTAAGAGCATATATTTAGATATTTTGGGGGGTACAAATTTATCACAGGGGCAGAAAAATAAGACACTATGGAGCCCAACTTTCATATTAACTAAGGTTTTAACAACTATGTAATACAAGGAAAAGAACATAGATTTTAGAGTTGGAGCTTTGTTCATATCTTGATTTCATTACTTACTAACCATGTGATTTTAGGCAAATTAATGTTTCTGAGTCTGGTTCCTCAGATATAAAATGGGCATAGTAACACATAATTTATAGTTATTTTAAAGATTAAATTTGTTAACATGCAAAATCCTGGCAGAGTATTAAGCCAATGGTCAGTGCTTCACTTCCCTCCTTCTCACTAGGAAAATCAAGAACAAAATAGCAATAGCAATTTTCCTAGTTTCCTAAATTTTCCTAAAGCAATTTTCTTAAAACAAGACAACAACAACATACACTGAACTAATTTTAGACTTAAAGAAAAGTTGCAAAAATAGTGTATATATTTCTCATTTTGCTTCTCCTAATATTAATACCTTATATAACTATCAGTCATGTCCCACTCTGCACCCCCATGGACTGCAGCCCACCAGGCTCCTCTGTCCATGGGATTTCCCAGGCAGGAATACTGGAGTGGGTCGCCATTTCCTTCTCCAGGGGATCTTCCGGACCCAAGGATTGAACCCGTGTCTCCTGCATCTCCTGAATTGGCAGGTGGATTCTTTACCACTGAGCCACCAGGGAAGCATATATATAAATATATGTATAAATACACACACACATACATACATATATGTATGTGTGTATGTGATATATATATATATGTATGTGTGTATGTGATATAAATATATGTATGTGTGTATGTGATAAATATATGTATGTGTGTATATGTATGTGTGTGTATAATTTTTTTTTAATAAAAGGAAATTCCTAGACAGTGATCAAGAGAGAGAACAGCAGTAGTGGCTGAATGGGAGGCTGAGCCATCTGTCTTAGACTCCCACAACTGGCTACTGACTCAAGTGCCCATGGAAAGAAATTATTTTCTGCTACTTACAAGAATAGAACTGAGATGCTGTGCTGGTCTGAGTCCAGAAACCATAAGGAGTTTCTTAAATACTCCCATCTTTAACTGACTACCATTAATAACTAACCTGAAGGAATGTGATGGCAATGATGATCTCTGGGTGGAGTGGGGGAGAAAAGAGAAAAACTCTTTGTTAAAGGTAAGAATTAAGCAAATGGTCTACAGGGAAATCAAGGTCAAAATTTGTTTCAAACTTTCAAAATATTTATATCTCACATAATTATGACTATACAAACCTAACATACACTTAAGGCTGAATTATTGATTTCTTTATAATCTCACAGTATAATGAAAAATTCAGTACTAAGTATTTTATTACCCTTTTCATGTTATTAATGTACTCTATTATTCATTTTCTCCATTATTTTTAAAATTAACGTTTTATTTATTTTACTCTGTATCTGGGTTCCATCTTCTTACTCTGTTCTTACACCTCCTTACTGGTGTTAATTGAGGTCTTCAGTAATGATTCTTGATTCATAACTTTGTCAAATATGTGCATTTGTGTTGAGTGATTTAATAAGGGCTAAGGGGATATGAAGGATCCAGAGGAAAAAATACAGATTTTAATTAAATAACTGATATCAGCCATACTACTTGGTGATCTCTACAAAAATCAAGAAAGTATAAGTTTTGTAATTCTTAAAATCTGTATTTATATCATAACTATCAGTCATGTCTGACTCTTTGCAACCCCATGGACTATATAGCCCGCCAGGTTCCTCTGTCCATGGGATTTTCCAGGCAAGAATACTGGAGTGGGTTGTCATTTCCTTCTCCAGGGGATCTTCCTGACCCAGATATCAAACTCAAGTCTCTTGTGTCTCCTGCATTGGAAGGCAGATTCTTTACCAACTGCACCACCTGGGAAGCATATATTACTATAAAACAATGATCAAAACCAGGAGATACAATAGTATTAACAATGTATAGATCTTATGTAGTTAGATTCAAATCTTACCAATTTCTAATAGTGTTCTTTTTATATTCCAGGATCTTACTTAAGACCCAAATTTCTTTTACTAGCCTTATACTATGGAAAATGCTTTCTTAAGTTATATCTCTTGTTATTATCAAATTCCAAAGTAAACCATTTTAAAGAATCTTAATAATATTTAAGAGTATGTATAAAATATACAACATGCCTCATGTAAGCATATGTACCCAAGAATTATTTGGGTACATGTTAACTGAAGCATTCCTAAGGAAGAATATGAAAATTCAAAAATTTCTGCACAAAATGAACAATGCTTCCATCCAATTTTTATATGATACTAAATACATATTACAGTGATTTAATTTTTAAAGCACCAAATATTTAAAAGAATATTCAGGCTTTAACCTGACTTTGTAGTAATATCAAATAAAAATGATTCAGATTAGGTTCACAGGTATCAAGAAATTAATATAAGATGAGGAGACTTTTCCTGGCAATACTTCTTTAGTATAGCAAGTGTGGTCTTGAGAGTACTATCCCCTTTATAGTGTCTGACTCATTTTATGACAAATAAGTATTTTCAAACAAATAAGTTTGAAAATACTACTGTTGAAACAGGGAGGCAAGATTATTACACAGGTTCTATTCTTACCAATGTATCTTTAAAATGCAATTTTGGGTGTTAATGGTAAGTAACAACAAAAACTCTGAAAGAAAAAAAGGAAATAGAACATTTTAAAGAGAGACCAAAACTCAAAAACAGGTTGGACTGAAGTTCTTTCCTGTGATGGCAAAGAGTTTTTATTTATATCCTGCCTTGTTCCAAAAACAGGAGGGTAGCACATAATTCAGCCTCTCCCCAATGACTCAG
Source organism: Capricornis sumatraensis (assembly GCF_032405125.1). Classification (NCBI taxonomy): domain Eukaryota; kingdom Metazoa; phylum Chordata; class Mammalia; order Artiodactyla; family Bovidae; genus Capricornis; species Capricornis sumatraensis. The sequence continues at coordinate 201,325,572 of NC_091069.1, forward strand.
CATTGTTGTTATAAAGCTCAGATAATGTGCTGTGACCCTGACTCACTGATGAAGGGTCAATTATGTCCCAGGCCCTCCATTTGAGGTGTGTGTAACAAAAGAGTTCAACCAGAAATGTTTACGATAAAACAGCCTTCAGAATTTAACAGAAAAGCTTCTGCTGATCTGGAAAGGTAACCTGTGTGTGTGCATGCTCAGTCACTAACTTGCATCCAACTCTTTGCTACCCCCATGGACTGTAGCCCACCAGGCTCTGTCCTCGGGGTTCTGCAGGCAAGAGTCCTGGAGCTGGTGGGTTGCCATTTCCTTCTCCAGGGGATCTACCTGACTCGGGGTTGAATCTGTATCTCCTCTACTTCAGGCAGATTCTTTACCACTGAGCTACTTGGGAAGCCCAAAGTTAACTTAAGAAGGGACGATTTTCTCCAAAGAGGCTGAAGTAAATGGACGTGTAATAAACAATATGATCCATAACTTAAATCAGATGGAAACCTAAACCTGGCATCTTTGCTTCTTTATTTAAATCTAAACATGTGTGAAAATATAATTCTTTGTTATCTCTCCTTTTGGTCATCCTGATCATTCTTGGAGGTTGGCACAAAGCAGTGCTCAAATGTTACTGAACAAATGGAAATAAATGAACAAAGAACCCTGTTTTCTCAAGACAATAAGGCTTTACAAAGGGAAAAGAAAATATTTACCCAAGTCAATAAAATGAAAGTAAACCTATGACTACTGTCACTCTTGGGGGTTAGGCTAGGAGCTGACTATTCTTTGTGTTATTCTCTTTGGACACCCAAGTGGAAGCTTACAGATAGCCAGACGTTGTTAGTGGTCACTGAGGGGTGGGAGGTGGGTCCTGTGATCAAATGCAGACTGTCCGAACTACTCTACTGCTTGTTTCTGGCTCCAGTTAACATCTGGAATGGAAGTTTTAAAGGTTTTTTGCCTTTTGTCTAAGTGGCTTTCCCAGCGAAATGTGCATCTTGGAAAATTCAGACAAAAGGCATCGTCCCTAAGGAGCTGTGCCCACTTTGCCTTGGACTCGATCCTGTATTCAATGAATTAACCAGCAAACACAATGCAAGGGCGGTGAGGAGTACAGTGGAGATGATTCGGATTTTGTTCCCATGTTTCAGGACCTCTCAGAGAAGCAAAAAGCAACTGTAAAATGCCAAAACGATTGCATCTATTTTTATTTAAAAGGACTCTTTTTCCCATAACATCCTTCCTGATGTCCTCCATCATGAGCCTTTGAGTAAGTTTCCCAAAGAGTCTTTCAGGGAACACCAGTATTTGTGAGTAATGGCTGCAGAGTGTCAGCCTACCTGTAATCGACAGCAATACTGTGCAGCAGGTAGCAGGTCCCTCATTTCAAAGCCGGTGTCTGTCCCATGATAAACGAGTTCTAAGGATTCTTCATCTTCTCCCCACTCCAACCTGTACTCTGAGATGTCGGCACCAGAGCTTTCAGGACTCTGGAAAATTCAGAAATTTAATTTCATTGAGAAGAAAATCCTACGATGTTTGTGTTCAACTAATTATACCAAAAAAAAAAAAAAAAAAAAGAGCAAGATGCCTCAGAGTATTTGAAATACATGCAAAAGAAAAGCATGAAAAAGCTACTCAATTTCCTCTTAATTTGGATCAGTGGTAAAATTTCCGTAACTCCTGGCAAGCACTAAGGCAGATGACTGTAAGAATCACCTACCTACATGTGAATTTTAGCTTTGTAGATCCCTTGTACCTTGCACTGGGGAACAGATAAAGTAGAAGAAACAAATTAATGCAGAACATGTGCCTGACTTACCTCCCAGCTCACTAGGACACATCCATCAGGCGTAAAAGAGATACAAGGTGCTTTGCACTGTCCAGGAGGCCCTGCAGCAGTGGTAATTTCTGAGACATCAGAATAGGGACCATACTGCAAGAGAGAAACACACATGTGCTTGTAGGGGTGTGTTAGGGATGTGCGTGCGTGTGTGTGTGCACACAACACAAGCTTATACCAAACAAGGAGTGTGTGTGTTTGTGTGTGTGTGCATATAACACAAGCTTATAACCAAACAAGGGCTAGGCTAATGGTATCATCAGTACAACTGATTAAAAGCATTACCTAATGGTGTTCACTTTCAATTACATGAGTAGATTTTCTTCCCACACACATTACTTGAGTGGTAAATGTCTATTTTATATATATATATATATATATATATATATATATATATATATAATTTTTTTAATTCAAAAGGATTAGAAAGTTGGTTTATTATACATTTTTGCTGTGACCTAAGAAATAAAAAATGCTGACTTTTGCTACATCACAGCATTGTGCTTTAATTTCTCAGGGCATTTCAAAGTAAACCAAGTCAGATGCATACTGTAGTTTAAGGCCTAAAAATCCACGTGGAATTGTTGGTTATCAAATTTTGAGTATTTCTTCTAGTCACTGGTATTTTCCAATTTGAAACCAACAGTCCTATTAATGTTTGCTTGGCAGGCCCACCATCTCAACTATCTGCAGGTTTATACTGCATTCTCTCCTCCTCCCACCATCAGCGGTCACACTGCTCAGAGATAATCATCTCTATAGACGTAAAACGCGTCGAGAGGACCAGAACCCCCATGTTAAGGTGGAATACGTGGTACTTAAAAGAACTGGGGCAAAGAGTAAAGTAATTTTCAGGCTAATGAGGAAGTCCAACCAGTCCATCCTAAAGGAGACTAGTCCTGGGTGTTCATTGGAAGGACTGATGCTAACGCTGAAACTCCAATACTTTGGCCACCTCATGCGAAGAGTTGACTCATTGGAAAAGACCCTGATGCTGGGAGGGATTGGGGGCAGGAGGAGAAGGGGATGACAGAGGATGAGATGGCTGGATAGCATCATGGACTCGATGGACATGAGTCTGAGTAGACTCCGTGAGTTGCTGATGAACAGGGAGGCCTGGTATGCTGTGTTTCGTGGGGTCACAAAGAGTTGGACAAAACTGAGCAACTGAACTGAACTGAACTGAATGAGGAATATGACTGTGTTTTTCAAAATGGAGGAAAAAACATAAAGAGAAAAGTCTTTGACATTTTCTAATATAACTTGCAAATACACTGAAGGTGGGGGAGAAACTGTCTGGAGTAGACCACAGAAGAGGACCACAAGTCAAATATATGGTTAAATTTCAGTATAACAGGATTTAAAAATAAGGCTGAGATAGTTTCTTTAAACGACAAATTAGTAAAAGGAGAAAGTAAACCCCAATCAGTCCAGCTGCACATGTGTCTTTATCATGGCGAATATCTTCTTCAAAAGTTGAAGGGGAAAAGCACCAGAGTTTCATCTGCAGCATGGGTGATTATCACCATCCATCCTCTTTTTACTTATAAAAAGTAGGGTACAGAGGCTTTCTTATCTCTCACCAATACATTTTCATTGTCTAGTTTTGTGTGTGGGTTTTTTTTTTTTTTTAATGTAAATACCTGTATCTGAAATTCTTTCCTAATGGTGAATTAGAAGAGATCCAGCTCTTGTTCAAGGTTTGTGATCCTACTTCAGACCAAATGTTTTCAAACTAAGGCCTGGCTAACTCAAAACGGACTAAAGACAAAAACACTTCATTTCTGAAAGGCATGAATGAACACCAAGAACTAGAAAAGTCATTGCCAACTTCCTGTCACTGTCAGTTTGGCTTTCTGTCTTACAAAAATCTCATTGATTAATTACATCTATTTATTTGTACAGAATGCATTTATACACTTCATTGGCTCTCTGTAGGGCGTTAGCAGCAGTTTGCCCTACCCACACCCTTCCACCTTCTTTTACATTTCTGCCCATCTGTGACACACCAAAAAGCCCTATAGTTTCTGGGTCACTTTATTCTCACTACGAATCCACATTACTCTGCAATTAAAAAATCCAGTCACCTTTGTGCATATAGTCAGACCCTTTCAATCTTGAATAGCCCACCTCAACAACTTCAAATGGAGTACTAGAAAGGACCAGAGAGTTCTATGAAATTAAAAAAAAAAACAAATAAGCTGGTCTCCCTAGCCTATACCCCAGTGGAGTTTTAAAAACTCACCTAAGACACTGCTGAGTAATTTAGACAACATGGTAAAGGAATATTATGTAGTTCTAATTTCTCATAAGTGATTTATATAATCGATGAGAAACTAGGAAATTATTTTAAGAAACCATCAAAAGGCATCTAAACGGCAAAGTCCTTATTAACTTTGAGCTCTGTCTTAACAGGAGGACAAAAGAATCAAAATTTCCAATGCTGGGTCTACGTGAAACCAAAGCAGGGTTTCTTCAGAAATAAGATTTTACATACAGTTCTTTAATGGCTGTCATCGTTGGACAGATACAGATGAGGAATTTTAGGAGGGTGGAAATGGAAGTGCCAGGACCTCATGCTTTCGTGGTGATAAGTACTCACCCCTCCGTCATTCAGAGCCCGCACCCTGAAGCGATACACGGTTCCTGGAAGCAGGTTGCCCACGGTGCACTCGAGCTCTGGCCCATGGTACACCTCCGAAGCTACATCCTCCGGTTCTGTCATCTCCACGCTGTACTCCGAGACCTCACAGCCACTTTCAGAGGCAGGAACGTCTGGGAACGGAGAACGCTGTTCATCTTAGAACATTTTTATTATTTCTGGTTGGCCCTATCACACCTTACATCCTATGATGTTTGCCAAATATCATGTAGGTAGCCTGTCCTTGATATTTACAAAAGAACCCCCACTTCAAAAAGAGAAAGAGATACAAAAGAAAGTTTCTTAATGATGTTATCCATACTTTTCAAAGCAAGTACATTTAATGATATGAACAAAATGATTCCAAAACCATAGAACTTTTAGGCAATTCCTTTACATTCTAATGCAAGGTAAAGGCAAGAATTAGAGGGGAGAAAAATCTTCTTTTTAACCTGAAACCAAAGGACATATTAAATCAAGTTAGAGAACCCCAAACTGGCATAACATCTTAATTTAGATATTAAGTGATGGGGAACAATAGTCTGACAGAGTTCTGCAGGTTTATATTTGCAATTTACATGCTGTGAATCATTAATATGACAGGAAATGCTAACATAGCTTGAGCTGAGACTGTAAAACACCAGGACCCACACACGACAGGGTGGTAAAGGTGAGGAGGATACAGATGCTACCTAATGAACAGTTTCTTGGTTTAACCTCTTTATTAAGCACAACTTTTATTTTATGAATAAAGTTGAGGAATTCCTGCCCTGAAACATTTTCTAGAACAGTGCCCTCTGAGGGCAGGGGGTGAATAGCACCTGCGGCACCATCAGGAACAGGAGGATGGGCCATAGGGCTGGGCGTTCACAAACCCAAGCCCACGTACATTAAACAGAATGTGGACATTTTCAATAGACACAAATCTGGTTTTCAGAAGAAAGACCTGAAACTTAATTACAAAGCAGCAAGTCTTAAACTCAACCTCCAATTGTCCAAACTGGCGACGTGAAGATGTGGTCACTCACCCCACTCTAAGTGGACTTCTTTGTGCTTTGGTCTACCCAAAACCCTCGGTGGGCGACACTGACCTGGTGCAATGCTTAGTGTGCGAACAGGGAGACTTTCAGAACACTGCAGGAGAAACACCAAAGAGAACCATCTCTTAGTTACCATGCATTTTTTAGAGCTCTACATACCAGGCAAATTCCACTCCATACCAGCAAACGCTGCCAAGGAGGGGGTTACACATTGAATGTGTACACTTCTTACGCAATAAGATCTTCGTCTCTAAGTGTGTAGTGCACGTGTATATTTGTGTATGTTTTGAGTATGGACATATGCATATGGCACTGGTAAAAACAATTATTTCTGGTGTCAGATCTGCAGACTGACATTTTGACTGTTGTGTATCTCAAGCACACAGTTACCTCCCTTTAAACTAAAAATCAGACCCTTCCTGAGGACAGAGGAGAACACAAAACAACAGCTGGATGAGGTTTGTAAACAGTGCCATAAATGGCCCATCATCCACATACAGAGCAGAAAAGCAAAAAAAGTCAGCTGAGTGTGACGTTAACCAGCAGGTTCTGCTAACGTTAAAATCATCAGGGCTTCTTTTTTGCAGGGTCTGGTTGTGTAAGGCTGGTGGTATGGAAGCTGACACCTTTTTGAGATATGAGGAACATGGTAGAGACATACAGCTCAACCAACCTCATCCTCCTCGAGGAAATGCGGTACAGAGGAGATGTGTTTATACATTCAAGAGGCACCGCTGCCTCTGTGCAGACTTGTGCAGCACCTCGTGTGTAAGAGAAGCTCACCAATCACCTGTGACTTTGAGGTCAACCTGGCTCACCCTCGGAGACACTGTATAAATGTCGTTGAGCTGGACCCTTTTTTTAAACCTGAGAATTCTGTCTAAATATACAGTCTAGACTTCACAATACTGCTATCCTTGGGGGAAAAAGAAAATAAACATGACAGTGTCAGAGGTGGGTTGACTGGCAAAATTTGGCACCTACTGGCAGGTGTTCTCTTGAAAAGTCAACCCAGTACAGGGCTATAAGCCATCTTCTGTGCACGCTCTCTCTCAGTACTACTGATTTCCACACCACGATGCTAAATATCTCTATGATGAAAATGGTTTTTACCATATTTTTACCATATCGCCTCTCACTCACTTTCTAAGTGTGCATCATTTAGATAACGATCTCATTTCCTGAACACTTCATGTGTACTTGTTGTTTTGAGCACATGAGAACACTGTGAAGTTGAAACCAAGTTTTCTGACATGTTGAACGGTTGGTCTAAGGCCATATAAATTGTAGACAATGGTGGCGGTCATTCTGTGATGTATAAAAATATTAACTCACTGTGTTGTGACAGGAAACTTATATAATATTGTAAGTCAATTATACTTCAATTTTTTAAAAAGGCAGACAACAAGAGAACTGGTACTACCTACAGGTGTATAGGTTGGGCACTGTGCAATCTCAGGAGATGCAATTCAGCTCAGTTATCCTAGGTATATGTGGCTTTACAAGCATTTTCCAGCAGATGGCAGTAAAGTGTCAAGAGGAAGGTGTGTCTCACATTCTACAAAACTGCCAAAGTAACAGCAAAGCTGAGCTGGAGGGTGTATCTTTTTGCTCTGAAGTCTAAGCTTTTCTATCATTGTGATAACTGAGGTTCACCCCCGTATTTGTTAGCCAATGCAAATTGCAGACCACCTTCAATTTTCAACTGTGATGTGGTCATGCCCAAGTCTTGGAAACCAGCACAATTCAGTTGAGAATCATCTGGGTCTATCTTTCTATACCCTCTAAAGCACAATTCAGAAAACTCTGATGTGATACCATGGCAGGCTGTAGTACCAAGATTTATTTTTTAAAAGAAATTTATTCTGATGTTACAGATAGGCTGTCTGAATTTGACCAAAGATGTTTACTTTCACACTAAAACAAAACCAACCTGACTGTGTCCACCAGTACTTATGCAGCATGCTCGGAGTTTGTACAAAGTGCCTGGTTTCAAGTGGGTGAAAGTGTACTCTGTAGCCGACCCACTGTAGGCCACTTCCCACTGACTCGCTGCAAAATAAGACCATGTGTGAGTTTATGCCTTTTGTAAAAATGTAATAGTACCAACCATTCCTGATAAGAAAAAGCTCTAAGTGGTTTCTGTGAAAACCAGCATCTCCTATTCTTTTCTTCTTTTTTAAACAGTCACAGGGCTCTCTTTCCATTTCCTTTACAAAATGAAATACTAAAATAACATGAAGGCATTTTTAATACTTAGCACTGCTGGTTATAATACTTAATATTACCATGATCACATTTGCTGAGTGTGGAGGTTTAGATGCTGGAAAGCACATGAAATCTGTAGTTGGCCCCGTAGCAGGAGATGGTATTGAGCAAGTTGGCAAGTGGTGATGGTGTGAGAAGCCCCTGGGGCCAGCTGGGCAGGGGGAAGCAGGCTCAGCCATAAGGTTCCTGGTCAGCCCAGGGCACCACTGAAGAGTTTCTCCTGGTTCTTATCTGCCTGGAGGTCACAGCAAGTGAACTCCCTCGACCCCATCCCAGCCATATAGACCAAGTCCTTTGAGGAAAGGCCTGCTGTCTCCATGGAGCCCCACTTCAGACAAAAATACCCAAGACAGTGACTTTAAAGATGAAACACTCAGTATGACCCAGGTTATCTAACCACTTCTGGGGATTAAAGAAAGCAAGCAGGGCCACCGAGGGGCCGGGGTGAGGCTGCTGCCACCAGGCAAAGAGCATTGTGTGTGTGTGTGGGGGGTGCTTCAACCACCTAGGACATTTATGACTCCTTGCTTTGCTCCCACTAACACTACGTTCCCAGCAGACTATTCGGAAGGAGCGTTTTACTCCATGCAATTGTTTTAGGGAAAATACTTTTACCCTCTTCCACGACAGTTACTTGGAGAAGGAAATGGCAATTCCTGGAGAATCCCATGGACAGAGGAGCCTGGTGGGCTACAGTCCATGGGGTTGCAAAGATTCAGACATGACTGAGCGACATATATATACACACGATAGTTACTAACTTCCACAAATACTCTCAGCTGCTTATTAGGCCAGATTTACAATAAAGTCTGGCGAAAGAAATGGCAACTCACTCCAGTACTCTTGCTTGGAAAATTCCATGGATGGAGGAACCTGGCAGGCTACGGTCCATGGGGTTGCAAAGAGCTGGACACAACTGAGTGACTTCACTTTCTTTCTACAATGAAGTCACATGCACAAGGGCCATATAGGAACAAGGGGGAATAATAAAGATAGTCATTCTGACATAACTGATTAGATGACCTGCACTGCAAAGGCAACTAGGAACAAGGACTAGAGAGGAGACTGAATTAATCGCTGATGTCATGCGCTACCACACCGCTGACTTTACGTGCAGAATGGCATCTACTTTTAATCAGCCACAGTGGTCAAGAGAGCCACAAAACTTCACAATATACTTAGTTTTTCACAATGAGACACTGAATATACATGACTTCTCTCAAAGGTCTGATTTTTAGCATAGAATATGATTTTACGTTAAGAACAGCTATGCCCATCTCCGAGTATTATGAGTTTTTTTGGCTTAAAATAGGGTAGGGCCCAACTGATGTGAAAATAAAATATTCCAGGTGGCTATCATGGCACAGAATAAAAAGCAAGCCACACACCTGCACAGACTGTTTGTAAAAGTTGCTGTTAACTCTCCCCACCGCCCCCGCCATGTATATCACTTTAAAAAACAAAGTACTAGTTACAGGGATCATTAGAGTAGTGGTGAGGCAGGTGTCATTTTTATAGTTCTGAGGACTTTACTTTTTTCTATTAAAGCATAATAAATTTTATTAGAAAGAAGATCTAAGAATTTTTTAGAAAACACTATGGAAGGAATCTGACCTCTAACACTGTCCCACTTTAGCTCACCTAGTGTAAGGAATAAGGATTAAATAATCTGACTGAGAAATCACAACAAAAATGAAGACATTTCCTGAATTTGTTACAGTGTGTTATGCTTGTCAGCAGCCCACAACAATATGTTGTTATCCCCTGTGCACCGATTCATTCTTCCTGCTGATCGCTTCTGACACTTTCTCTGCTTATAAGAATTTCTACAGAAAGTATGCCAAGAGAGATGAAAAACATATTTATTCTATTAATGAGGACCTTTGGCTTAAAGAAGTGACAAAGATTTTAAAAAGCATGATAAAAATATACATATCAAGCAGACTGATCCCTGATGCTGTCTGAAAGAAAAAACTGTCAATACGTGATTAAGGTCCATTTACCGTAGTACCTCTATCAACAGAATAAATGATTGCCCACTATAATGGATCCCTACTCCAGTACTCTTGCCTGGAAAATCCCATGGACGGAGGAGCCTGGTGGGCTGCCGTCTATGGGGTCGCACAGAGTCGGACACGACTGAGCGACTTCACTTTCCCTTTTCATTTTCATGCATTGGAGAAGGAAATGGCAACCCACTCCCGTGTTCTTGTCTGGAGAATCCCAGGGACGGGGGAGCCTGGTGGGCTGCCGTCTATGGGGTCGCACAGAGTCGGACACGACTGAAGTGACTTAGCAGCAGCAGCAGCACTATTATTATACAGATGTTTATCTTATTAGAAAACAGGACTTGAATAAGAATTTCTACAAACTTCACCTTCAGAATTTCCATCAGTAATCTCCAGCAAGTACTTGAGTATTTCTGAACCACCATTGTCCTTTGGAGGATCTGGAAAGTAAGCAAAAGTCTTATTAGTTATAAAAGCATATTGACTTTTGTTAGTAAACATTATTAGAACACACAGAACCATGTAACATTAGACTGTATAAATTCTGGATTCAACTAAAAGACACAAATAACATTTCACCCAACTCCTTACTTGAAAAACAAAAGAAACAAAAACACCACGAAACCTTCTGACTATGCAAAGTTTACAGAGCTAGAAATGCTGAAGAGTTAGCATTTAGCGAAATGTGAACAAAACTTGAAATATGACTTTATTTTTCTAAGAGTTATGCTCAAATATTTATTTTGAGAATTCTAAAGCCTGTTCTTCAATATTTGATGGTTTTTATATAAAACAAAATATTCATGTACCTCTTTTCAAAAATTATTTTATTCTTTATTTCACTTAAATCATCACGACCAATTCTTTTGTGAGATAGAAAGAGAGGGAAAGGGAGGTGTAAAAATTATTGATGAAATAAATAAAACATCAGAATATAACAAATATGTTCATCACAGTTTGCTGCTAAGCAAACTTTACATCCCAAGGGAACCTAATAGAAAATCAGATCAACTGGAACCTGTACCAAAGAGGCGGTTTGCAAAAGGGGTTCTGGCTTGTTACTAGAACCCTGTGTACCTTAGCTATTTGTCTACTGCTAACCCAGGGCCTGCAAGAATTCTTTTCTGAGCTGAAAAATACCTTTTTTCAAGACTACACAGAATTTGCCTCTCCTATCAACTGGCCATCTATGTTTTAGACATATTCTCGGGTTACTCATATAGATTTAGAAACTTGAATCCCTCTTTTCACCTGTAATTTCCATTAATATACATGAATTTCAGTAGTAGGTATTTACAGCAGTAATTAAACAGTTAAATATTATGGCATTTGGGGCCTCCCTGGTGGCTCAGACGCTGAAAGAATCCGCCTGCAATGCAGGAGACCCAGGTTCAATCCCTGGGTCAGGAAGACCCCGTGGAGAAGGGTATAGCAATCCACTCCAGTATTCTTGCCTGGGAAACCCCATGGACAGAGGAGCCTGGTAGATTACAGTCCATGGGGTTGCAGAGTTGGACAAGACTGAGCGACTCTTAACAGTTAACAATGAAAGTAAATGTTCAGTGTTGACAGAAATTTCTAGGATATTCTGAGAAAAGAAGCTTTAGATCTGGCAAAAAGCACACCTAGATTTTTTTTTGTTTCTTTTAATCATATCCGTGTTGCAGGGAATAATTCTGTCTCTAAATTACCACATAACTTGAAGCGGTGATATGTCTCCGTGGTTGGTCTCTAATAATGATTTAGTTATGTTTTACATTTCCTTTGTATCACTTGACTGCCAGGTAAAATCATTTTTTTGTCTGTTAGGTAGTTACTATTATTATATGATGTTGCTGCTGCTGCTGCTAAGTCGCTTCAGTCGTGTCCGACTCTGTGCGACCCCGTAGACGGCAGCCCAGCAGGCTCCCCCGTCCCTGGGGTTTTCCAGGCAAGAGTACTGGAGTGGGGTGCCACTGCCTTCTCCGAGTATACGATGTTAGTGATGATCATACACATTGTAACAGTTTTCCATACAGTTGCAAACGTTTACCCACACTCTAATGGCATTCATTTCATTGAAATAATCCACGCAGCAGGTGAGACACAATATCCTCCTATCAGATTCCTACAAATGGCATATAATGAACTTCAATATGGAAACTTCCTGAAGTCCAAGACTTCTGATTATATACAAACAACAAAAACTAAAGTCTTCTTAATTCATTGTATCTTAAACATTCTGTAAAATTTAATATGACTTAACCTAAATTTTGAAATCTATTTTCAATACTAACTTTATAAATCAATTTTCATATTAAATATTGCTACATTTTAAGGGAACGTTACTGAAGAATGATATATTCAGAGACTATCACATACAAATCATTAATATATTAAAATGCAGGTGGAAGAAGTGTCTTACAGGAAAATCATGAAGTAAATGAAATGCTCTTACAATTGTCAATTTTACCAACTGGTGGCATTGTCAGGATATTTCTAATATATATATTTCAAACATGTAAAACTCCCTCAGATAATATGTTTCTTTGTTAACTGGTTTGTCACTACTGAAATTAATCAAGTTTTTTAAAAAATCTGTCAAAAAAGGCAGCAGCAGCATCAATAGTAATAAAACATACCCCATTTGACACTAAAGCCGTGAGACATAACTGGTCCTTTAATGAGGGGTCTTGTAGGTGGTCCAGGCCTGTCAGGACTCGTTGTACAAACCAAAACTTCACTTGGGCAGCTTTTCCCTTCCATATTAGAAGCAGTCAGCTGTAACACAACCGATAACACATTCATATGCTTTAGACAGCAAGTCTTAAACCAGCGGTGACGTTCAATACGGCAAGAGCAAGGCATCCATGAACTCAGACACACTACACACACTCTCCCTTGCTCTCTCACAATCTCAAACTACTAATTTATAAGTGTTTCTTTAATGGAGTACTTATTTTCTGTATAGTTTACTTATTAACAATTAAAAATGAAACAACAAGGTAGGTTTTAGCTAAAGACATTTTTACCTTTTCAAAAATACAAAACAAAACCAGTATGTCTCCACCCAGTTCATTTTGTTTTATGGAAGGAAAATATGGGGCGGGGAGTGGGCAGCAGATATAAAGAACCTTGCTAGCCTTGATTATTTAAGAGTAGGACAATGCCACCTTGTGGAGAATTGCTGGCAGTATTCCTCTGATCTCATAGCCAGCCATCGAATAGCAAGGTTTCTTAAAATATCAAAAACTATCAGTTTTCCTTTAGTAGTCACACGTTCCACTTGACAATCTGACAAATATTTATTGAGTGACTCCTACAAGTTAAATAACATGATTTGGCTCACAAATTAAGAGAGGGAAAGACAGAATCAGAAGACAACCACATGTCTCCAAAATGCAGACTGTTGCACAGAAAGTACAATGCTGTGCTAGGATCAATAAACACTAAGGCAGCACAGAAGGCAGCCTGCTGTCTCCTCTCTCCTAATGAGACAGCAAAACTGTCTTCTGCTACAATACCATGTCCCATGGTGACATCAGCAGTGGTTGTCCAGAGCCTAACGGGAGAGGGGTGTAGGTAATAGAAGAGAAAATGAAAAATGGCTGAGAAAAAGAAAATGGGCAAAAGAGCACAGGACAATGGAAAAAAAGGAAATCTGATGAAAAGAAGAAACAGAATAGAAGGACGTAAAGTGCAGGTGAGAGACAGGTACACTGGGCACCTGGTCCGAATCTTCCTGGGCAAGGGCATCTAGCCTCACTGTTATGTAATTTACTGTAGCACATTACAGCGACAGGTTTCTTTTCTGAAAAGTCGAGGGTGGGTTTTAAAATTAAAGTATGGTGTGTATTTTATAGATATTACTTTAAAAGTGTAAAGTGCAGCAACCTTAAAAATGTTTTTAGCCTTAAAAAAAGTTGATTTAAAATGATAAAGGGGTAAAACATAAAAGAGCTTTATTTTTAAGCAGTTCAAGTACCCAAATGACTGACTTACCCTGAATTTATACTGTGTGCTTCTTTTGAGATTTTTCACAGTACAGGTTAAATCCTCTCCAGTGTATTTTGGGTGGAAAAGGTTATCCTGAAAAGGCAAAGCCAGAAAGAAACATCAGTATCATAATATCTGGGCATTAAATCCCTTGTATGTAGGAGTTTTATACTGCTCCTTTCCATCATCACTGTGGGCCAGAAGTCTGGCAGCTATAGCAAAAATAGGGCCAGAATCCCATAGTGCTTTAAGTAAAACTTTAACTGTTATCACATCATAATCTGTCCTGATCTGGGCACTATTATTGTGAGACTAACACTAATGTGAAAGAGAACAATGCTCTCTCTTTGAAAAAGTGCAAATTTGCTTTGGAATAGATGCCATCATAAACTTTCCTCACAGAGCAAACTTTTTCTGGTTACTCAATAAGCATTTTAAACAAAGAATTTAACTACCAAATTAATGAAGCAGTATGTAGTTAAAAAAAAATTACTTAACAACATTGTCATGAGAAAACGCTCTTGTGCAGAAGTTCTTACTGTCAAGCTGCAATGTGCTATGTAATAAACACTGGTTGAGGTTTCTGACACAGTGTCTTCTGGCTAACGGGGAAAGGCAAGCTTGGATGGGGAAGATATAGCCCTTCAACGGGATAAATGTCCCACTGACAGCTAACTGTATGGAATTCATACAACAGTATTCTTAGTCATGTGTGCATCCAATGATCCACCCCCATTCATCCATCCGATCTCAGAGCACCCCTGTTGCACCAAGCTCTCTTCCATGCTCTAGAGGTTTAGCACCACCCAAGAACAAAGTCTTGCCCATCAGAAACTATATTACAGCTGGAGAAAGCAATTAAAACACTCTGCATACAAATATGAAGCATGTTGTGTGGCGTTAAGTGCTATTAGACGAAAAATAAAGCTGGGTAAGAGAACAGCGTGTGCAATAAAGCTAGGGAGCATTGCTTTCTATAGCTCTCCAGGCTCAATGAAGCAGTCACATGCGGCTCTTCCAGTAAATTAAATACAATTAAAAATTCAGTTCCGTGGGCTGACAGCCACATCTCAAGTGCCCACAGCCCTGTGTGGCTAGGCTCTATCTTATTACAGAGCACAAATTACAGAACATCTCCATCACCACAGAAAGTGCTCCTGGACAGTGCTGTCATACAAGGCGGTCAGGGAAGGGCTCTCTAAAGAGGTGACATGTGAGAAGAGACCTGGAGGAAATGAGGGAAGTGACTCAGAGATATCTGAAGGGGCATGTGAGCCAGAGGGCACAGGAGTCGCAAAGGCACTGTGGGAGGGCATGGCTGGTGTGCTCAGCGAGATGACAGCAGCAGCAACAGGTCAGTGATGAAGACCCTGAATTCGGAGGACCTGGAAGTCATTCTGAGAGTACTGGCTTCTCCTCTGGAAGAGAAGGGAAGGCACTGGGATGGGAAGAGTTCTGAGAAGAGCACCGACATGCCGTATTTTATTTAACAGGCTCACTCTGGCTTCATGTGCAGAACAGAGCGTAAAGAAGAAAGTAGAGAAAATACTTAAGAGGCCATTCCGACAACCCAGGGGCAAGATGATGGTGGCTGGGAAAGTACAGTAGCTGTGCAGATGCTGAGAAATGATCAGATTTCTGGGTAACTTTGGAAGGGAGATTTATAAGGATTTGCTGACTGATTACATATGAGGTCTGGTGGCTCAGACAGTAAAGAATCTGCCTGAATGCTGGAGACCTGGGTTCGATCCCTGGGTTGGAAAGATCCCTGGGGAAGGGAATGGCGGCCTACTCTAGTATTCTTGCCTGGAGAAGTCCATGGACAGAGGAGCCTGGTGGGCTACAGTCCATGGGGCCAGACATGACTGAGAGACTAACGCAACAACACAACACACACGTGAGGCCAAGGATGACGCCACAGGTTTCTGCTTCCCCAAAGGAAAGGTTGGGGATGCCATTTACTGATCTGGGGAAGACTGCGGGAAGGACAGTTTCTGCTGGTGGTTGCACTGGTAGAAATTAAGAGTTTGGTTTCCAATTTAGGCAGTGAATCTAATTTCACAGTGTACCCTGTAGCTGTGATAAAACTGACTTTACAGAATGCACACAGAAGTATGACGTGTGCCAGACTTACATTTTCATCCTCCTGGATTTCCAAGGTGTAGGTGACTACTTCCTCAGGTGAGCAGCCTTCTGGTTTATTCCACTGCAGTGTGACCCATGTGACCCCAGCTCGAACAAGTCTTGGTGCTGAGGGCATCTGAGGAATGTTTCCTAACGTGTAGCACACCACCTCTTGGCTATACCCGCTGGAGAGAAACAGACCCGGTGAGACAGATTTAGGAGCACGTGGAGGAGTCTTGGCATTTCAAAAGCTACCGGCTTGGGTTGCTAAGTCTGTGGCCTGACAGGTTCAGCGAGCAAAGGCAGGCAAGGATCCTTTGGGTGATGTTCCTTACCACAACTTCAGTGTGCCCCAATCACCCACTCCCTACTTAGCCTACTACTAGAAAAGCATACTGTGCTACAGGACAATATATTTAAAAATGTATTTCTCCCACAGGCACCTAGGAGTAAGCACAGTGTGATGCTGACAAGCTAAGAGCCACAGCTACCAAGGAACTGTCAAATCAATGCATATAAGGGTAAACAACTGTCTGTTGATAAAATAAATGTCTTACAAATATGTACGCTGCCATTTTCCAAAAGTTTGCGGATGCTTTTAATTCATTTATAAATTCTGAAGCTGTAGAAGCCTTTATCATTACGACTGTTCAACTAGTGAACTCTAAAAACACAATGGCTATCATGGGTATGGAAAGAGGGCTGAAAAGCCTGTGATCTTAACAAGTTCTTTAGGCTGAAAAAAGGGTTGGGACCAATCATGTGCTGAACCTTTAAGAAGATTTTTGACAAGCAGTGATGAAAGAAAAAGATTTTTCTCTTAATCAACAGTTACCCAGGCAGTGCAATTGAAATATGGTCTTTTCAAGGCACTTTTAATCTACAGATGCTTCACCATAAACCTGTTCTCACCTTTCCCTAGCAGCTTGGAGGCAAGCCGTGAGTCCTACCCAGTCCAGATTCTCTCCAGTCTTGTATCTGCCTGGGCTTGACAACAATGGATGGCCCAGCAACTCGTTCTTTGTATCAGGAAACACTCAGACATAATTGAAAAAAGCAACTGAACGAGTAGCTTGCTAAAGTGATGAAAGAAAAAGGCAGGGCATCTGAAAAATAAAGTCCTCAGAGGATTCCCTTTCAAAATCTGTAGTTACCTTTCCCTTGATTCTCTGAGACCCCTAGTGGGCCTTTCTGCATTGCAGCCTGCAAGGCTGCAAAGGATACACGGTGGCATTTATCACCTCTGAAGGGGCCTCTAGCCTCTGATTAGGATTCTCTTTTGGAAAATCTCCAGCTGGTGCAGTGTGGAGGCAGTAGGCGACCTCGCCTTTCAGCAACGTGAGAGGAGGACTCAGGGACACCACATAGAGGCTTAAAGGCACAAGGACTGGGAAACGCCAAACCTGGTGCCAATGTCATTCCGAGCAGCCAGCCGGAACGTGTACCCCATGGCTGGACACAGCTTTGTCAACTTGCAATGCTTCTGGCTCCCAAAGAAGCACTGTCTGAAACCACTGTTTCTTTTCCCCTAAAAGAAAACAAGAAACAATGTACATAAAGTTAAAAAAAAAAAAAAAGACAATGAAGGAGCATTTTGAATAACTGCTTAATTTTCTAGCTTGGATGAACAAAACCAAGAGAAGGAAAGCACTCTACAATGAAATGCCATCCTTAACACAAAGGCACTACAGATAATGCTGTTACTGAGACAGGTGGTATACCATACTTACGGTATTTCGAAAGAGGACTTTGGTCAACAAAATAGAGAAGGCCCTTTTCAGGCACAGGGCAATGCTCAAAGTTAAGGATCACAGTTTCTCAGATCTTCCTCACTTGGTCAAATAGCCCAATCTGGCCCATTAGAGTGAGTCTGCAGCCTCACAGGATCGCTAGCTTGGGAACTGTACAGTCTTTCCCAGATGGCCCAGCACTCAAGGACTGATCTAAGCAGCCCTGCAGGTCACAAATGTTCCTCCCCCGACCACCACCACCCTGGTATTCTCTCTCTTCTCCTGCTTTGTGGCAGCTCCCAAGCCCACCCCTGTACACTCCGGCTAGTGAGCTGCTTGTATGCTCATCCCTAAACACTGGGCACATGTCTTTGACTAAATCTTGTCCACATCTGGTTTCAAAGCAGTGCTTTGGACAATCTGGGAGTTCTATCAAGGCTAGTAGTTGAGCTGAATGTCTGACGAGGACTTGGAACATCAGTTCAATTCATCTATGTATATTACAGCCATTCTTAAGTGTTCTATGAGGCTGGAAACACATTTTTAATACATTCCTAGCCTTATATAACGCTTCGAATTCCTTAAAGTAAAAAGAAAACACTCCAGTGGGTTCTCTTAATAGATCAAAGAAGAAAAAAAACCAAAACACAAAACTACTCTGTGCCATGATCAGAGGCACAGAATACCCATATCAGCAGTTTTCTAGAATATTTCATACCCATAATTCACAGTAGTTTATCTATGTTCCTGCAAAAGAAAACCACATGCTAATGCTGGATGAATCTCAGCATTTTAATCAGACAGCCAAGCCCAGGACTTTCAGGAATATGTTTGAAGCTCTCTATTATATAAAAAACAAAGAAAGCACATTTTACTTCTAAGAAAATGTAGGCATTTCCTTCCTTTAAATAGGCCTCCAAATGCTTACTACTTAAAAAAAAAAATTCCAGGTGAAGTTTAATTCAAAATGAGCATACAACTAGCTTGAAGTATCACCAGGCTGAACAGATTAAAAATCACCATATCACAGTCATCCTCAAACTTTTCCCAATCTTCCCTCCCAAGCCAGGTGGTACCCTTTCCAAGGAAGAGAGTAGAAGCCCTAACTTAAAGAGCCAAAGTTCATGTTATCAAGGGTTCAACATGCAGTCAGGTACAATGATGAAAAATGGTAGGGGTGAGGTTGAAGGGATGAAGGGGCAGGAAAGCATATGTTTTTCAGCTGCAACTTAGGCAAAGTCACTCTGTGGCTGGCAAATCATGCCCTTATGCTTACTTTAACCTTGAGCATTAAGGTTGCTGCAGACAATTTATTCAAAGGAAAGCCGTTTATGCATACATTTGCATAATTACATCCAGTGTCTGATTACACTCTGTGCGCTGCACACCCTGGTATGTTCTGTATCCATTTCAGGCAGTAGCGTGATCCACCTTCTTTCCTCCTCTATTTCTGAGCTCAGAGTAAACAGTGCAAGAAAGGCACATCCTGCCGCCACGGAAGCCTTCCAAACCCCAGGTTGGCTCCCCTTCAATGCCTCGTTTTTCCTATTCTTTGTTTGGTCTCCTTTTCCCATTTCTGGTGCTTAGAACTACAGCCAGTAAATAAAAGTCAGTCTGTTCCTTACTAGGTTGATTTGCTTTAATATGGTGGAAACCAGCCTGTGGTTTAAATGAGAAAAAAGAGTGGGGAGGCATCAATGATGGGAACTAGACTTTTATTTTAAAGGGCCAGAGCACTGGGGCTCACTGAAGAACTGAGAGAGAGAGCCAGTCTGTGACCTTTAGGAGGTTTTCCTACATTGCCAACATTTAAAAAAAAAAAAAAAAATTCTACTTCAGTATCAAGAACAATTACTAGATAAACTCCAGCTTGTTTAGGTAAATCATGCCAAATTTTATACCTTTCCCGATATCCTACCATGTGCATGAACCTCAAGAACACAGAGAATGACCCAGAGTTGGTGGAACTTTAGAATCAAGTTTTAGAAACAGTACTTGTAGAATATGAAGGGGTGAGAGTACAAATGTTTCACAGAGTTAAAAAAGTAAAGCTTACTGGTGAATTTGGAAGTTACCGAATATAAAATAAAATAAAACAAAACAAAAAAAAGGAGGAGAGAAAGTAGGTTAAAATATTTCAAACAAGAGAAGTTCTTGAATAAAATAAAATACTCATGTATGACAAGGAGTTTAATAAAAAATAGGATACCTGGGAAGAAAGAAAATTAATATTCACAAGAGTCTCTGCAGTGCAAAGGTAATCTACTATTAAGAGGTGGGCCAGCGAAGATGAAGAACACTGCGGGCTCCCGTGGGATGGCTCCTGAGTCACCCTAGTCCTCCATGGAAGACCTGCCAGGTTCTCTGACGGCTTTAGGCTTAGGCATCAGAATAAGCACACAGTCAAAGGTACAGGCTATGTAAAGAATCTGTTTGTAAACCAAGCGTGACTCCAGGTTGCAAACAGCATTTATAAATTAAATATTATCTAGTCTTCCTGTTAACAGAAATGGATAGGGTTTAAAATATATATATATAATATTTGGGGAAGGCAATGGCAACCCACTCCAGTACTCTTGCCTGGAAAATCTCATGGGCGGAGGAGCCTGGTAGGCTGCAGTCCATGGGGTCGCAAAGAGTCGGACATGATTGAGCGACTTCACTTTCACTTTTCATTTTCATGCACTGGAGAAGGAAATGGCAACCCACTCCAGTGTTTTTGCCTGGAGAATCCCAGGGACAAGGGAGCCTGATGGGCTGCCGTCTACGGGGTCGCACAGAGTCAAACACAACTGAAGCGACTTAGCAGCAGCAGCATATAATGTTTAGAAGGTTAAAAGACTCAGAGAAATGGACAGAAGTGATAATGCAATTGTTTATCAGGAATTAAATATGTCCAAGCCACTGTGGGTAGTGAAGTTTTACAAACAGTAAATTACAACTTCCATATTTGATAGGTAGCCTGGCTCCAAATGACTGATATTATAATCTATATCATGTTCCCTCTTTTAGTAAAATCTAATTTAAAGCACACAGGATTACTGAGACATAACAGCTACAGCTGGAAAGAACAACTTATATTTTAATAAGTTAAATTTAGCTTCATGCAAACTTTCCTACAAAAACATGGTCCCAATGGAAATGGACAATCTCTCCACACTGCAGGCCTGCTGTCTTCAAAAATCTGGTCAAACATAGGCAGCAGAGACACCCGTGGCTGAGGCGTTGCCTTGCTCAGCTACTGCTGCTAGGCCACGTGTGGGGTGTCACCCAGAGAGCAGCTCAATAGGCCAAGGAGCCGGCTGCTCTACGAGGGAAAAGCTGAGACATGGATGGCCAGGAGTGCCCTGATTCTGCATGTCGGGAGATCATGGATGTGCATCACGGGACCAATCAGGATCAGAATCTCTTTGAGACAAGCACTGGAGTGCCTCTTCTCCCGGGAAGGAAAGAAAACTTCACCCAATGAGAGCAGAGGTGACAGGAAGCTGAAATCCACCCTGGAGGCTGGAAATGCGATCGTTCTGGCACAGATGTAGCCACCACACTACTGACCTCATTGGACATGAAGCCCCAGCGTGTTCTGGACTAGCTCCCTACTGCCAGTGTCCACAAGCCAAAAAGAACAGATTTTCAGGGTTCCCTGACCTGTTTCCATTTCCTAATCCTGGGCATGCCCAAATGCTTTTTCCTACCATGCACACTGAAGTTCACTCAAGGACAAGGTTAATCTTTACTAGAACGTGAAGAAATTTTGGAGTACAAACCAACTGTGTGTGAATAGACTTCAAGGTGCTCACTTTGATGGGGAGTGAGGCATCACAAACCCTCCCTCCAGGAGGCCTGGTCCCTGATGCCCCTGAACTCAGTTTACCAGAGTTCACCGGACCTAGTCTAGATATCTCATTGATCTGATACTTGGTAAACAAGGGGCTCTTTTCAGTTCTCGATTCACAAAGTACGGGGCGGCAGGGGGTGGGGTGGGGTGGGGTCCGGATTATCCTGGAGGGCAGGTCCCAGCCATCTCACACTCAGAAAGCTCCACTCTGCCCACGTCTGTCCCACTCCATCCTCATTTTCACTCCCTTGGTAGAAGGGTCACACATTTGGTTACAAGTCCTAATAAAAATCAGAGCCCAGATGTTCTTTTAGGTCCTACAAAGTTCCCGGTACATTCTGAAGAGTGCCAGCTTTCTGCCAGACTGTGAAAGGACCCAATCTCAGACCAGCAGGGGTGAGGGAAGGCAGTGTGGGGGCGTGTGAGACGTAACTCCTGTGGCTCCACAGCAGACAGTGAGTCACCCTTGGAAGCCGTTTTCAAGATGAGTTAATATAAACTTCAGGGACAAAGACATCTTGAAATATTATTTCACTCTTTAAGATGAAATCTGCGGGTAAATTATAAATAAAAGATTTAAAATGTTTTAAGTAATATATTCTCTATTTTCTCCCTTTATCTTCTGCCCTTTTACTATCTACCTAAGTCTTTTTCTTTTTAATTAACAATTTAAAATTAGCTGTTAAATAAGATGATAAACATATTAGTTTCTATGTTTATAAACTCCCTCAAAAAAGGAGGGGGGAGGGAACACTTTGCTGATCTCCTGTGAGTCATCCAAAGGAGGCCGACTCATGAAGTGCGACAGTAAGGCAGAGACACTAATTGGCAGGAATGCGGTTTTCCTCATAGGTTCCCTCTCCTCCTCACTAAGGGAGCAGGCATTGACCCCTCCCATGTGTTTAGTGAGAAAAGCCGGCTTTCTGCACCACTGAGTCACGCCCCGTCGGGCCAGGGGTCTGAGTCTCATCCCATTGCTGCATTTCTGGGGCACATCTGTCTGCCTTCTTCTCTTCCCAGAACACTCAGAGGAGAGCAGGGGCAGGAAAAGAGTTACGCTGTCCTTTCTAAGTCCGCACCCTTTTAGGGCATAGTACCTAAAACACCGGCTTCCCTGGCAGCTCAGCGGTAAAGAATCTACCTGCAATGCAAGAGACATGGATTTGATCCCTGGTTCTGGAAGATTCCCTGGAGAAGGGCATGGCAACCCACTCCAGTATCTTGCCTAGAGAATCCCCATGGACAGAGGAGCCTGGCAGGCTACAGTCCACGGCTTTGCAAAGCGTCGGACAGGACTGAAGCGACTGAACACACATCTAAAACACTGTATGTGCTACACAAAGATAAAGGGGAAAAGATCAATCGATTAGCAGAGTCAGGAGAAACTACGTCATGTGGTGATGATTCTAAGCATGTCCAATCATTCCTGACTCCCATCAGAGAGGAGCAAAGCCTATGGCCCTTTCTCTTGGACGTGGGTGGGCTTGTGACTCTCTTGTCATGACAGATGGAACGGAAATGAAGCTGTTGTGACTACCAAGGAGACGCCTAAAAAGGTGATGACGTTTCTGTCTTTTTACCAGAACATTCACTTTTGCAGTGCTGATTCCCCTGAAGCTGCTGTGCTGTGAGAGAGCCTGAGACAAAGCCCCACCTAAGCCAGCAGTGACCACCAGACTTGTGAATGAGGATCCCGCCAGAAGGTTCCAACCCCAGCCAACAAGCCCTCCCCAGCTGAAGCTCCAGAAACTGGAATGCAGACGAACTAATTCTCCAGTGCCTTGTCCAAATTCCCAACCCTGAATCCATGAGAAGAGAAAAGTGACTGGTTTAACGCACTGAGTTTTGAGGTAATTTGTTATGCAATGTTACACTTATCTATTTTGATGTCCATATATGTTTATAATATGAAGTTTTCTATAAACTTATAAATTCCTCCTGCACTATAAATATAAATAGCCAGGAATAAGGGAGCAGAAGCGAGTGTGCTTGTATACAGTCAATGTTCAACATATGTCTGCATAAAGGGCCCTCAAAGCCATCCAACAAAGTAAGGCTTCTTTGAATAGATTTTTTAAATTGTTTCTGTAGAACCTAAAAAATGTAACAAGATTCCTAGATAATAAAGATTACCCAAAATTGTTAATCAATGGCAATGCAGTCACTTCATCTTAGAGTAACATTTTAGAGAATTGAAATTTTTAATAATGCTATCTCCAGAGTTAAAGAAAACCCTGGGGAGTATTTTTATATTTAAATACAGATATGCAAAAGTCTCTGGGACACAGTTTAGGTATGGCATAGCCTAAAGCCTCAAGAGTGAGAAAAGTAAATAATCTATCAAAGGACATCCACACGCAATCACATCTCTACCTGTTTCATATCCGTTTACAACACATAATGGAAAAAAGCTCCAGTGAAGAAATCAATTTAGATTTGTCTGCCTATCCGAAAAGTGGTATCTAAGTATATAAAAAGTATTTGATTTATAATATACAACTAATTGTTAAAATCTAAGTTTAGGTGTTAATTTGTAAAAACTATGTAACTGAAAACAGATAAAAGTACCTTTTCCAAATCTGTTTCCCTTCTTTATTAACTTAGTATCTTTATAAAGCAGCTCTTGGTACTTGGGAAGAGGAATCCTTAAAATGGGTTCCCTGCTAAGGAACTTAACACAGCCATAGCCAATTCTACTCATACAACTTACATATACTCCAACTATTTCAAGCCATAATATTTTCCTGCCAGGAGTGGTTCTGTAGACCATGGGGAATGTGGTTGCTCTGGCTAACGTTTCCAGTTCCCCTGGAGTGTACTAACAATCTTGGAAGCTGGTGTTTCTAACACTGGTACTAAAGTATTGACATATATACATTACCATGTGTAACACAGCTAGCTAGTGGGGAGCCTGGTGCTCTGTGATGACTAGAGGAGTGGGATGGGAGATGGGGGGGGAGGCAGGTTCAGGAATATGTACACTTATAGCTGATTCATGCTGTTGTATGGAAGAAACCAACACAACATCACTGTAAAGCAATTATCCTCCAAGTAAAAATTTAAAAAAAAAAGGATAAACTTGGCTGACATTTTCAATTGCCTTCAAATTAATAGGCTGGAAATGATCCTTCCTGTTTCTCTTCCTGGCACAAGAATATGAGAATGGCCAACAAGTGTGCTAGAATCCATGGTGAACCAGCAACCTGAATGTGACTTGTACTCTTCCTGATGTTTTCTTGATCTCTTAACCTCCTTCTCTTACAGGTAACATGCATTTGGTTGTTAGACGCCATGTGCTCATGGCCCATGCCTGCTGGATCCAGACATAGGCTGAGTGATTCTGGGCTGGGTACTCTCTGTAACAGCATAGTTCAATCTGTCAGAAACATCAATGATAAATCAAATAAAAAATAAGGCTGCACTGGCCAACTGAACTACTGCCAGGCTCAAAGATTTAGTCTGCTAGTACATCTATATTTAGAAGTTGTTCCAGCGCTGGCGGACCCTAGGCAACATCAAAGATAAATGTTGGCTTGAGAAATCAAAGCTCGTAAGTGTTTAGCATAACCATATATAAGAAGGGGTTCAGAACAGGGAGGTAGGTGGATTCCAAAGTTCTTTATGCCAAACCTCACTCTCCCCTCAGTGATGCCTCTTTCACTTCACTGACCACTCTGCCACAGAGGAAATTTTCAAAGGTAAGAAAAGGGGGGAGTTTGTGGCTGCATGATACCAAACGAATACTGCAGGCATTTTATTCCCAGGCACACTAGTTTTTTATATTAGTGGGAGGGTCTTGGCTTCCTAAAACAGCCAAGGATGATCCTCTGGTTCAAAACCAATAAATGCAATGTTCCTGTGAAAGCGAAGTCGCTCAGTCGTGTCCGACTCTTTGCCATCCCACGGACTGTAGCCTGTCAGGCTCCTCCGTCCATGGGATTTTCCAGGCAAGAGTGCTGGAGTGGGTTGCCATTTCCTTCTCCAGGGGACCTTCCCGACCCAGGAATCGAACCCAGGTCTCCCGCATTGCAGGCAGACGCTTTACCGTCTGAACCACCAAGAAGCCCCGATGTTCCTGCATATCCCTCCAAATGTGGAGGTCCGCCAGATGGCGAGCGCTCTGGTAAGATCAATGTGTTGAGACTGTCCCAAAGAGAAAGGAAAGGAGAAGCGAGTGGGTGATTTTAGAATAGGCTTCCTACACAAGGGATGAACCTAGGGATGGCTGGCTTCAGTTTACCGCCTAACCAAGGCCCAGGTGGCCATCCTGTAGCTGGAAACTAACAAACAGAACATATGAGTTGATGACTTAGGCGCTGAGGACACAGATGATACAGCCTCAGCTAGAAGTTCTCCCGAGTCTGCTGCCCTAACACGTAACTCCCTCCTTTACACATGCGACAGCTGGTAAAAAGCATGGAGAATCTGCTTCTGGTGTACAGACATCTGAGGGAATGAGAGAGCTCCTTTTAACTCAGCTCTGCCTTTGATACCTATGGACCTCTTCGAGTTACTAAATCCTTCCTTGCCCCTTGTTTCCTTCCATAGAAGCTGCGTGGAGGAAGCTATTCCCCCGGCTCTCAGAAACTACCCTTGGATGTGGCAGTGAAGACTTGTGACGTGGCAAAGCACTGTCTCTCTGCCAGCTCACTAATCTGGCTCTAATGTAAAAGATGCTTTCTGATGGACAAACGATAAAGGACTTACTCATTCTCACTCTCAAGAATGAGCAGAAGAGCTCATGGGCCTGGGCGAGTGGCACCCTCCTCTGATTTTCGGCCAGGCATCGGTGATGCAGGCTATGTGGCCGTGGGCAGCAGGGCTCCCAAAGACAGTGGCACTCGCAGCAAGGCTCTCTTCATCCATTCTGTAAGTCACTCTGCTTGTCAATGCTATGGTTCCTCCTGGAAAGGCTATTGTCAACCAGAAACACCATGTGCAAATTCACTTATGGCAAGAAGCTTTTTGAAAGACTACTAATATTAACACCTAAGTTAAACAGGTGCCTAAGAATTGATGCTTTTGAACTGTGGTGTTGCAGAAGACTCTTCAGAGTCCCTTGGACAGCAAGGAGATCAAACCATTCAATCCAAAAGAAGTCAACCCTGAATATTCACTGGAAGGGCTGATGACTGAAGCTGAAGCTCCAATACTTTGGCCACCTGATGTGAAGAACCAACTCATTGGAAAAGACCCCGATGCTGGGAAAGATTGAGGGAAGGAGAAGTGGGTGACAGAAGATGAGATAACTGGATGGCATCACCAACTCAAAGGACACGAGTTTGAGCACACTCCAGGAGATAGTGAAGGACAGCAAAGCCTGGAGTGCTACAGTTCATGGGATCACAAAGAGTCGGACACGACTTAGCAACTGAACAACAAGTTAAATAGGAATCTGATTAATAAATCAGAAACCAAGCACCTCCTTATGAGGCCAGCTCAGTCCCTAAATGATAGGATGCATGGCTGGGGCCCATGGCCTGCTCTGGGTTTCTGCAATGGGGCTGCTGAGCCCAGCCTGGCTACTTTGTGGGTCCCCAGGAGCTTCTGGGCTGTACCTGCTGCTGGCCTTTTCTGTTTGATTTCAAAGTATCCCTTGATTTCTGCAGTATTTATTTCATTTGTGGTCTACTGTTTGACAGCTGTGTTCACTCATTAGTCACCGGGAAACCCAGATGCGACATTCCTGTTCGGGTGAGCTGAGTCACATGGGAGGGAGAGATTCTTGAGAACTCCACTAGTCACATTCCCACAAAGCTATTTTTCTGGTTCTCTCGAATATTCCCAACATGTCATGTCTGGAAGCAAAGCTAATGGCAAATTAACATCTATATATAGCATTGACATCCGTTTTTGTTTAGTTCAAACCAGAGCCATTAACCTCAGGGCTCCTGTATAAATTTCTGACAGAAAAATGTCGTATTTCTTTCACACAATCCTTCTATAATTGTTGACTTTTCCTATCCCAGATCTGAACGTTAACGTGCTTAGGTGACATGAAATAATCATTACACAGAATCTGTCATTGCCCAAGTTATCTCATTCAATCTTAACCTACTTGTGAGATGACAGACACGTTTTCAAATGGAGAAGCTGAGACCTGGGGGGTTAAATTATTTGTTTGACTAGCTTGAGACAAAGCAGAAACAATCCAGTTCTCCTTGGGTGAACAGCACACCACTGCACACATCAACACAAATCCACGCCACGTACACACGAGATCTTAGGAGACCTGCGTGTGCACTGAGGAACTAGCTGCTAACAGCAACAGTTAGCATTTCTGTAAAGCAGACGTTAGACCAACATCTAAGAGCAGAGCTCACAGTACAGCTCATCTGAGTCATTCCAACAAGGGGAACGCGGCCAAGAAAGGCTACCCCTTTCCAAGTTATGAAAACGGATCTATTTCAGGGGAAAATTGAGACCAATGGCTATGACCAAAAAGCCAGTGACACCTATGTGTTCCATTTTCAGCTGCTTATTACTATCTCATAGTTACAGTTACTTCCTGCTTTGATGGAAAATTTAAGAGAGTGTCTAGGCACAATTATTAATGGAGAGAAGTAGGCACGCAACACCCTCTTGTAGAGCCATTAGTGAGTAACCTCCAGGCGAATTCTTTGAGCAGTGCTGTGACATTACTGACAATGAATTTAGGAGAGAGGACACGTCAGTCCCCACCCCGTGGTTTCACGGTTCTGTTTTCTGTTCCCCAATTAGGGTCACACCTGTCTTCAGAGACCAGCAGGCGGCTAGCTGTTGACTGAGGTGGCTTTCCCCAAGGTCAGCTCAGCACAGCATTCCCAGGGGTGGCCCCCAGTGGCCTCTCTGCTACTGCTCTTTCATTCATGAAGGTCTTTTTCTAGAGCCTGGCAGCAGTACTTGAAGCCCTGTGCTCTTAGTTTGCTAACACCTTCATAATTTTACACTGATTATTTTACTGGAATGGTGATTAAAAATTGAGGCAAAGAATAAAGTATTCTGGGAACTTTAGCCAGTGCTGATATGATAAAAATATGGGGACACCCAGACATCCATGGTGGCATGTATATGGATGAGGTCACCTCACCCAAGCTGGGATTTTCAGACCAGGTGCTCCAGCAGGAAAGCGGCAGGTGTGACTCCTGAACAGAAGTTTCTTCGAGACTGAAGGACACCTGCTTGCCCTCAGGTGGGGATCTGCTCCTCTGCACACCCTACCTCCTTCCTGCCTGTTAAGCTTGTTTCTACAGCCCCCTGGGTGCCAGAGAGGCCAGGGGTGTGTGGCTGGAAGAGGCGAACTCTGGCTCTGGAGAGGGCTGGGTGTGGGGGGAGTGACTCCAGCCTAAGGCTGCTCTGTTCTCCTACCCCCATGTATCCCCCCAGCCCTAACCGCTGCGGTCTGGAAGGAGACCTGGTAGCAGTTGCACTTGGCTCAGAAACCACCAGCAGAAGCTTCCAGAGGGAGAGTCAGAGCCTTGTGCACTCACACTTCCTGCAGGTGAGATGGTGTGCTGTGTGTACACATTTGATTTTCTTCCTTGAGGAATTATTAAGCCACAGGTCATAAAAGGATTCCTGTGATGACCTATAGTCAATTAGCCTGAAATCTCCAGGAAAGCTCATCAGAGCTGACACTGGTAGAAATTCAAAGGTGGGAGGGTATATAAAGAGGAAAGGGAAAGAACTAGGAGGGAAGTGAGTATAGGATGGAAGGAGAGCAAGGAGGGAAAAGGTGGGAGAAGGCCCCAAATAAACAACTTCACACTTTGTAGTCACTAGTTAAGAGTGGGTCCTATTGATTATAAATGGTCATTAGACAGAGCTTCTCCATTTCATCTGAGGCTGTAGTATGTTCCTTCCAGAATCGCGCCAGGACATTTTCAATTCAAATTCGAAGGGAAGATGGCCAACCACTGAGTCACCATTACCACTTCCTGTAGCACCTGAGTTTTCCTTGGAGGTTTCCCATTCAAGCCCTCAACTCCTCTGACCTTACTTAACTTATGAAGCCATAGTCCAAGGCAGAGAAGAGGAAAAACACAGGCGCACTCCACCCCCCACCACCCCCAACACACACATGCAGTGCTGTGCTCTGAGAAGGCATGTGAGGGGGAAAAAACCCTCCTCTGTCCCGAACCTCTATCTCCATGTAAAACCTCAACCACCAGGGCCATAGGGGATGGTTTCACCTTCCAATCAAGCCACCTTAAAATGAAATCCATCTAATCTGTAAAATATACCAGTTAAGCCTGAGATCTCACCAATCTGTACATAGGAGCCATTCACAAGGATCCTAGAAACAATAGATCATTGTCTTTGGTAACTTGGAACTCTAGCTGTTCAGACGCAACCCAGATGGGAAAATATGCTTCTGCAAAAAGTGATACAGAGCCCCCCTCTCCACATCAAGATTTCATCATGAGAATTTCACCCGTTTTCATTTAACATTGGGTTATTTTTTTCTACTCTAGACAAGTTGACGTTTTGCCTAAGCTTGTGTGCTGAATTTTTCAGTGCCTTTAAATTTAAGTCACAAAGACTAGTTAACTTGGATGGCACCCCAAATCCCACATTTCCTGTATTTCAAATCCTTAGTCCATTTGCTCTACCACAGAAAGAGAATAAAACATGGGTAAATGAATGAACAGAATTAAGATTTAAAGGAATAGTATTGTTGCTTTTTAGAAAGAGAAGATTTCTGCATCCAGTGTTTCCAGCCTGAGAGTCTGTGCAGTGTGAGTGAGGCCAGAAAAGCACTGGGTCACTATTCAGCAGAGAGTGGCCTTGACTGTAAGAAGACTTCACCATGGATACCATACAAGGTCTTTGGTGAGACAGACACCCAAGGTGGCACTGTTCTAGGATGGTCTAGCTGCTAGGGTAAATGCACGTGGGTAAGTGAGACCTCCAGTGCAGCCCACCCTCCACGCCCCACTCCCAGACAGTATTCCACAGGGCAGAGTTAGCACACAGCACTGAAAGCAAAGACACAAACTAGGCTTCTCAGGCCACAGTGTGGTCTACTTGATGGAAACCATTGATTCAGGCTGGCCCTGGGCAGTCAAGATAACCAAGAAGTCAGTTCCAAATACTCATTAAAGTGAAGTGAAAGTTGCTTAGTCATGTCCGCCTCTTTGCGACCCCATGGAATTCTCCAGGCCAGAATACTGGAGTGGGTAACCTTTCCCTTCTCCAGCGGATCTTCCCAACCCAGGGATTGAATCCAGGTCTCCTGCATTGCAGGTGGATTCTTTACCAGCTGAGCCACAAGGAAAGCCACTTGGGTAGCCTATCGTTTCTCCAGCAGATCTTCCTGACCCAGGAATCGAACTGGGGTCTCCTGCATTACAGGTAGATTCTTTACCACCTGAGCTATCAGAGAAGCCCTTAAAATACTCATTCATATCTGGCCAGATAGTAAGGCCTTCAGAGCAGTTAGACCCTGTCTTTTCTTTCTGTGGCATTTCTTGCAAATAGACCAAGTGAATATATTTTAATGCACAATTCACTATATTTCAGTCCATTTTCATTTTCCACAGTCAATAACTATTGGTTTAAATTTTTCTCTACTTACATTATTTTTTCCATGTGTTTAGCATATCTTCAAAAAAGAATAAAATGGCATTTGTTCAGCAGTTTCATTTTTGAAAGGTGTTTTAGATGGATGAACATGAAAATATGATTACCTCATCCCACTCTAAAAGGTAGTTGGTGATTTTTGAACCATTGTCAATTGGTGCCTAAAAAAAAAAAGAAAAAAAAAGAGATTAGAGAAAACTGTTCACAGACCAAGTTCTGAGCTCTCCACCTTGGTTCAAATCCACTGTCCGTGCTAGTCCTAGGCTCTCCCCACAGGGCAACAACCCTCTCTATCGCCTCCATTTCCTTGGTCAAACAATTCCACAAACCAATTTTCACCCAAGTCAACCAGTAAGGAGAGCCCTCACTATTGATAAATCATACCCCACAAACAGCCAAGCCTGCCTTGCCCACCACCCCTATCTTTACACCTACTCGGTACCCTAGTTCCTTTGTGGATAAAACTTTTAAGAGGACCTTAAAAGTTCAAGGGTACAGGGAGAAAAATGCAGAGAAACAGACACGACACGTGGGAGTCTGATAGGGTAAAGCTGACCCACCTGTGTTTAAGAGTTCAGAGTCTATATTTTTGTAACTTTCCCCATACAGTTTTTGTTTGTTTTAAAGAGGTTAAGATTAGAAAGCCTTCTGTGGCATTAAGATTGGCCTTTTTTTAAAACAATGAGAAAACCTGGGATCTCCTGGAGAGATTACTAGGGGCAATTAGCCTTTAGCACATTAGCCAAAAGAAGTTTCATCATTTGCTTTCATCCTAAAAGCACAATACTGAGATCTCCCTCACTGAGAAAACAGGCTTTGGACAATGGGAAGAGGAGTGAAAGACCCTGGAGAAAAGACAGCTTTGTAAGGTCAGACCTGCCTGCAGGTGGGCTACAGTGGGGTCCCTCACAGCACTAGTAAGACCACGTCTCCAAGCACAGATACACCCGCACCTGGATTTTCCCAGGACAAGAGCCAGGGCTCTACAGACCATGGTGAGCTGCCCCCAGCAAAAGGCAGCCGAGTCACCAGAACCACAAGGAAGCCCACCGTGGCTGTCTGTCACAGGTGGCCTAACATAAGTTGCTCAGTATCAGCGCTTAGTTTCTTTTTCCAAGAATGCATGGGTGTTTTGAGGGATTGGGAGAATATATGTAAATCCCTTACTAAACTGTCCTGGTCTTATACAGGAAGCACCCAAAACACAATAGCTGTTGCTTCATTGTTTTTAATAATAAAACATCAAGGGCTCGGTAAATATGAGTTAATTAACAAACTCTTATCCCTCGCCTCTCCTTCCTTCTTTTCCTTCTTTCTTTTGAGTCCTAAAATCTGGGAGTTCCAAATTTTTTACTCCCACTCACTCACTCGAATTACAAGTGAGTGTTGTATATTCTACTAAACTGTAATTTCAGGTTTTTGTGGGCTCAGTTTGGGAGAAAACATAGGGATGTATTTAAAGTGAAAATAATGTACAAAATCAAAGCTTTAGCTGAGAACACATTTCTCAGGTAAGGACTAGATTTAGGATGCTCATATATTCTACATATATGATGCTCATATGCTCTGCCTCACCACTGAGTTTCTGATTCCTTGAGGGTGGGGACACAGACTCAGTATTTGTGCAGCCCTATGTCCTGGTGCTAACAAAGTGACATTAGAGGACCCCGAGCTCTCTCAGTGTCCTGGTGGCTTCAAGGACAGGTGGGCAGCCACAGCACAGTCCACCTGTCCTTGCACCCCCAGCTGAAGCCCCCAGCTAGAGTCCCTGGAGAACAGCAAACCTGTCCTAAGGACATGAAAACTGAACTGAATCCAGAACTTTCAACTTTGCACATAACTGAATGGAACAAAAATATGCTTCTGATTTACAACTAAATAAAGGGAGAAAGAAAATATGAAACATTTTCCTCCTAGTAAAAAACCTTTTTCTTGAAGTTGCTGGTCTGCCTGAGACCTGAATTACATCCAAGTTTTAAGCAGAATGTATCAGTGATTCCCAACTTAAGGTTTGTAAGACCCCACGGTCCCTCTGGGAATCTTAACAAAATGGCTTTTGATTCTTTCCTTAAGATGTGTTTACATATGTATATGTGTAAATAATGAACACATTTTAAAGGGGATGTGTATGCTTCAAGAACTTAAACAGTGATGACCAGTTGGGTGTTAAAACTGAAAAGGTGGGAAATCACTGACCTGGACTATCCCTGGAAGCCAGGAAGGAAAATAAAATAGTTCAGATTCTACAACTTTGCCTTTGTCCAAATAACATGCTCAATGTACCAGAGGGGTCTACGGAAGCCCATGCTCTGTTGCTAACGACTACGCTCAACTGTTTTTAACCGCTTCCTGGATAAACTGGATCCTCTGATCTAAGAACAAAAGGACAATGTATTTCTTCACCAATAATGCATCTCCCTAAGTCATCCTATTTGCACATTAGTGTTCTTTTCCAGTACTATGAGACTTTATTATCTTGACTTCTATTAATTTTACATTTTGAACTATATTTTAAAGTATAAGTAAGTACATAGAAATAATCGCTATAGAGATTGATACCAGTCTGTTTTCTTACAAATACACAACTATGACTAGTAAGTTAATAATGCACTCTAAGGGGCTCTCTTTCTCAAGAGTTGTTGGTAGCCCAAAAGTTGTATTTCATGAAAACCACTACATAATTCGGATGTTAAAAAATAATTAGTAATCCTAACTGATCTAAGGTCTAACTGGCAAAAATTTAATGAAACCTTAATGTAGTTTAGAACACTAAACATTCTAGACAGATTTAAGTATTAGACATTTCAGAGTCACCACTCAAAGAAACCAGCAGACCATAAATCTAAGTTAGCTCTAAATCTTTCTTCACAAAACTTTTTATTCAAGTCTTCACAGGTCTGTTGAAATGAATTAAACTATTAGAAAGTGATGACATTTAGGTATCTTAAGTATTTTTACCACGTATAAAGAACTGCTCATGACTCTAAGAGACGCCCCTGCAAAGGAAGCTAAACCTTGATTTCACAGTTCTCTCTCTCATTCTTTGGCCCAATTTTTACAGAGATGGTAACTTTTGATATTACAATAATTTGTTTCACAGTCAAAATGCAGAAAATGCCAACACCAAAGTGGAATATTGCTAAATAAATGTTTCAAACAGCCACAGACTTCAGAATATTCTCGACACGTTGCGTTACCCACCTTCCACTGCAAGGTTAGTGAACTTTTGCTCCTGTGTGCCAGCTTAGGTGGGAAGGGACACTCAGGTGCACAGCTGTGGGTGGTGAAGCTAACCGGCTCAGAGCAGGAACCCTTTACGGAATTGTACATAGCGTATACCCTGAAAACGGAAACACACATACAGTCAGTGGCAGAGGCCTATCACACAAGACTAGGGTGTTAATCTCAGCTTTGCCCCAGGGTTTCCCTACAGGAACAGAATTTATGTAATACACACTGTGACCCTTATTCTTATTTGCTAGTCTTGTTCTGACCTTACTATGGTCACCATTTTCAGGGGAAAATAATTCCAGCAGGCCACGTGCCTCAATGCATTCTCTCCTCCTACTAGTTGTCAGAACCACCCAGCCTCATTTAAGATAGGCAGAGTCTACTGACCGGAAAAGAATATGCTAAATAAGGACATATCCTTATTCCCTGAAATGGTCTCCAAATATATATTCTAAAATCCATCAAGCCCCTGTCTGGTTGACTTTGTCTAGATTAAGGCTAGAAGTGCAGTTAAGGGTTGGGTGGAAGGAGACAAGAAATGGTGGGGAGTGTCCACAAGCCGAGAGAGAGGTGGAAATACAAACAGTAAGGTAGATACCATCTTTGAACTGTTTATCATATTGCAGATATTTAAATAGAAATATGGACACTTCACACAGAAACAGGCTTGCTACTGCCAAGTGCATCTTTCTTTAATTCAATAACAACATCGTTCAGGTACAGTTTATCCATGTGAACATCTAACTCTTACACCTGGAGCCAAGATTAAAAATGTGCACTCTGAACATTAAAATGCCTGGCTCAACACTCAACATATGGACCTGATTTCTCAGAGAAGCTGTGAAGAAAAAGCATGTAACACACTATTATAAAACAACACTCCTTGCAAATAGCGTAAAATAGGATTATGCTGATTTTTATCATCTTCCTTTCTACTTTTCCTTTTTTAAAAAAAAAATATTGGGGATTTTTTTTTTAAAAAGCTTGAAAATATACTCTTTCAAAAAGACAACAAAGAAACCTTTGCTGCCAAAAAAGATGCATGAATTAAGCTATTCAGAATTGGTAAATACATCAAGCCCTTAGTTCTTAACAATTCTTTATGAGGTGCCGTTAAAGACAGAAGAACACTCAGTCTGGAGAAGTGAAGTGAACTTCCCAAAGCTCCACAGCTGGAAAGCTGGATCAACTGTACTCAGTCATGGAGATCTAACTGCTATCCTGTATTCCCCAATGTCCTGACTCATCCTGCAATTATGTTTTTCTAAACACCCACAATCCGCTTCCCCTCACTCTGCTCAATGAATAAACAACAGCTAAAGTTAACATTATGGAAAATAGGACCTACCTAGGTATAAGATTTTTAAAATCCTTTCTCCTCAAAGTCCACCACAAAAATTTTTACAAAAGCCATACAAGTCAAAAGGACTAACAGACATGCCTCCCTTCCATTCTAAAAGGTAAAACATATATTTGCTGGCTATTTGACTTGTTTGCCTTAGGGGAGCATACCATGACACGTGATCCAAACAAGATGCTTTATCATTAGGCTCACCCAACCTGATGAAATAAAGGCCCCTTTTTGCATTCACTGTGAGTAGGCAAATGATAATAGAAAATGGAATGGCAGATTTGGCAGGATCATTTCCGTGCATCAGGACAGGCTTGTTGGGAGTAAGTTGCTTAAAATGAATCAGAATGTTCCAGACATGGGCAGGGTTCCAGCTTGAACTTTAATAGATCAGTTGAATTCTCCCGCTGATCACTCATGGGTTTTATTTGGCCCAAAATATGTGTGGGGGGAGGGAAGAAAGACAGTATTAAAATATTACCTCTACCTATGAATTAGAGAACATTGGCAATGACCACCAGAAGAGATGAGCAGACATCACGCACTCCTAAGGAGAGATCATGCCACTATCTACAAAATCTCTGCCAGGAAAACAGAACCTGTATGTTTAAGCACTGCTTTATAGGAAATGTGGAGAGAACACCATTAAGCAACACTACAGGGATGCAATCAGCCTAATTCACAATGGAAAATTCTACAGACAGAATTTTATTTATTATTTCAACAAATAATTGCAAGAAGAGAAAAAAGGATGGAGGAAAAATCTATAGCTTAAGAGAAATCTAACAGCTATCAGCCAAACATAATATGCAGACCATGTCTGAATTCCAATTACAACAAACTGAAGAAACAAAACCTTCATTTTTAGGACAGTTGAGGAAATGGGAACAGTCTCTGGACTTTAAAGACATTAAGGAATTTACAATTTTTATGTTGGATGGGCATGGGGTGTGTGATGATGGTAATGTGGTTCACAGGTGAAATAGTATGTCTGGACTTTACTTCAAAATAACTGTTGGGGGAGCGGGCTGGTGAAGGCACCAGGGAAATAAAAAGTTGGGTGGTGGGCTTATGAGAGTTCATTAAATTACTGTCCACTTTTGACTATTGAAATCTTCAGAAATAAGAAGTCAAAAATTAAGCCCATGTTGGAAAAAATGGAGATCTCATTTTAAAAAAAGGAATCCCTGGCTTCTCTTGAAAAGTGTAAGTTGTAGCAACACTGAGCTGCAGACACTGAATTATTTTGATTGATTGATCTATGGCTGTGCTGGGTCCTGGTTGCAGTGCATGGGCTTTCTCTAGCTGTAGCAAGTGGGAGCTACTCTCTGGTTGTGGTACACCGGCTCCTTACTGGGGGGCTTCTTTTTAACACAGGCTCTAGGGTGCACGGGTTTCCAGTGGCTGTGGTATGTGGACTCCATAAGTTGCAATTCGAGGCCCCTAGAACCCAGGCTCAGTAGCTGCGGCCCATGGGCTTAGTTGCCCTGCAGCATGTGGGATCTTCCCAGACCAAGGATCAAACCCATGTCCCCTGCAATGGCAGGCAGATTCTTAACCACTGGACCAAAGTCCAAAATGATAGAAATTAAATGAAACTGAGAGCAGCTCCTCTATAGATGGGGCAGGCACTGTCCAGTTCACAGTCCCTATCACTCCCTACTGTCTACCTGGCCCTGAGGTGGCTTTTTAGCTGCCTTTTACCCACTTTCATTACCAGAAGATATCTCACGCTGTGGTCAGTAGGCATCTGCTTATGAGTTCAGACTATACTCAGGAGGACCGAGTCCTGAAAATCCACAAACACATTCAGCACCAGCACTGCACGTGGGTAACACAGCAGGGGAAAGGAGGGAGGGGGCGGGCCTGCCAAGAACTGGCAGACCACAGGTAGTTACATGGGAAGACCTGGACTCAGTCCTAAGTTCACTCTATTTTTAATGAGATTCTTGGCGTCACAAATCCATACTCAGGCTAGCAAAACACGAATAAAGGAGGCTCCTGACAGCCAGCATGGGAGAACGACAGCAGAATGAAGGGGCCTGATGGCACAAGCGAAAACCTGAGGGAGTTGACGCACAGTTTGTGGGCCACCAGGAGTTATTCCCATTGTCTTAAACTCAGAGAATACCACGGTTTGTCTAAATGAGAGTCAATGCTCTGCACTGATAAAAATCTGTCTGCAAAGGAAACAAGACTCATTTTATGTGGCATTTTATAAATGTGCTGCACACAGGATCTAAAACTTGACATGGTTATCTAAGTGCCTTATGATTACGTTTGTCAATTCAAATGGTTTAGTGAACAGATAGCAACTAATTGCAATAATTACCAGCTCCATTTTCACCAGCAACTTTCACAGAAAAGTCTCTGGAAATGGCATTACATTTTCAAGAATGCTGCAGTAATGTTTCTCACATGATGGTGTGTTTTGTCTACTAATCACCATGTGATAGGAGGATCTGTAGAGGTGGACCAAAGTCCTAGGTTAAATATATCAACAAACAATTCAGTTCTTTGAGCATTTATACTAGCAGAAAGGAGGACACTTTTCTAATTAATCTTGTGCTGGGTTTTTTACATTTGCTTCAGTTTAAATACTAACTAAGTGCTTATGAAACAGGTGCTCCAAGAATTTCAGAAATTTGCCTCCAACTTCCTCCAGCACATCTGTAACATACTAGGAGCCACAATTTCTAGTCAATAACACCTATTTCATAACCCTACTCTGAGCTAGTCAAGCCCATATTTTTGGAAACGTTTCATCACATAATTTTTCTGGGAAATGTTATTACATGATATCATCTCTGGGCAACTTCTTTGCCAAACTGTTTATGCCAGTGACTGGAAAATAGCTTCACATTTTGTCATGAAATTGCTATCAATTCATCACTCAAATTTTTGATTATCCTATCATTTATAAAAATGTAAATTCTTGACTCCCACAGTAAAATGATTGCTTCAATGTCAGTATTAATTATAAAACTACCAATTAAAAAAGGAATATACTTTTCTTTGTATATGTGTAAACAAATGATTATATAAATGTTTTTGATTATAAAAGTTACATACTTATGCATAAGTATTATAAAATAGAATGTGACTTATTTATGTGTATATATGTACTGGATTTTTCTTATTACTTTTTCTTCCTCAACATACATACAGACACACTGGAAATTTTGCATTGGTGGTGTTGTACAATGCATAACACAATGCCTTTTATGGAAGCACTGAATAAATACACTTTGCCAATAACAAACTGACTCTTTTTAAACCAAAAGAAGCAATTTGTGTAAGAACTGGGTAATTAAAGTGATGACTTTAATAAAAATAACTCAGGACTCAGCACCTAGATTTTTAAAATCAATATAATAGAGGAATTGTTGAGGAATTACTTTCCTCAATCACTAGGAGAAAAAAAAGGTGGTTGAATATGTGGAGTAATGACACAAAAATAAAAAGCAAAAACTCAGGGAAAAAATCTTTAAAGCCTGGAATGTCTCAGGATACAATTTTCAACATGGAATGTGGCGTGGAAGGCATGGCAAGTGCCAGTCTAAACAGCCACAGACACATGATCTATAGCGCAGTCTCAAAGATGCCACTGGTCTCTTAATAAATTATTCCCAATAACAGTGAGGTGACGGCAACTAGAAGTCAAGAGCGACTCTTGCCTGGAGACTGATGCCAAGCCCCAGACAGCTCAATGACAGAGCTCCATGACCGAGAGACTGCTACTCTAGCAGTCCAATGTGCTATCCATTGCTCCACTGAGCCATGACAGTCACTTTAAAAAATGGTTGTGTATCTGGCTGATGAACTCAGCCAATATGCACTAACAGGAGGGAGGAAAAAGTTGGAAAAGAACTCATAGAGATAAAAAGCAATCAGTGTGAAGGGGATGGGATCAGAGTAGCAAAATCAGAAGCAACAAAGAAAGGAGCCCCAGGTGAGACGTCAGTACCCGAGAAAGAAACTCGTCACTCTATGGAAGAGTTATCTGGACAGATATTTCTGCCTGCCCTTGTCAAAATGTTTACTACTAAGAACTGGAAAAGGAATACAGTCGGCTCGGTGCTGCTAAAAGAAGCATCCTTGTTTTCATCATCAGCTCGCCACACTTCCTCCAAGGCAACACTCTCTAAATTGGTAATGTACAAATAAATAAAAATGGCAACGAATATAACAGCTCATTTTGCAGCTATATAGTAACGGAATTCTTTTGGAGTTTCTGTTGTGCAAAAGTGAGGAAATGTTTCCACACAGCCTTTGAGGCCTTATAGGTGACTATTAAATTTAAAATAATATTTGAGGCCACCGTGTTGATAAAAACTTACATTTTTGGAACCAAGATTCTGAGAATGTTAATATCGCATCATAAAAAGAGATTTTGCTTCATTTCCTATTGTTTTCTCCCATTCTGAAGGCTGTCTTTTCACCTTGCTTATAGTTTCCTTTGTTGTGCAGAAGCTTTTAATTTTAATTAGATCCCATTTGTTTATTTTTGCTTTTATTTCCAGTATTCTGGGAGGTGGATCATAGAGGATCCTGCTGTGATTTATGTTGGAGAGTGTTTTGCCTATGTTCTCCTCTAGGAGTTTT
Organism: Capricornis sumatraensis; assembly: GCF_032405125.1. NCBI lineage: Eukaryota > Metazoa > Chordata > Mammalia > Artiodactyla > Bovidae > Capricornis > Capricornis sumatraensis. The sequence goes on from NC_091069.1 coordinate 201,365,776, forward strand.
ATAGTTTCTGGTCTTACGTTTAGATCTTTAATCCATTTTGAGTTTATTTTTGTGTATGGTGTTAGAAAGTGATCCAGTTTCATTCCTTTACAAGTGGTTGACCAGTTTTCCCAGCACCACTTGTTAAAGAGATTGTCTTTACTCCATTGTACATTCTTGCCTCCTTTGTCGAAGATAAGGTGTCCATAGGTGTGTGGATTTATCTCTGGGCTTTCTATTTTGTTCCATTGATCTATATTTCTATCTTTGTGCCAGTACCATACTGTCTTAATGACTGTGGCTTTGTAGTAGAGCCTGAAGTCAGGCAAGTTGATTCCTCCAGTTCCATTCTTCTTTCTCAAGATTGATTTGGCTATTCGAGGTTTTTTGTATTTCCATACAAATCTTGAAATTATTTGTTCTAGCTCTGTGAAAAACACCGCTGGTAGCTTGAGCGGGATTGCATTGAATTTGTAGATTGCTTTGGGTAGTATACTCATTTTCACTATATTGATTCTTCAACTAATCTCAAAAATATATAAGCAACTTATGCAGCTCAACTCCAGAAAAATAAATGACCCAATCAAAAAATGGGCCAAAGAACTAAATAGGCATTTCTCCAAAGAAGACATACGGATGGCTAACAAACACATGAAAAGATGCTCAACATCACTCATTATCAGAGAAATGCAAATCAAGACCACAATGTGGTACCATTTCACACCAGTCAGAATGGCTGCAATCCAAAATTCTACAAGCAATAAATGCTGGGGAGGATGTGGAGAAAAGGGAACCCTCTTACACTGTTGGTGGGAATGCAAACTAGTACAGCCACTATGGAAAACAGTGTGGAGATTCCTTAAAAAATTGCAAATAGCGCTGCCTTATGACCCAGCAATCCCACTGCTGGGCATACACACCATGGACACCAGAATTGAAAGAGACACATGTACCCCAGTGTTCACTGCAGCACTGTTTATAATAGCCAGGACATGGAAACAACCTAGATGTCCATCAGCAGATGAATGGATAAGAAAGCTGTGGTACATATACACAATGGAGTATTACTCAGCCATTAAAAAGAATACATTTGAATCAGTTCTAATGAGGTGGATGAAACTGGAGCCAATTATACAGAGTGAAGTAAGCCAGAAAGAAAAACACCAATACCGTATACTGACACATATATATGGAATTTAGAAAGATGGTAATGATGACCCTGTATGCAAGACAGCAAAAGAGACACAGATGTATAGAACGGACTTTTGGACTGAGAGGGAGAGGGAGAGGGTGGGATGATTTGGGAGAATGGCATTGAAACATGTATACTATCATGTAAGAAACGAAGTGCCAGTCTATGTTCGATACAGGATGCTTGCGGCTGGTGCATGGGGATGATCCAGAGAGATGATATGGGGTGGGAGGTGGGAGGGGGATTCAGGATTGGGAGCTTGTATACACCCGTGGTGGATTCATGTCAATGTATGGCAAAAGCAATACAGTATTGTAAAGTAAAATAAAGTAAAAATTAAAAAAAAAAAAAAAGATTTTGTTCCTTTTTTCAACAACAATTATGATACATCTTTATCTCAATAAAATAGTGAGTGGTATGGTCAAACTATACATAGGTTCAAAGAACCTGCATCATGAAGGTCCTTTTTATTTTTAGAACAACTTTGGAACAATAAAACAAACAAAAACAACATCTATACATGTTACAGGTTTATAATAGATTTGCACATATATATCATTTGCTCTCACACCATCTTTCTGAGGCTGATATCATTATCCTCATTTTATAAATGAGAAAACATGGTCACTGAAGTTTACATGGCTTGCCTAATCACACACCTACAGTAAGTGACTTTAACTCCATATTCGAAGCTCTGTCTACAGTGTCATCAAGCTGCCTCTGAAAACAATCCAGGGTGGAGGAAACTGACTCTAAGCCAGGGTTGAGAGTCTTCTCTAGTTTGAAAAATGAAAGGCTGTACAGTATAAGGAAAAAGAAGGAATGGTCTACATAGCCAGATCAAAGTGACTACAATTTGGACTGTATATATTTTTCTTAGTAAAGAATATTTTTAAAATTCTGGAAGAGATTATGACCAAAGAGAGGGAGAATTCTCCATCTCTCTGGCCAGTAGAGCGCTAGGCCAAATAATAGCTGGTGGTGCCTTAGGCTGTGTACGTGTGGTGTCACGTATGTGTCAAATACGTTGCGAAAGTGGGATCCTTGATATGTCAGGAGGAAGTCTGGGTCCCAGGCCCGTAGGAGGTAACCACCCCATGTTCCTATTTCTTTGGGGGATTCCATTAATTACTCCTTTTATCTGCCTGGAAGTTGAAGGTGTTCAAAAGACATGTAAGAAGAATTCATGTGCAAGTAAACTCTAAAGTTTACCCTTTGGTAAGAGGGGTTTAAAAAAAACTAAGGGAAATAAGAGATAGGATAGTAAATAAAGGGCAGACTGTGACATTTAAATCTTTTAAAAAAAGATGTCATCAGCTCATGGATGAGCAGAAAATTAATAAAGTAAACCTTCAGTAAAACAATGGCAGTGAACATTAAAAGACAGAAAAAAAGAAACACATGGTAACAATGTCTCATGGAAAACATTTACATGAATCCCTATATGGTGCTGCATTTCCTGTTGCTTTTTGTTGTTAAATCCACCATTTGAAAGAATGGTTAAACTATTATCATCTCTGCTTCACAAGCTACACAAAATCTTTTTGTTTGTAGATCGTGTGAAAAGTTCAATATGTTTGGGCTAAAGTTAACTGACTCAAAATCCAAAAGTTCTCTTTCAAAAGGGAAAAGATGGTTGCCATAGAGTTCATCTAAACAGTGTGGTAGCTAAGCAGATGTACACTTTATGACCGAATGTAAAAACCAGCTCTTTTATGTATTGCTTTAAACATAGCTTTAAACACTTATGCAGCTAATAAGATATTACTACCTGAACACACCCCAACTTGCCCTACTTTTGTTACCGAGAAAATTTTGGCATGGATTCTCTGTGATTGACCAAAGTTGAAATAGTCAATTCATGGTAGAACCAGACTAGAATTCAAGCTTACTGATAATTAACATAATGCTCTTCCTATTAGGCTATGTTGCCTCTACACCACCACAATGGAGCATGTTGTGTGAACTAACCATTGTAAAGTATAACAAAGGATGCTGCTAATTTTTTATTACATAATCTTGATATACACATGTGCAATTGAAGGAAGGAGAGAGAATTTGTTGTTGTTTACCCTATTAGATAAAATAAGAATTTCTGGATAAATTAAAAATTATATAAAATGAAAGTTTTAATTAAAACTTAAAAGATATTATGGATCACATTCAGATTAAGAAATCTGCCTATTTGCAAATTGATATATCTTTGGATAATCAGATGAGCTCTGATACTTTTCTCTTTGCAGGTCAGTGGTTGGCTGTGTTTCTTCCTAAAATTAGTAGGCCCTGCCTTCCAGAGCAGTCATGGAAGAGATTGCAAAAAAATCACAGAAGAGCTTTCAGACTACAAATCAAACTATGTGAGTTGCTTTGGCAAACTGCATTAGCTCTTGTTAGAGATAACTTTGATATTTGCATTACTAGACTTCAAATTCAAAACCTATTGCCTTTTATGGTCCAAACTTGAAACATGGGAAGGACTTTATTTAGTCATTCGTGCTGAACATATGGTTTGCATGGAAGGTCTATAATGAAATAACTGATATGGTGAAAAATTTTATTTGCTTTACAGAAAGAAAATATCATACATTAAGCCACATGTTTCAATAGATCTTAGAAGAATATGTGAAATAAAAGTTACTTTATAAAAATAATTTTTAAATTCTGTTCAGGGTATCATCTACTTTTCTATGACCAGAAGCACTTCTGTGGACTCCCAATCTTGATGCCAGAAAGTGTAGGACACTGAGGAATGGTCAATGAGTAAAGGTGCTAAAACTTTTAGCTAGGCAAGAGCTGTTAACCAAATACTTTTAAAAAGGAGCATACCATTTATTTTAGCAATCCGAAGTCCCAAATACTCACCTCACATGATAATCGGTTGCAGGCCTAAGATCTTTCAGGTTACATTCTAATTCTTCTCCACTGCAAAGAAAAATCATGTATTAGTCAACAACACCAGTTTCAAAAATAAAATAGGTTTTGGATTTGGGTCTCATAGTCATGTACAAACAACAATTCAAGAATTATTATGTCTACTTCCACCATAAATCAGAAATAAACTTTCCTATTTAGCATTATCATTTTTTCTGTACTAGCAAATTAGATTCCTTTAAATCATGTCATTCAGGATCTGGAAAATGGTAAGGTTAACTTATGAATAAAATTCCAAAATATCTTATCACTTCTTCAAAGTTACTACATAAAAGTAAGTAAAGAAGCAAGCAAACTGAATAGACAGATACACAGATAAATGTGTACATAACAGTACCAACTGTCAACTGAAGGTGACTCTCAGACTCACCCTGGAGAGAACCCCAACCATTTCAACTTCTCAGCTTTCTTCAAGAAATCTGTTTCCCTCACATATCAATACTAATAAACAGCTTTCTTATAGATACATTCCAATAAATAATTCTCTTACACAAAATAAAACCACTTATTTGATCAGAAACGGCAAATGAACCTTGACTTAATCATGAGGAAACAAATAACATAAAATATGGAATGTTCCCATTAAATTTTTTTTTAAAGGTAAGAGGGGTGTGTAGGGGCATAACTGTGTTCTTCAAAAATGTCAGTGTCTGCTCAACCACAAATAAGAATGAAATTCTGCCATTTGTAACAACATGGATGGAACCTGGAGGGTATTATGCTTGATAAAATAAGTCAGACAAAAATACTGTATGTTATTACTTATATGTGGAATCTAAAAAAATCAAACGAATGAATATAAGGAAATAGAAACAGGCTCACAGATATAGAGAACAAACTAGGGGTTACCAGTGGGGAGAGCAAAGTGGGGAAGGGCAAGATGGGGGTAAGGAAATAAGCTACAAGGATATCTCATATCGCACAGGAAACATAGCGAGTACTCCATAATAACTTAAAATGGAGCGTCATCTATAAAAATTTTGAATCACTATGTAGTATACCTGAGACTAATGTAATACTGTATGCAAACTATATTTCAAAGAAGCAAATAAGTGAGTTAAAAAAAAAATCAATACAGTATTGTAAAGCAAAATAAACCAATACAGTATTGTAAAGCAAAAAAAGTAAAAATAAAAATTAAAAAAAAAAAAAATCAATGGGCTGTTCCTAAACATGATTTAATCACAGTGAGGCCAGCAAGCTCCAGTGCTTCCCAGTGTGCTGGAAAAGGAAGGACATAGAGCCACCCTGAAGAAAACCTCCCACAAATGTTAAAAGGTTGCATCTGACCAAGCTCTAGAGCTAACGATAAATTAATACAAAATACAGGAAAGGAAGATTAAACAAAATTCAGAGTGGTTAAAAAAAAAAAAAGTGATCCACTCTTTGCAGCTGGTCAAGAATTTTTAAAAAGTATGGGAGATACACCTGAAACCACTATCATAGATCAACTACACATTAATTAAAAATTTTAAAGTTAAATTTTAAACTTAAAAATATTTATATATAAAAATACATTTTAAAATATAAAACTTTACAGAAAAGAAAAAGGATGAGGACACTATTCTGTATTAAAATGGATTTATGAGACCTAATAATCCCAAGCAGTAAGTAAACTCTGTTTGGATTCCAAGGGGAAGAAATCAACATTAAAACATATTTTTGAGACAGTTGGGGAAATTTGAACATGGTCTAAGTATTAAATGATGCCAAGCATTATTGCTAGCTTTTCTAGATATTAATGAGACTGTGTGTTACTCAGTTGGGTTTGACTCTTTGCGACCCCATGAAGTGTAGCCCTCCAGGCTCCTCTGTCCACGGAATTCTCCAGGAAAGAATACTGGAGTAGGTAGCCATTTCCTTCTCCAGGGGGTCGTCCTAATCCAAGGACTGAACCCGGGTCTCCTGCAACACAGGCATATTCTTTACCGTCTGAGCCACCAGAAAAGCACTGAAGTTATGTAAAAAATGTCTATCTTTATCTATATTGAACTATGCAGGAATAAACTTGACATGTTATCTGTGAGCTGCTACCAAATTCTTCAATCATAATAACAATAATAAAGATAAAGGGGACATGAGTCAAATGTGGCAAAGTCTTGAAAATTTATTAAATCTGAGTGATGATTACCTGGAGTTCACTGTATTACTTTTTCTGCTTTTCTGTATGTTCAAAATTTAACCATAATTTTTAAAATATTTTAAACCTCTTGCTCGGCTAGGTTTAACATTTTTGTTTTTGAAAAAGCATGTATATGTGTCAATTTTCTTTATTAAAACAGAAGATTTTTTTTAAAAAAAGGGTAATAGAAGACAATGAAATATGGCAGAAGTGTTCCAAATTAAAGAAGGTTACTGAGACATGACAACTAACCACTATATTTGACCCTAGAATGGATCTTGTCTTAGAGGGGAAGAAAAATGCTACCAGACATTATTTAACCAACCGACAAAATGGGAATGTAGATGATGGATTGGATAAAAATATGGTATTGATGTAAAGTCATGAAGTTGGTAACTGCATTATAGCTATTTAAGAAAATATTTTAGGAAACACACTGCAGTATTTAGCAATAAAGGACCATGATATTTAAAACTAATAGGAAAAAGCAGATTTAGAGAGAAAAGGCAGGAGAGAAAATCAAATAGTAAAGCAAATAGAGTAAAAAGCTAATAACAGGTGAATCTGGGTAAAGGATATGCACATATTCCTTGATCTCTTTATTCTTTTATTTTGTAAATTTGAAAATTATTCAAATAAAATGCTTTTTAAAAGTTGCAAACTGAAGGCCAATGTCTACACCTTGCCTACAGCTCTGTTGTTTGCTTGAGTTTATCTTTAAAGTTTTTTAAATTTGCTCAATAATTAATAGTGTAAAATTAGGAACGTTTACAAATCAACTAAGATTTTCAGCATTTCCTTTAAAAAAAAAAAAACAAGGAGTTCACAAATCCAGACCTATAAACCCTTATGCAACAACCTATTTCAGGTGAGTTGCAGCTGCTGGTTTCTCAAGGAAGACAGGAATGTTTCCATTCACTTCATTCCCAAGCTTCCTAATTTCTCACTTATGGGCACCTGGGACTCTAGGTCCTGCCACCAACGACCATCATGCGTTGATAGAATCTGTTTCCTGGCAGGCTGGGGGAAATGGCGCTCTTTATTTTGTGAAGGTCGCTACCAATTCCGACTTTTCAAAACAGTACCCAATAGAGTTAAGGGGTTAGGACTACATTCTGAGGACACTGAAAAAGCACCACAGAGTTCTTTCACAGGGCAGTGACACGGGCTGATTTCTGTTTCTGCAGGGTGGAGGCTGGATGGGAGGACAGCTTGCCAGAGCGGATGCTGGAGGGGCCTGAGGAGACTCTTGCAGGAGTCCAGGAAGAGATGACAGAGCTCTATGGGCAGTCAGAGGAGAGAGTGACTGAAGGGCTGCCTTCCCTCTCTCTTCCCCTCTTTTCTTTGTCTAGAAGGAGACAAATCCCCAGAGCAACTTAATAATAAGGAACGGGGCTGGGGAGGGTGGGGGGCGGGGCAGGGCGTGGGGGGAAGTGGGGATGCAAGGTCTGTAGCAGGGAAACAGGAGAGAAAAGCAGTCTGTCTGGTAGTGGAAGAAGTGGACTTTTGTGACCTCACGACCCTGGGCCCGCGCAGTACTTCCTGGGGCCAGTCTTAGAGAGGTCAAACAGACTGTCTCCATTTCCTGCTCTGCAAATCTGAGCAGGACCCAGCAATCACAAAAGAGAAAACACTTGACCCTAAAAAATATTTTGTCTCATTTAGAACACAGCTATAAATCATGTGAATGGTTAATATCTGGGAGTTCATAAAGTGGAAGAGGATAATCTCTTATTCTGTGTGCTAATAAAGTTCTATTTAAGATAGCCTCCAAATAAAATGCTTCACTACACACTGGAAAACTATCATAGAGGATAAGAAATAGGGTGAATACAAAACCACACTGTAGACTAGCAAAAGGTCTGGGCCTAAAAGGTGACCACAGGAGGGCATGATAAACGGCATCCTCACTCTTTGCCCGGCCAGCATTAATGGAAAATCTTCTTTAGTCCTATGTTGGCAAACTAACATAACCAAGCGACCCATCTGACCAACACCAAATGGCTCTATAAAAGCCATTTCTGATTAGTAATTACTTGAACAAAATTAACTCTTGACATTGTAAGTATCACTAATTCTTAAAAAGAACTATTTAAGGGAAAATTTACAAAGGCATTAAATTTTTCTTTGTTTTTTTATTCTCCTTAATAATGTCAATTTCACAGTTTAGCAGCTGGAAAAAATACATGGAAATATACATTACCTGTAAATTATCTTGTATTTTCCATCTCGTCCTTTGTCTGACAAAGCCACCTCATAACTGTAGGGAAAGGAAAGACCACTGTGGGGTCCACATGAAAGTCCAACAGGGGGCGTCCAGGACAACACAACTGTTCTTGCCTGAATATTAGAAACCTGAGGAAGAAAAACAAGAATCACACACCACACTTCTCCTCAGAACATTTTGTGATTATCAGCAGTAGCATAAAAACGGCTCAGATTTAACTCAAGAAAAAACGATTTTAATTTACAAACCCATCCTACATTGTTTTCTCTTGTCAAGGTCCTGATGTCCAAACTCCTGAAATGTCTGTCCTTATTATGCAAACTTATGTCCAAGTCTGGTGTAATTCACACTACGTCCTCCAGAAAGTAAAAATAATGTCTTGTCTGAGAATTTTTCTAAAGGTAAAAAGTTGAACGAGATAAATCTCCATGATAGTACTTTCTGGCAGACTCCAAGTCTTGCTTAATGTCGAATCATCCTGCAAAGCCAAGATCTTCCAAACCATGCTCCTCGAAGTCCTGCAGGTTCCTGGGAAAACCCTCAGGGTGCGGGAGCATGGGGCAGGTAGGGCTGGGAGTGTTGGCAGAAATGGAGCCATGGCCCAAGCTGACAGCTGGCAGAGATAAGTGCAGAAATGTTCCGCCTCTCTAGGCTCTGCTTGTATCTTTTGCTTTGGCCTCCACTTAAGACTTCCCTTGAAAAAAGGAGTCTGTGACTTTAAATGCCCCAACTTTTTCCCTTGAGCTAGCACTTACACCATCTCCTGGGCATCTTCAGCAGGATTGAGACCCAGCTGCCTGCAGCCGTAACATGCTCCTTAACAGGTTAACCTGTTACCTTAACAGTTAACTGGCTTCTCCCCTGCAATTTCAAGTCTCATCTTTAACTGTGCTTCCTGGGGCACCTCCCCACACACACTATTTGCCTTCCAATCTTTGTTTCAGTGTCTGCTTCTGGAGAAACCAAAAATCTAGTGTACAATCTAATTCTTTAAAATAAATCTATCAGTGCATTTTAAGGTTCTGATCTTCTGCAGTTCATTTTGTTGCTCTCCAAATAACATATTAAAATTATGAGTTAAAACATATACTAAAGTTTAATGTCTATACAAGACTTTATAGCCATAGATTAGTAGGCTATGGATGGAGATGTCTAAACTACGTTCTTTTCTTCTATTTTTTGTCACTATCTGACCTAAATAAAGAGTATTAAAATATAAAATAATATAAAAGCATGAATAATAAATATGGAAATGAATACCTAATTTCCTTTTACAGTCTATCATTCATTTCATTTTGAGCAGAGCCCTCCACATCATTTCTATTCCAAATAGACATAGCATCATATATTTAACAAATGATTTAGTCAAACTCCTACTCATCCTTCAAGACCCTAAGCCTAGGGCTCACTACCCCCAAGTAGCATTCCCTGAAGCACCCTATCGGGTCTCTGTTCCACAGCGCCTTGTTGCTACCTCTACCCGTTGCTAATCATGTTTATAGCATTTGCCTACCTTTCTCACTGGACTGTGGGACTCCCTAAGCAGAAGGCCCAAGTCATATTCAACCATGAGTAGTGGTTGTTTGGTAAACATTGAATGAAAAATAAAAAAAGAGTAAGACAGCCTGAGTTTCTGATACAGGTAACAAGGTGGATGGCAGGCTAGCATTATACACATCTTTTAAAACATCCCAAAAAGACTATTACAGAACTGAACTCTACCCTTCTTGCTTCGACTCCAGACTCAGAGCTCCTCTTCTGCCTACCGCTGCCCCTTCAGCATGCCATCTCCTCTCACACCCTGAGACTTAGCTCTGGACTTTCCCGTTTTCCTGCCTTCAACATACCTTACTTGGTGAGGGGCTATGGACACAGAGATGATTAAGATGTGACCTCTGCCTGATGAAGACAGAGAGAAGCATGAGGGGCCTCATGGCAGACCCCGGGCACACAGGGCCCCACAGCAGCTTGAGGCCAATTCACGAGAAGTTTCTATACAGTGCTGCCTGACCCTCTGCTCAGGATCTGTCGCTGTTTCCTCTGTGCTCCAACCACACGTGCGGGCACTGACATGTAACACTCATTTCACGACGCTCTGCTCTGTGTGTTGCTCCCCTGACTGAATTTTAAGGCAGTATTTCCACCACATACACCACTATATTTGCTGAATTACTCACACACCATTAATGACTAACCTAGAGATACTGGATACTATATTTGATTCTTAACTTACAAAGAGATACTTTTGCTATGAGGAGTTCAACTGTAACTTTAAAGGATGCTGATGAGGTACTGAGAAACATTCAGCTAAGATGATAAATGGCCCAATTCCAAGAGCACAGAGTATAGTAACACTGACTCTATGAATGGTGGTGTGAAATAACATTACATCTTAAAATAGCTCAGTCAAATGCTAGCACTTTAGATACTGAACAGGTAACCATAAATTCACATCCCTTTAAACGCTACCGTTTTCATCAGCTATTAAGAATGTAAGCCTAAGAGCTTTTACCACAAGAAGAAAAAATTTTTCTTTCTTTAGATTGTATGTATATGAGATGATGGATATTAGCTGAACTTATTGTGATAATCATTTAACAATATATGTAAATCACACACACAAAATTACTTTCTTCCCTTTTGTGGTTTAGTCACTCAGTTGTGTCCAACTCTGCAACCCCATGGACTGAAGCCCATCAGGCTCCTCTGTCTGTGCAGTTTTCCCAGTAAGACTACTGGGGTGAGTCCTACTCCAGGGGATCTTCTCCATCCAAAGATCGAACCCATATCTCCTGCATTGCCGGCAGATTCTTTACCGCTGAGCCACGAGGGGAAGCCCTTTAGGACTTGGTTAAGCTTACTTAACTCAACAGTGATGTACGACACCTGAAGTATCAACTAAAATAACACAGCTTTTCCCGAGGCTCCCTTAGCAACCCTTAGGAAGGCCAACTGTCATCTGCACACAGACCTCTGCATCCTTCCCACTGGCCAGCCTAATGAAAGTGCACTTGGAGAACTCAGCATCATTTTCAAAGGTTGGCAGCTTCTGGGAATTCTTCCCTGGATCTGAGCAGCCTGCCACCTAGATTACTACCAGACTTGTGAGGCCTAGTCCCTCCTGTGCTCCCCCTGGCCTGCCTTTCACTGGGCCTTTCTGGGTCTCAGGTTTCCTTTCTTCAGGCATTAGAATCCTGAGAGAAAGAGTGCTTTGTCTCTGTTAGAACTTGGAACTCACTTCCATCCCAGGTTTGATGCCAGCGAATTACACGGTGCCTTTCAGGAGAATGTCATGTAAAGGGGATCATCAGCAGTAGAGGCCTTTACTCCAAGCATCCAGGGAGCTGATAACCTTAATGCGAGATTCAGAACTCTAAGAATTAGGCTGGGTTCAACCCTACTTTGGAGTGACAGCATTCTTACAAGCTTCCCCTTCATTCATTCAGGGTCTCTCTCTTTCTGGTGAAACTTTCTCACCTGCAGTGACCACTGAACTGAACTAGGGCACGGCTAATCTGATCATCACAATGACTGTCATGGCAGTGATCCAAAAAAGTTTAGAAGCCATAAAACTAACTGACTTTCTGATGTTTAACTATTCTACCATAAACAGAAGTCAATCTCCTTTGAATGATGATAAAAGTAGTGATTGCCAGTTACAAAATTATTGGACAAGGCCCAATGTGACATTTGTTTCAGTGCTAGAGATATAAAAGAGTCTACTGTGAAGGTTACTATTGTAAGTCTGTATAGAAATTACTTAAATCACTTTGAAGTATCTCTGAAGGACTCATAAAAACCACTTTCTACTTCTCAATGATTACACACTGATTAGAGATCATTTCTGTTATGTATTTATTAAATATAGATGTCAACTTGAGAACAGCTGCTAGTTAAAGGCATATATATATTTATACTCATGTTCACAAATGATAAGATTGCATTATCTTGCAGCTATTTCATATGGAATCCTCAGTGTTCTTTCTCTTTTCCCCTTTATCTCCTGTTTATCCTAGTAGTTTTATTCTGTGAAATTTTACTGTCTTAATTTTCAGACTATCTTTTATGAAAATGATATTCATTATTTGGATCCAAAACACCACTCACCCTCATAAAGTTACTACACTGTTACTCCATGTTCAAAGATATTTCTGTGTAAGTTAATAGCTTCTAAATTTGGTCTGGTCTTTGGATTTAACTATGTGGGAGGCCTGCTGATCCAATTTAGGGAGTATGTTAAGAAAATATTTCCACAGCAATACTGGCTTCACTTCTAAACTACCATCACAAAAAATACAAACATAAAGGAAAATTTAAAACGAAAAGGTCAAAGAGATCATTATTCAAAGAAAAAGGATATTCAAATTTAGGGATTTCAGAATCATCTGTTACTATAATTCCTTAAGTGCGAAGACCCTTGAATCTGTCTCCAGATCTATGGCTGTTTATCTTCCAGCGGATTGTTTCTTGTAGGGACTGTTGTTCTCCTTAGGCCGTTTACTCATGTCTGGAGCCAACAAATCCATTGTTTCTACAAGCTAAACATTAGAGGATGGAAACGATGCAGAACCTCAATTCCTGGTTACATTTATTTACATACTGAAAACAAACTGTCCAGGAGTTCGGGGGAGAATTCATCGAGCATCAACATCAGAGCAGATTAAACCATGTCAGGTTGGAGCTGGCTGGGACTGCAGAGGTTAATTCCTAAACCACTTAGAATAGTATCTAGCTTACCTCTCTGATATAGCAGTGGTATATGAGTAGAGTCCCCAGGACACCTAATTGTTACAGTCTTGGGACAAAAATGTAGTATATTTGCACCCTCTTTTATTTAATGAATAAGTACTTGGATTTTTATAGTATCTGGGTTTCTGAAGCATAAATGCCTTGCTTAATTCAGGGTGCCCAAAGTTCTAGAAAGATGACTAGAATCTACAGGTCCTCGATAATGCTCCTATACCTAAAACAAATCATCTGCAAAACTTTGAAGAAAAATATATGAGTATTATTTGGAAGTGTTACCAGACGCAGCTGCAAGAAAAAAACAAGAACAACAATCCTTTAGACAACTGTGTGCCGAACTTTCTGCAGCTGTTTCTTTTCCTAGAAGGTGAACAGCCCTCCTTCCCACTTCAGCATGTTGCAGGGAGTCTCGCCTTTGCCTAATGATATGCTATAAACTATAGGAAAATACTCCATTCCAAGGACTCTATAAATAGCATATAATTTACTTCTCAGATAATCCAATGTGGTATTTATTATTCAACCTTCCAAAGATAAGGAAACCTCGGCTCAGGGTCACAAAGACAGCTAATGGCCATGTTGGGCCCCAACTCACAGGACCCCCCCACCGCCCCTCCACGCTGTTGCCTCCCACCCCGGCTCCCAGCCGTCCCCACATGCCACCAGGCTGGCTGAGCCTCATCTGAGCTGGCCAGGCTACCAGCATCTGTCTTACCTGGCAGAGCCTCACTACAGCCACTGCAGTCTGCCACACATTTATTTACCAAATACTTGTTAAGGGCTCACACTGTGCCAAGGACAGTGCGAGGTACCAGGGGCACAAGGATGAATAAGACACAACCATGGACATGAACTTCAGACAGAGGGGAGAGGAGAGGAAGGAAGGGAGAATAATGGTATAAACAATTAATGGGGATCAGAAGGATGGGTGGACTGTCACCCAGCAGAGGTTTATCTGGGGACCAACGTTGGGTGTGGAGGACAGAAGAACATGCCTCCCTCAAGATGTCTGAATTCTAATCCCAGGAACCTAAAAGGTAAAAAGAGACTGCAGAGGTGATTAAGTGAAGGACCGTGAGAGGAAGGGACTACCCTGGCTTATCTGAGTGGGCCTGAGGTAGTAACAAGTATCTTTGCAGGTAAAAGAGGGAGGCAGGAAAGTCAGAGTCAGGAGAAGGAGGTATGAGAATGGAACAGGTGTGAGCAAGCAATGCAGGTAGCCTCTAGATACTGGAAGGGGCAAGGAAACAGATTTGCCCCGGAGAGGAGTGTAGCCCAAGCTGATACCTTGATTTTAGCCAAATGAGACCCACTTGGGACTTTTTGACCTCTCAGACAACAATCTGATTATAAGTACACTGAACATCATGACTATTTACACAAAAACCCGTCTACCTTGTTGTAAACCTGAAAAGATTTTAGCACTTAATAAACACTGAATCAGGGTAAGGACCAATGCATACAAATACTGTTTTTATCTTGCTGGAGCCACATAAGCCTCAGAAATAGACTGCATCATCTGCAGTAAAGAAATGACCAAGTATAACTCAAGAAAAACACTGTGTGTGTACACGTGACAGACCAGATGAAGCTGTCTGAGTACAACTGGGACATCAGCTAAACTGTCACTGCCTTCTCACACTGATTATGACTTCTGAGTCCCTCACGGTTTCTTTCAGCTGCACTGTGCACATATGCCTGTTATGACTCTGCCCTCAAGCCTTCTCTAATCTCTCCCTACACTCTGCCCCATCCACAAAGCTCTCATCCATTCCTCTCACTCCCTCGCACACGTTCCCCCACGGCTATCTCATTGCCCTCTCTCCACAGCACTCATCTACCAGATCCTTTTGACTTCCCACTTACTCGTCTTCCTGGATACCCTGCTTGTGAGACAAATTCCACATGTCTAAGAATGGCACTGAAGATACAAAAAGGACACAGACATAAACTTTTCTAGAGGAACTCATAGATGACTGGGAAAGCCACAAAAACAAGGAGACAGAGTACAATATTTCACATATACACAATGAAGCTGAAGAAAAACCAGTGGCCCCAGACATTGAGTAGAGCATCCCAGTTGACACAACAAAAGTCAGGGCAGCCAGCTCAGAGGAAGCAACTCCTGAAAGGCGGCATCTAAGCCTGAAAGCCCAGCTATGCATGACACCTGATACCTAACCGGTTGTCGCGCCTGATGGATCTCTCTAGAATGGCTCCAGTGTGCGTCCTCTCCTTGCCACACCTGATGCATCACCCTGAGTCTCTCCCGCAGTCTCCTACCAGCACTACAGTAACACATTCCTAACACTTGTCTCGTCTCCCTGGGTCCATCCTCTCTCTGCTCACTGCACTGCACTTGCCCACTGTTTGATCCTCCTAAAAGTATAGTCGTGATTATATAACGTCTTTGCTCGCAAACTCTCAAAGGCAACCTGCTCCTTACTGGTTTAAGTGCAGACTCCCCAACCCAGCGTCAATACCCTGCTCCTCCACAAGTGCCCTACTGTGCCCAGAGTCCGGCACACCTCATGTTTTTAGGTTTAGTCAAACTCAACTATGTGCCCTGAGGCATGTTTGGACCCTTCTGTTAAAAGTCTCAGTATTTGAAACACATGAAGAAGTAAGGTTTTCCAATTCAGCTAGAAAACCCTCCAAAGAACTTTGGCTCTCTAAACTCAGATGAAAGGCTGAATCAACATTCTGAATTTTTCACTTGAATTTCAAAGCATCTGGCAAAATCGAACTGAAATCTCACAATATCACTACTCCCACGTTTTTTTTTTCCTTGCCATTACAGTTTGGACTTATTTTACTCAGTTAATATTTAAGTATCTTTTGAAATTTACCTGGAAAAATACTTTGAATTACTGAGGTTTTCAACAAATTACTATTACTACATTTACACAGGTAAAGGGTAATTACCAAAAGAAAACTTTTCTGTAGACCTTGTATGTGTGGGGGTGGGGGTGGTGGCGGTGTATCCTTGGATGTTGGGATGAATACCTAATTGCATTCAGAATGTCTAAATAAAGAAGACATTTTAGTGGATCATGACTAAACAGAAGACTGCTGTTTTATATTTTCATGCTCCATTAATAACAGCTCTATTTCATAGTTTATGAATAATCTGCAATGGGAAGGGGCCCTTTTGCTTACCTACTGTGTGGTAAAAGAAAAGCATGTTTGAAATACTTAAAAGAGCACCATTTATGACGAGAAATCCAGAAGACATACCTGTGGCTTCTCTATTCCCGAAAGAATGTCTTGCACCCTCTTTACTTCCAGCTCATACTCTGCGTGGCAAAAAGAGGGAGAAAAAGAGAAATCAGTTAACACCATTAGAAATCAGTAAGGCTGCAAACTTCCTTTCCCAAGGCCTTAAGTCAGTTGCCTGTTACCATGAACTTCTGGTACCACAAGCATGATGATAAAATCAGGAATGGGGATGTCTTAGTGGGTACAGATTTCACTGTGATTGTGTTAACCTGACACTACTATTGGTTTACATATTCACAGAGATGACTAGATTAACACGGAATTCCACCTAATAATTCAACAGGCAACAGTTAATAGAGAACCCTAAGGAGGAGACCCAGGAGACCAGTGCAGCTAGATGCTGAGAGCAATAAGGAGATGAGGTTGAAGATAGGGGCCAGTTCATGTAGCACTGTGAGTTCAGACTATTTAACTCAATTTTTATTCTAAGTTTGATAAGAAACCACTGGCATGTTTTAGTGGAGGGACTGACACAATATTATTTTGAGTTTGAAAATATCTGCTTGTCTGCATGAATAATGGATATATGGAAGCTAAGAGTGGGGGCAGAAAGACCAGTCAGCACACTGCTGCACTGATCCAGGTGAAGGGTGGAACTGGCCCAAGCTGGAGGTGGTAGTAAAGATGCTAAAAACAGGTATGGTTCTAGAGGTATAGGTGCTAAAGGAAAGGGCATGATAGGCAAGGATGAGGGAATGTGAAGAATCAAAGAGAATCCTTAGTTTAGGGCTGGATCAACTGAAAGGATAGTATTTTTAAATAAGATGGGGAGATGGGCAAGTTTTGCGGTGGAGCAAGAATTGTTTTTGAAATGAAAGGGGAGAATTGCTTGGAGGAGAGAGGATGGGTGGGAAGGATATGTATAAATAGGATAAAGGACAGAATTTAAACTTAAGAACCTGTTTTGCTAAAGGAAACATCTGACTTTCACAACTTGCTTGATAGAATCTAATTTTGAATCTACAGATTAACTTAACCGTTCAACTAGTTTATGAACTATATACCTAGAGATACATGATTACCAAGTCATGTCCTTGACCCCAAGATATCTCAAGTCTAGTGAGAGGTGGGGTTGGGGGTGAGGAATGGAAGCAAACAGGTGATTACAGAGTGAAAGGTGCCACGGTAAAGGCTCTCCAAGTGAGAGAACTTCTAGAAGTTTCCTACAAACCAACATCCAGCTGAATACGACGGGCAAGCAGACATTTGGAGGAGGAGGGGGAATGGACTAGGGTGAGAACAGGTTAGTAAGCCCAGCTCTTCACAGACTGTGCATTCGCAACGTTCAGGTCCAATTTCCAAGAATCCCATCTCAACCCCTATCCACTGCCCCAGGTTTCCTCTAGTCATTCTCCTATCCTACCTATTCTCCTGTCCAGCAGTCATCAAAATCAGACATTAATTCTCCTATTTAATTGTTCCCTCATTTATTACTTCTTTTCTGCTAAAATAAAAGCTTGAGGAAGGAAGTTAAACTATAGATCTGGAGCAGATACATTTTTTCTGTCAATAATTTGAAAAAGTCAAAGTGTTAGTCGCTCAGTTGTGTCCGACTCTTTGCAACCCCACGGACTGTAGCCTGCCAGGCTCCTCTGTCCATGGAATTCCCCAAGCAAGAATACTGGAGTGGGTAGCCATTCCCTTCTCCAGAGGATCTTTCCCACCCCAAGGATCAAACATGTCTCTCTTGCGTCTCCTGCTTTGGCAGGCGGATTTTTTACCACTGTGCCACCTGGGAAAGTCCCTACATTTCTGTTGATAACCAGCGAGCTAAATATTTGAAACCTTGTGGGTCACACAAAGGTGGCACACATTCTTTTTTTCTAGCACTTAAAAATGCCACCCCTAGTTTCACATGTGGGGGACACGAGAAGAGGCCACAGCGTATGCTTCAGCTCCTGGCCCCATTGTAGGACACGCTCACAATGCAGCCCAGAGTGCCTCGTATAGATCCTGCAGGCTCAGAGCCCAGTGCCTACTTGTTGACTCAGTAAATAAACCAAGCCTACACAAAAAATAACAAGAACTTCTAGTTGGCTCCACCTTAAAGGAATCAGTTCCTTTTTTTTTTTTTTTCCCATTGCATTCTGCTTGGCAGAACATGTTTACCTTTATTTTGGTGAGAAAAATAAATGGGTTGGTGGCAATATAATATTTTTTTTAAATTGCAACTAAAAGAAAAGGCACCTTCAAAAGATTGAATGTCCTAAGCTCATTTATAATCATGTATTCATGTTAAGATATAGACAATGGACTATACCCATAAGTCAAAACATAGCCTCACGTTTTCTGGGAATTCCTACTGAGTCAACTGTAAATACTGTGTATCTCAGAAGTTAATTGTCAGTAGAAAACACATGAGCACAGTTGCAATAAAGGAACTGGTTCAGTTGTTAAACACAAAACTTTCTGAATCACTGGTTATTACAGAGTTTGAAGGACCCTATGGTTTCAAACATTCAACAGAGATACAATTCAAACACTAGATACATTCAAACAGCTAGCTGTTCTGACAGACATTTAAAATGTCTCAGGACAAGAAGCCAAACCTTATTTTTGAGGTAATAAAGCAGGGGTCTCCAACCACCACCAACCTTCCCCCGCCCCATGACCTGGTAGCAACCAGGCTGCACAGCAGGAGGTGAAGGTGGGCGGGTGAGCCAGGGAAGCTTCATCTCAGATCCCCATCACTCCCATTACTGCCTGAACCACCCTCCACACCCCATCTGTGGAAAAATCATCTTCCACAAAGCTGGTCCCTGGTGCCAAAAAGGTTGGGGACCGCTTAATAAAAGTTTTAGATGAGAAGAGAGATGATCGCCTATCCAACAAAGAAAGAATTGAAGAGCTCTGCAAAGGAAGAATCCTCTGGACTATAACTAGACATGGGGCATGAAAGAGTGTTTAAAAAAAAAAAAATTGAAGACCTCCTTCCCCCAGCCAGCTTTCAAACACACACAGGTGAGAGAAAAAGGAAAAATGGGAAAGGAGGTTGAGTTAGTAGGAGGTGAGGGGTGGGGAGAAAGATCTGTTTAAGACTGGAAAGAAAAAAAAAAAAGAGAAATGGGTTTCAGGTAAGAGCCAGACATACAAATGAAAGGCTGACTGAGAGAAAAACAACTAAACAACTTCCAGAAGGAGGTCAGGACTTCTCGCGTCTGCCTTATAATAAGGAAAGCTGGTATTTCCTGAGCATGTAGACATGTGCTGGTCGGGCACTATTGCCGTGCTGATCTTTACAAACTCCTTGGCAAGATGGACCTTCTCCACTCCGTTTTACAGCAGCAGGCAGGACTGCAGTCTCCTGCATATCACAGTTTTCACCTTCAGTTCAGAGCACAATACCTGCACCATGTCTTTGTCAACTGAGAAGTGAGGCTGAGGGACAAATGAGGAGGATTCATTTCCCCAGGAGCACAAGTGAAAGCACGTAACGTGTCCCAGAGCAAGCTGGAACCTCTGGCTGCATCACCAGGAATGAGGAGTCCCGAGGGAGAGGGTGCGGAGAGGGGAGAGGAGGGGCTGGGACTGCTGGGTGTTTGCGCTGATGTGGATGGGAGAACGGAGCTGGCAGCAGAGATACCCGCCACAAGTTCCACGAAAGGGTCTGCGTTTTGGGATTTCTTTCTTAAACTCTGAAAAAGCTGTCAAATGATTAGAGCAAAGGCCTTTGGGGGACAAGCCATGTGAGGAGAGGAAGAATAAGAAAAAGTAGACATGGATGGAGCCAAATAAACGAAGGATTCTGCTGCTGCTCCTGCTGCTAAGTTGCTTAAGTCGCACAGTCCGACTCTGTGCGACCCCATAGACGGCAGCCCATCAGGCTCCCCCGTCCCTGGGATTCTCCAGGCAAGAACACTGGAGTGGGTTGCCATTTCCTTCTCCAATGAATGAAAGTGAAAAGTGAAAGTGAAGTCGCTCAGTTGTGTCCGACTCTTTGCGACCCCATGGACTGCAGCCTACCAGGCTCCTCTGTCCAGGGGATTTTCTAGGTAAGAGTACTGGAGTGGGTGCCATTGCCTTCTCAAAGATCAAAAATACAAAGGGCAGGGCGTGAGGAGGAAAGGTAGTGACAGGACGATCACTACCCTATTATATCAGGAGAAATGTGGTATCAAAGCTAGACTGGATGCCTTCTTTCTTTAAAGATTCTGAATTGTGAATAAGGAAAAAAGAAGAAAATGCATTCACGCTACATTTATTTCACGCTTTTTCATTTGTGTTGCCACAGACTAAGAGAAAAAAGTAAATGCCAGGCACACAATCTGCACAAACAAGAGTGAAAATAAAATTTGTTTAACTGAGTTAAAGTGACAGTTACTTACCACATATAAACTGAACTCTAGTGTGAAAGCATGAAAATTTCTGGCATGAAAATCCCCAAATCCAGGATTCTACCACCTAAATAACTCAATTAACTCAGACCTATCCCTAAGCAAGATTTAACAGTGCCTGGGAGTAGTCTATGCATTATTACCCACCCTTCCCATTGAACAGCTAGGAGACCAGCTCTACAGAGTCCGTTTCAGAGCTGGATCTCGCTTCTGCTTGCTTACATGATGTCTTTTTCTTTACCTCTGTCACTCTCTCACACGCACACAATGAGTGTGAGGGAAAGGAGATAAGTAATCCCCTCACAAAAATTAACAAAACAAGGAAGAACGGTTCTGATGATTTTGCCATTAGGATACCTTTCATACCAAGTTTAAAGAGGAAACCATGTCTTGTTTGTTTACATCCTCCCAGGACCCCCAAGGATTTGGTGTGTGTCAATGTGAACAAGAGATTGTCCAGAAGAGGCAGAAGGGTAAGGCTCTGGGAAGAAAGGGGTTCTTTCTCCATTATCAGGGCTGCCTTCTGCCCTCTCTCTGGTTTTGTAACAAGTAAATTTATCCAGAGGCAAATCTTATAAGCCAACTTTGTGCTTCTCTCTCCCCACACTGAAGCTGCCATAAGGCAAGAAAACAGATTAAAACCACCTGCTTCAATTTTGATTGTGACCATGGCTGAAGTGGGCAGACATGGTAACTCACCTTTTATATCATCACCTTCTTAATATTTAAGAGTCTTTTCTCTGCAGTAAAGGCTGTGATCAGTAAAACATTACGGGGCATTCTCAGATAGCCTGCCAAAGGAGCGGGGTGTTGGCGGTGAGGTGGGGGTGGGGGGGGGCAGCTCTGGGTGGGTGGTGGGTGTGGGTGTGAGTGTGTGTGTGTTAGTCACTTCAGTCGAGGCTGACTCTTTGCAACTCCATGGACTGTAGCCTGCCAGGCTCCTCTATCCATGGAATTCTCAAGGCAAGAATACTGGAGTAGGTTGCCATGTCCTGCTCCAGGGGATCTTCCCAACCTAGGGACTGAACCCAGGTCTCCTGCATTGCAGGTGGATTCTTTACCATTTGAGCCACCAGGGAAGCCTCAACAGAGAGGGTGGGGAGCATTTTATTTTGTAGATACGGACACTTTGGGGGTAGGGAATTTCTTAAAAAGGAATTAAGATGGAAGCCTCTAGTTTAAACATGCCCCAAAGAGGTGAAAACTACCCTATTTGGAAAGGCCAAAAAAAGGGAAGGAGAACTTCAACTAAGCAACTTATACCCTTCTTCCCTTCTAAACGCACATCTTCACCCAAGAAAATAAAGCATTTTTAGCAAAGGGAAGCTTAAAATAAAAATACACTAGCAAAGCAAATACATTTTTCTGAAAAAGGACACAAACAAAACAAAAAACAACCCCACACACAGAGGGAATATGTGTCATGTGAAATTTAAACTTTCCACAAATAATGGTTTTCATGTTTGTTCCAAAAAGAGCTGTAAGTTCAGACTGTTTGTATAACTGTAAGGCCTAAATTAATTAAAATATCCCACTTTATAAACACAATGTTTTTCTTTGGCTTGTTTCACATTTTTTTCCCTTCTTAGAAAAGGAATAGAGCTAGACACTTAGCTGCTAGCTATAGAATGTATTTGTGGTTGTAACAGCAGCCCCTTCATTCCAAAGAAATGACATCAGCATTATTTCTCTGTAACCCTTCTGTCTAGTTCTCATCCACAGGGCTCATTTACAGATATGCCCAGCATAACATAATATGCTCTCTTAGATTTGCCAACGAGCTGACTTAGCTTCTCTCTTTAACAATTATATATAATAAACTAAGGGCATGGAAAATATGCAACTTCGGTCATGCCCATTTTTAGGATAAGAGGCTTAAAATCAAAAGCAAACATTCAATATAATAACTAAATGAACAGAAATAAACAGTACTTCTGGATGAAAAAGAGAAAAAAAATGACTCAGTAACAGGGACACACTGGCTATCTAGTCAATGCCTACTAACGCTGATGAGAATAAATGAAGGTGAAGAAATGACAGTTTACAGTTTACAAATGCTTATTGAATTGCTTTACTAATCAGAAAAATGAATCTGCATCATGTTTTTTTTTTTTTTTTCGTATGTCTTCTTTGGAGAAATGCCTATTTCGCTCTTTGGCCCTTTTTTTTTTTAATTTTTTAAATTTTAAAATCTCTAATTCAAAAATATTACTTATCCTGTATGGAAAAAGGAGGAATCAATAACTGCATACAAGTGAAAGTGAAATCGCTCAGTCAGGTCCGACTCTTTGCGACCTCGTGGACTGTAGCCTATGAGACTCCTCCATTCATGGAATTTTTCAGGCAAGAGAACTGGAGTGGGTTGCCATTTCCTTCTCCAGGGGATCTTCCTGACCCAGGGATCGAACCCGTGTCTCCTGCATTACAAACAGATGCTTTTATCATCTGAGCCACCAGGGAAGCTAACTGCATACAAAAGTAAGGTTAAATACCCAAGAATCTCTATTTAGTAATTATGATACACAGTGGTGGTAAATACAAATATTAAAAATGTGCAAAATTACAAGGAATAAATTCATGTAACATAAAGACAATGCAGTTAATCCCCAAAGACAAACGTGCCAGAAATGTCTTCAGCTATCAATCATCCTGATGCTACAAATGCAAAGACAAACAGCTTTCCAGCCATTTAGCTGGTTAAGTGGTTACTTCATGTGAAATCCTGAAAGACAGACAAGGGAATATCAGACTCTCAATAGTGGACAAGAAAGCAGCAGATAGGTGAACATACGTTGTGGGAAGTTGCCTTTCAGTCTAGGAAAACATTTTCAAGAGCAACTTGGGTTCCAGATAGAGCCTGGAACCTTAGAGAAAGTAGAAGATGACAGATGAATTCCTTCTGCAGCTGGTGTGGCCAGCTGGACGGGAGGGAAAACTGGAGAAGGTAAATAGGGCAAGGGAGGCTAATTTCCTCTGAGCTTTTGTTGCTATTTCTGGAATTCAGGAGAAAGAGTGATTTTCTATCCTAGCCCAAGATTTGAGCAAAGCCCTACTTGGAATATTCACATCAGTCTATCTGTAGGCAAAATGGGTCTCTTTGGGCAAAAGCTCTACTACTATTTAGTTAATCAGGCACGGAAGTGTAAGATCTGGGGCTTTAATGAAAGGGGAAAGCCCCAGATAACGTTATTCTTGCTGAACCCCAGGTCAACTCAAGCTTCTCTCTCACACACATTCTGTGATGCCAACTAAAATGGATGGATGAAACTAGATGGATTCTACCTAAAATACCAGGAGATTCTACGTTCACTTCTGTCAAATTCTCTAAGAAAAGTTCTCACTGTTTACTTCACAAGGCAAAAATCTTATAAATGCATGGAACTGCAGAGATGCTGCTAGCATTTTCAAGAACAGCAAATTACATAGGGATGAAAAACCCACAAAAATGGATTAAGTATGAGGTAGATATGCTTGCCTTGCAAGCCTGACTCTAGCACTAGTCCTTTTCTTTCCTTCCCTCTGTGTGTTTGAACCATGTCACTGGCTAACTGAGCCCCAACCTGTACTAGATATAGCTCTTTTATTCTGGGGGAAGGCTCAGCGCCATGATTACCCAGAAAGACCTGGTGCCCTCCCTGGGTGTGGAACAGGAAAGCAATCACTTAAACACAGGATAGAACAACTTACAAAGGTAATTGAAGCTTATACCCTACTTTCTGCACTGGCATCTATAAACGTTTCCACAAAATGTTTTTTTTGTTAAAAGATTCGGCATGTCACACTGAAAACCTTTTAAGTAGTGTATTCAATAATCTTGCAAGACTGTTCAACTGATTTTGCAAGACAGAATCCAGAGAGCCCAATTTTGTGACCCATTAAATCTGAAAGAGAATTTTAATATTTATACTACCTATCAAGCAGGTTTTGAACAGTTTTTACAAATACATTTTAAAATTTGATGTCTCTCATGACAAAATTGTATGCATTTGGGGATGACAGATACTCAGTCTATAACCAAAGGACCCAGTGAAGCTCATCAGCTGATATGAGAACCATGTCAAGTGCTACTCAGATCCAGTGGTAACCTCGTGTGCTAGGGCTCTAAGTAACTTACCAGAGTTCTGGCGTATGGAAATAGCTTTATCACAACCTACTTCACTGAGGAAATCAACAAATGCATATAGTCACCAGGCAGGTAATGTCAAGGAGTTAGTGGACATGTATCAGGCAAAAGGGAAGGGTAAATAAAGACTATGAAAAACGGAAAAATGCTTCACCCTTTCTAAAGGAGGCAGCTGTTATGTATCCAATTATCGCCAAGCAGGATCTAAGGAATCTCAGGTGACAGACTGCCATTTTTCCAGAAAATCTGGAAATGGAAAATTTTCTGTGAAATTGCCTGATCTGCACAAATATATATTTTGAAACATTTCCAATCTATAGAAAAGTAAAGGAACAGTACTATGAGCCACCACATGCCCTTCACCTACACTGACATTATGCTATAGCCGTATGTTCATGCTTTGCCTCTATACATACGCACACTTCAAAAACTAAAAATTATTTTTCAGAACTATTTGAAAGGAAGTTATTGATTTTATGACATTTTACCCCCAAAACTTAAGCAAATATTTCCTAAAAACAAGGACCTTCTCGTATATAACCACAATAACATCACAACCAACAGATTTAACACTGAGAGAATAAAATCTAATCTATATTCCACACTCAAACTTCCCCAGTCATTCCGATATGTCTGTAACGTTCTCCCCATACGAGGATCCAATCAAGAAACATGTGCTGCATTAGTCTCCTTTAATCTAGAACAAAAGTCTCCTATAATTTTTGTCTTGTTAAAGTTAATATTTTTGAATTGTTCAGACCAGTTTTCTTCTAGCATATAAAACTATCTGGATTGTGTGACTATTCCCTCATAGTTAGATTCACGCTAAAAATGTTTGTCAAGAGCTCTATATGAATGTACTTCCTATTCCATCACATAAGGAAGCACACAATGTCAGTGTGAACCTTTTGGTGATATTCAGCACTTAGGTCACTTAGTTCCAGGATTATGTGACATACTTCCCTGTTGTCAATGGCACCCTCTTCCCCTTTCACCTGATGGTTAGAGCAAATATTAACAATCGCTGTCAGAAGATATTACTATATTGATAGTTGTAAGATGGTGACATTCCTAATTCTATCATTCCTTCTGTATTAATTAGTTTCCTCTCCCACATCTTTATGCATCTATGAAGTCATGGATTATTAGTTTTTTATTTATTTATTTTATTTAATTACTTTTCCACTCAAGAAAACTTGTCATACTCTTTGCCATCATTCTTTTGCATGCTAAAACTGTCTCAAATATAGCCAGTAGGAGATTCTTTAAGCTGTTTTCTGTGACCCTTTGTTCATTTCCTTGAGACTTCTGTTTTGAATACCTGTTAAATATTCTGGATTAAGATCGCTTGGCTAACTGTGAGAAAATGTGCAGACTGCAAGTGAGAGATTTTAGTAACATTAAGTAGAATTCACCCCAAAATTCTGGACTTGTCAAAAGCCATTATTACTCAAGAACTTTCTTATTTAAATGTGAATAGGAAGAGAAAAAAATCATCCAGGTATTTCTTGTTTCTGTATCTTTTAGAAATTGAAGTTAAAACAAACCAATAACACCAGAACCGTCCTAAATGACATTTTAAAATACAGTGAACTTGAAGTCTAGAAACTTAAACATGAATCATGGTAAATTTTGAGTGGAAAAACATAGAATACATTTGGGTCTTCTTGGATTATATAATTTCTGCTCTCAGTTTCGTTTGATCCTGTTTTATTTCTCTTTCTTCGTAATCAACATTTCCTTTAAAAAAACAGATAATCAAAAGAGACAGCAATATCTGCCCCAATCCAGAAAAGGAAACAAACTGTATTTTAAATGCATCAAACTGAGAAATAAACTAAAATGAAAAGTTAGATTAGGCCAGTAGGCAGGAAACATCTCCAGTAAGAATACTACCTACGAGAGATTTTTCTCCAGAACTGGAACCATTGTGACGACCAGAAGTGCTCTATTCTTAAAGGTTTTCCTTTCACCCTTCAAAACACATATAACAGAGCAGACAAATCTAAGGTCAGTGTGAAAGAAGTCTTAAGTTGTTTACAAGCAAACTACTCTATACCAAATATGGCACTGATTTTGCTGTCTCATTCTAAATCTTTTATAAAAGAAAATTACTTGGAATTTAAAATTTTCAGTTTCCTGTCTAAAATAAAGGACTCTCTTGAGACATACAGTTGGCATCTGTCTTGTCCAAATGGGATGCCCTGTTGTTCAAAACAGGAAAGTTGTAGGTCTATTAATAATGTCTTTTGAATGCATGTATATTTAAAAATTCAGTTAAAAGGTCTGAGAATTACATTTCTACCCCAAACCAGCTCAATAAATGGCACACTTTACCAGCCAGCCACATTTTCAAGTCTGCAGGTGATAAATCGTGCTCGCCTGGCCAATGGCTGAGGTGTGTAACTCCTGGTCTACAGTGAGCTCCTCAGGGCCCGGGGAAAACCCATGAGCAAAAGTAGCCATTTGGGTCATGAATCAAAGGGCCAAATAAAAACTGCTCAAGATGAAAATATAAAAGATAGCACAGAAGAAAGAAACAAAAGAGATGACCAAAAAAAGAGGGTTAGGAGAAGGCAGTGGCACCCCACTCCAGTACTCCTTCCTGGAAAATCCCATGGATGGAGGAGCCTGGTGGGCTGCAGTCCATGGGGTCGCTAAGAGTCAGACACGACTGAGCGACTTCAGTTTCACTTTTCACTTTCCTGCATTGGAGAAGGATATGGCAACTGACTCCAGTGTTCTTGCCTGGAGAATCCCAGGGACAGGGGAGCCTGGTGGGCTGCCATCTATGGCACTGCACAGAGTCGGACACGACTGAAGTGACTTAGCAGCAGCAGCAAATAAGGAATGAGTGAGAGATAAAAAAAGATTTCAAATACGGTTCTCAGAAATTACACTGACAATTTTTTATCTAAGTAATTACTCTATCTAAATAAGTTCTAGAAATTATAGTGATGAAATTTCCATTACAAGACACCAAAATGTAAAAGGTTAATTTCTGACAAAGCTTGAAGTTACCCAAGGGTGACAGGACAGTACAGAATATGCATGTGAGTCTATTCCTCCCTTCCTGGCCCAGTTCCCTCTTCTCATCCTTCATGCCTCTGCTGAGAAATCCATTGTTTCAGGCAGTACTGCCTTTATCACCCTCCTGCAATGGTTCTCTTTGTAGGGTCTCCCCTAACATCCCAGCCTCCTCTCGATATTTAAGCATATATTCTACTGCATGTTCTTGTTCACACTACGGCTGGCCCTTGAACTACACAGGGATTAGCAGGGCCAACCTCTCCTTTAGTTGAAAATCCATGTATAAAGTCAGCCCTCCATAAATGCAGTCCCTCCACATATGCATATTCAACCAACCACAGATCATGTAGTACTATAGTATTTACTATTGAAAAAAAAAAATCCAGACCTGCAAAGTTCAAACCCATCTTGTTAACGGTCAGCTGTGTAGCCTCCACTTCTCCAAAAACAGTAAAGGTTGGCTTCCCTGGTGGCTCAGATGGTAAAGTGTCTGCCTACAATGTGGGAGACTTGGGTTCTATTCCCTGGTTCGGGAAGATCCCCTGGAGAAGGAAATGGCAACCCACTCAAATACCCTTGCCTGGAAAATCCCATGGAAGGAGGAACGTGGTAGGCTACAGTCCATGGGGTCACAAAGAGTCGGACATGACTGAGTGACTTCACTTTCACTTTCTTGAGTACAGGAATAATGTGTCACTGATGTCATGCTATGTGTCACTGATCACCCGGTACCTAGTACCTGCATAGGAATAGGTATAGAATGCGTGACTGAATAAACGGTCAGAAACCAGTTATGAACAAATGCACATACTCTGCTTTTATTCTCTGAATATTTAGAAACAAGCACATGAAAGATGTCGTGGCAGAGATACTTATAAGGGATGACACCTTGATAGATCATGATATTACATCAAATAACACATTATGATAAACCTGTGTCAAAAATCTGTACATTTCTGTTTCTGCATTGGAAACCAGTATGCACATGCTAAATTAATTCAGTAAGAATCCTACATGTGATGTGGATCAGAAATATTTTTATAGCCAAAGCTCACAGCCTTCCTGGCAGAAAAAATAAAAATAAAAAGAACTCAATAAAGTCATCAAGCTTGCTGTGATGATAAAAATGCAACTGAGCACATTACTAATTAAGCAACTGAGAATCCTTAGATTTCACTCTGGATAGTATCCTGGAGAAGAATGGAGCATTTTATCCACTAGTGGTAACCTTTCAATCTGCTACATACTAATCTCATTTCAGAAAATTAAATCAGAATGCACAAAGTTGTTTCTAGAGGCTAAAACGCCTTGGTTTTGTTTAGCCAAGTTAGCTGTTTTCCAGTTTTCCTGTTACACAATAGTTTTTTTGTAGATACAAATCATGCATCTCTAAAGGACCATTTAAGATGACTCTATTATGCCTATTTAACAGTTAATTATTCAATCAAATAGGAAAATCTGAACTACAAAAGTATTTGCAAGTCTTTCTTTTTTGCAATATTAATGCATGCTTCCAACGGCCCTCACGACCCATTCTCCTTTCTGCCTTATAGTATGTGACTGTCTGGTTGCCTTTCTTTCCATAATTAACAGTCCTCCAACTGCAATCCCAGTGAATAAAAAACTTGGCACTTTCCATGAAGGGATCTCCTTCTTTGCATTCCCCTCTATCCCAGGGCCACAAAGTTGCATTTGGAATTTACTGCACAGCCAGTATTTATGGCTTACCAGCTATGATAAGCAATCTAGCAGTTACACACTTTGAGTAAAACACCACCATTGGCACAAAACTTCCAAGTGGGAGAGTATTTACCCTTCAACAAAAGACTAATTTAGAATTCTTTGATCCTGGCAATAAGCTAGTCACCCACTCCTGTGAAACTTCCCTAAAAACCTCCCAAACAACCCTCTACAACTAACCGTCAAACAAAGAGATGCCCTAAGAGATAGGAACCGGAATAGTGTGTACACAACAGTTATACCTTATTCCTCCAGAGTAAAAGATGTTATCTTTTGACTTACAAATTCACCATATGGAATGAAAACACAGTTGTGTATTAAATTTTAGGTTTTAAAGAAGGAAAGTATGGTGCCTTTTTATTCCTATCTATGTGCCCACCAGAATAAAACTTTATTATAATATTTTGAATACATAGTGCAATGTGAAGAATTACAAACTATAGTTTATCACTTATTATTAGATAGCCCTTTGTAATGTATTGTTATGAGGTGAACTGTATTCCACTCAAAATCCATACACTTAAGTATATACACTAACCCCAAGTATCTCACAATATGGCTGTATTTGAAGATAGTGTCTTTACACGGGTAATTAAGTTAAAAGAAGGTCATTATGGTGGGCCCTTGGAGAAGGAAATGGTGACCCACTCCAGTATTCTTGCCTGGAGAATCCCATGGACGGAGAAGCCTGGTAGGCTACAGTCCATGGGGTCGCAAAAAGTCGGACACAACTGAGCGACTTCACTTTCTATGTGACTAATGTCTTTATAAGAGGAGGAAATTTAGATATGGACACATACAGAGCGAAGATGATGTGAAGACAAAGGGCAAAACCAGCCATCTATGAGCCAAGGAGAGAAGCCTAAAACAGATATCCTTCCCTTGTGGTCCTCAAGAGGAATCAACCTTGCAGACTCTCTGGTCTCAGATTTCTAGCCCCAGAAACTATGAGAAAGTTATATTTCTGTTACTTAGGCCACCCACTTTGTGGTGCTTTGTTATGGCAATCCTAGTAATCTCATACATGTATCATATATATATTTGTATTATTATATCCATCTACTAGATATGAATCCTACAAACTAAGAATTTTCAGAATTTGCTCAAGATCACACTAGGCAAACCTAAAAAGACCCAGTATTAACCCCAGGCTTTCTAATTCTCAGTCTCCTTTTCTTCTTAGGAGACCTCTGGACTTCCTTTTGCCCTGCCATCCCCACTGCCTAAGGGAACAAGAAAAAGGTAGGGAGAACAATTTTACTTATGATACATAAGCAAATCTATTAGCTTGAATGGATTGCTAAACTACTTGGTTCAATACAAAATACAGTGGAAGTTAAAATGTGTTTATACCACTGCTTCCGTAAGAGGTCATATTCAATCACAGAAGCCAATTTAGAAGTCCAAAAAAGAAGTGACTGAAAATCCTTTGAAAAGCTGATCCCAAAAACCCTACTTCCTATGATAATTCTACTGACTATTCTATGCCAGGGCATCAGTAACTCAATATGCTCTCCCCTTTCTTCCCATGTATAGAAATATATCATTCAGGATGTTTTGAGGCTAGAATACTATTATGCAGTAACTGTTTCCAAAACACATGTTAAAATATTTTTGCAGCTGACTGTGGCTTTAGAGAAGCAGCACATACTGGCTCTAAAAGAATAGAGACTATGTTGGACCATAAACTACAGCTGTTTGCTGTGCAGTGCACCACCTGAAATATCTGCATGTTGTTTTCTCCCTAACCAGCTAGTACAGAGTGTATTCAGACTACTCAACTTATTTATGGCTCCAGCTGTTTTTCTGTATTTTCAGACATTCCACAAGGACTGAAGTATGGCAGCCATTTTGCTGAAGTCTTTCAGTATGGATAAAGAACTGCAAAGCGTACAGTGGGTGCTAATTTCTGTTCTTAGATAAAGTAACCACCATTAGAGTATCGATTAATATCTTTATCTTAGTAGAATAAAGATCCCAGTTTGACCTTTTAACAGTCACTGAGCAGAAGTCTCACAAATACTTTCCTTGGTGTAGGAGACACCAACATGCCAGAAGTACAGGGAAGTGCATTTCTGGGGAGCTAACAGTTGCTTTGTGCACATATAAGACCCTCATATAATGAGCCGGAACAAAGAGGTGAGAGGACATGGGGAAGTAGAGCAGTGGCCTGTAATTAGGTGGTACAGGAGTTGAAGGCAGCTGATGAAGGTGACTTCTTCGATTGCACAACACAGAAATTTCTAACAAATGGACACATAAAAGAGCTGTTGAAACTGATTCACAAGTTTCCTTAAGCAGCAAGCAGTTGGACTGTTTAGCTGTAATTACTGTGATCTTCATGTCTACATTTTGAATGAAATTTACAAGTCTTACTCCTCCCTACCTACTGAACTTCTCACAGTACATTATTTAATAGTGGTTACTGAAATGCAATTGAGTAAGAAATTGCACAACCAGAATTATAAATGATTCCATCAAGTGAGTGACCTATGAAGGCTCATCATTCACAACAATTAAAGTATCACACTGACCAGTGCTATATTCCAGGAGGCTAAAGTGAAATGAACTAGAGAAAACGCAAATAGGTTTTGTGCAGATTTAGGTTTAAAGCTACCTAAGATTGTGAAATTATAAGCATTCCATCTGCTCACCAGCTGTGGTCTCTAATCCTCTTTAATAACTTCAGCTTGCACGACTCCATGAGAATCCAGGCGTCTTCCAAATTTCACTTTACATTAGTTGCCAGGATTGATTTTTAGACACCAGTCTCCAGTGAAAGCAGCATAAAGTTGATTTCACTGGCAGGTGTTAATTTTCAGAGGAGTGAAAGCAAAGTGGGAAGAGAGACTGAGAATGGAAAGAAAGAAATTAGGGATGTTCCAAGATCATCGCATTGAATTTTTAGGGTTGTATGCTCTTTAGCAATGCCCAAAGGCTCAAATGAAGACTATTCACCTGAAAAGTGAATTAAATTAAAAGTCCCTAAAGCCTGTAAAAGGCCACATCTAAACTAAAGATTATATCCAGCTGTGCCTAGAATGACTCTCTGTCTTCTGGAGAAGTCAGTCCTTTCCCCATTGCCCATTGCAATCCATAACCTCTGCCTTTCACCAAGTAGAGACAGGGTTACAGCACTGTGAAATGTACCCTGTTGTGACAAAGCTAGCTACTTTTTCCTTAGGGTATCTTTTTGCTTTTACTGAAGTACAGCTGATTTACAATAGTATATTAATTTTGGGTGCATAGCATAGTGAGTCGTATTTTTATAGATTACACTTCATTAAAAGTTTTTACAAGATAATACCTATAATTCTCTGGGCTATACATTATATCCTTCTTGCTTATCTATTTTATACACAGAAGTCTTTATCTCTTAATCCCATACCCCTAATTTGTCCCTCCCCACTGTCTCTCCTCAGTGGTAACCATTAGTTTCTTTTTATTCCTTAAGGTATTCATAAGGCAGTTTCTTGCTAGGTTCCATAAAGGTGGTCACCATAGCTTAATTCAAGAACAGTAAAAGTATGTTATTAAAGAAAATACCCATATGTAACTAAAGTTGCAAGCAGGGCTCATGGTAATATTCTTTATTACTTTTACATTCAAGTATCTTTCCAACCCCCCATCCTCACAGAGTTATTGCAGAGAAAGTAAGAGAAGAAAGGATTCCTTTTCTCACTCAAGGTTGGCAACAACCTAAGTTCTAGGCAAACTCTGGTTTATAACACCTCCTATACCTCTAGTTCAGACTGCTGGAATTAGAGGTCTATGCTTAAGCCCAGTGGTGATCTGTACCTCACTGACAATATCATGAACACTAGGATTTGCTTCCTACTCAGATGTGTTCTACCATAACAAGCTTATCTTCCAGGGTATGAATCATAGAGGCTTCCTTTCCTAGCATGCTATCTTTAGGGGGCTCTCTGAACCAAGATGGTTCCAACCTTGCTACAAAATATTAATGTATTATCTTCTAGAGCATGCTTTCATATGTGGATGGGATTTCAACTAATAATTATCAAAAAAAAGAATCTGTTGTTCTTTCTCTGTCTGTTAACATTTAGAAGGCGATGGATCCCTATTTTTATTACTGGCACCAACCTGAAGTTTACTTAGGAATTCCCTCCTAAGAGCATGCTGACCTGTTGAGTTAGCCCTAATGGAAGAGCCAATTGGCAGCAAATAGGCAAACAGTCTCTAGTCCTAGTACAAAGTGGTCAAAAAGTCAATCAGAATTGTTGTTTCCCAACAATCAGAAAAGAAAATTTTCATCTAATCTTTCAACAAAATAAGAGCAAACAAAACTATGCTGACTGCCAAAGGTGATGAGTAACAAAAAGCTATCATACCATTTTTTAAACGCTCTAATATAAAGGTGCTAAGAGAATGAGAACTACTGAGAGCTGCTGTTTCAAAACATCTCCAAGCTATGGGAGAAATCAATAGTCTAAAACTAAAGACTGAATAGGTTCCACATTAAAATCTGCTCTAATATTGCAAAACGTCTTTACTGCATGCAATCAAGAGTATCTGAGTGAAGTTTTAATTCTTATGAATTACACAAAACTCAGTGTAAACAAGTGCTTCCCTGATAACTCAGTTGGTAAAGAATCCGCCTGCAATGCAGGAGACCCCAGTTCCATTCCTGGATCAGGAAGATACGCTGGAGAAGGGATAGGCTACCCACTCCAGTATTCCTGGGCTTCCCTTGTGGCTCAGCTAGTAAAGAATCCACCTGCAATGTGGGAGACCTGTGTTCAGTCCCTGGGTTGGGAAGACCCCCTGGAGAAGGGAAAAGCTACCCACTCCAGTATTCTGGCCTGGAGAATTCCATGGACTGTATAGTTTATAGGGTCACAAAGAGTCAGACATGACTAAGTGATTTTCACTTTCAGTGTAAACTGGATAGAAGAAAACACAAAGTCCAGATTCTGCCTAAGGGTAAAAAAGCTAATGGTAACAAATAATTCTGAACTGCCAAAAATAACTGCCACTACCAAAGGTGGTGAACTCTTCCTGTCAAAAATGGTGAAAGCAGTGATGGACGTTTATTACATTTATTGGGGGGAAGGAAATAAAAGACTTCATCTATAGGGAAGTCCTTTGTCTTTGAGGATGAAATGGGCTCTGCATAAAATTCTAACCTGGCAGTTTAGTTAGTTCCTCAAAAAAAAATCTTTTGTGCTTTGTGCTGTGCAATTTTGGCACACAAACATGCGTTATAACTATCTGGTTAACTCTTTCCAGCTGCAATGGAATTCTGTATTTTAAACTAAGCCTTATAAAATGAAAAACTTTAAATATAATAACAAATTCAGCAATTCATATTATCTACAAAAATGTCTGGAAGTTCCTTTGAATGAGC
Organism: Capricornis sumatraensis; assembly: GCF_032405125.1. Taxonomy (NCBI): domain Eukaryota; kingdom Metazoa; phylum Chordata; class Mammalia; order Artiodactyla; family Bovidae; genus Capricornis; species Capricornis sumatraensis. The sequence goes on from NC_091069.1 coordinate 201,400,847, forward strand.
TCTGCCCTTGAACCTCTGACAAGTCCAATCTGTTTCAAATACATTCAAGAGGTGAACTCTGGTGGGAGAAAACAGACAGCATACACATCCCCGAACACAGGATGAGGTGGGCTAGTGCCACAAAGAACGCGTTCTAAAGGGTGATAACAATAATTTGAGAAGGCTTCTCTGACTGAAGCATTTGGGCTACTGGAGGAAGGACAGGGAGGACCCAATCATACAAAGAGCAAGAGAACTTTGGAGACAGTGGTAACAGAACAGAGTGAAGGTGGAAAGGGTCTGGCATCTTTGAAGACTGGAAAGGCAGCACAGAGAGCTGCAACAAGGCTGGGAGGAGCTGAGGCAGCGGGTGGCTGCAATAGATACTGTCACTGGGGTAAAGAGACTGCACTGCATGCTTGTTCGAAGACTGTAAAGTTGGAAAGGAAAACATAGAGCATTTTAATGAGATCCCCTGGTTGCTGGGTGGGGAGTGAACCGTGAGGGAACAACAGTTAAAGCAGACAGACTAGCTCAGGGAATAAAATTTCTGAAAGTATACATGCATGCACACAGATTAAAAGCTACACACTGATTTCTCATATGGAAATATGAGAGATTTCCATATCATGGCATATATACCTGCTGTCTTCTTTCATTTGCCATCCTGGCTGATAATATATAACCCAGCTGAGTTCTCATGTTTGGCTAAAACTTTTTCGCTCTACTTTTCCTTTCATCTTCACTTACACATCCTTCGATATTCTTTCAATTTTGCCATGAACCTAGAACTGCTCTAAAAAAAATTATCTAAAAAATAAGCACTACAATAATACTGCAAATTCAGAGAAGAGTCATCACACTTAGTGAAATATATTTTGGATATACAGAAACTTATTGTTTCATGATAATCAATGTAATTTTATATTAACAGACCTAGGTTTTAGTACATGATATTAATATCCAAGAAGAGTTGCAATTCAAGTGACCAAGAACATGTATTCAATGAAATGTCTAATGGAAAAGCATAGGTTTGAGCCATACTTGCTCTACAATTTGAAGAATCCAGAACATGAGGTTGTGGATCCTGATATGTACGCTTCCATGTGGTTTGAAGCTATCCCTCCTTTCGAACACTGCTGATCAGCACAATGTTGTAATGCAGACCATAACACCATTCTAGACAGCAAGTAATACCAAGAGCAATAAGTCATATTCTCATTTAAGATTTCAACATATTTCCATGAATGTTGTGACTCACAAAAAAAAAAAAGCCAAATTCTACACTAAATGGAAAATTTATTTCAGTCTCCAGAGCTATTCTCAAATAGTAAAACAATTTACCAGACATACTTAAATAGTTCTTCCTGAAGTCCTTTATTTTTCTCATTTAAATTGGTTCCAAAAGGAACTGGCAAAGGCAAAGCATATGCAGTAAGTGATTGATACCATTATGGAAAAAACACGTAAGTTGCTAAAATTGAAGGCTCAGATTATGGGTACAGTTAAGTGGCTTAAATTAGACTGTGTGTGTGTTAGTTGCTCAGTTGTGTTCAACTCTTTGCAACCCCATGGGCTGTACCCCGCCAGGCTCCTCTGTACATGGAATTCTCCTGGCAAGAATACTGGAGTGGGTTGCCACTTCCTTCCCTAGGGCATCTTTCTGACCCAGCGATTGAACCCAGGTCTCCTGCATTGCAGGCAGATTCTTTACCACCAGGAAAGCACTAAATTGGACAGATTTAATGTTTAAAATCTATTGAAAATAAGACTGGGAAAGCTATTCAAGGAAGGTAACATGATGTGATCCCCTCAGTTTCTTTCTCCCCTTATTAAGGGTCTCAGCAACATCACTAGAGTTGTTAAGACAACCAAACAAGAACATCTAGTGGCTTGACACAGGGAAGACTGTGAGCCACATGACTGGAAGCTTATGCTTCATACCACAACATCTGTACCTGCTGAATTCTGTCGTTTATCCTCTTGGCCGACACTATATGATCCAGCTGAGTTCCCGTGTTTGGCTAAAACTCCCCCCCGCCCTACTTTTTCTTTTGCCTTTACTTATACAACCTATGCTCTGTACCTCAGCTTCATTAGTCTCATCAATGAAATATGAACAGATGCGGACCTCTGACTAATTTGTTCATCCAAGCAATGATTTGCTGATGTGGTAACTCAGTTGGTAAAGAATATGCCTGAAATACAGGAGACCCAGGTTCAATCCCTGGGTAGGGAACATCCCTTGAAGAAGGAACTGGCAACCCACCCCAGTATTCTTGCCTGGAAAATCCCATGGACAGAGGAGTCTGGGGTCACAAACAGTCAGAGATAATTGAGCATCTGAGCATATATAAACTTAACTTTGATAAATATATATTTCATATCAAGTTTCACACAATCATAGAATTCTATCAGAGGAAAAATCTTAATTGATTTCAAATACTATCATGTATGTACTTAAAATCTTCTATGTCTATTTTCTAGGTAATAACACATGAGGAAATCTGCAAGACATAAGTTTAATTATATGGGCAACAATTATTAAAAAATATACCAAGGTAGATAACAGGATTTATCACTCATATGACATATTGGGGTCCATATAACTCTTCAAAATTAAACTAAATATTAGACCCCACCTAGATAAAAAGCATCAAGGAAAGGACCGATGTAATCAATCTACAGCATTAGTCATCCAGTCAATATTGTAACAAGCATCAGCTTTTATGGAATTTTCTTGGGGGAATTTTATAATGATTAATCATTAATCACCATAGAATCATTAGATTCATTAGAAGTAATTATTCTTACAGCCTTGTCAGTCTTATCTCATGCTAGGTGAAAACTACCTCAGGTTCTTTTTTGAAGAAAACATATGTTCCAAACTGGATAGGTTCCTTTCCCTTCTTTCTGGAAAATGCCATTAACTCTGAAAGAAATTATACAAATCCTGATATTTAACTATGGTTTTTCCAGTGGTCATGTATGGATGTGAGAGTTGGACTATGAAGAAGGCTGAGCGCCAAAGATTTGATGTTTCTGAACTGTGGTGTTGGGGAAGACTCTTGAGAGTCCCTTGGACTGCAAGGAGATCCAACCAGTCCATTCTAAAGATCGGTCATGGGTGTTCATTGGAAGGACCAATGCTGAAGCTGAAACTTCAATACTTTGGCTACCTGATGCGAAGAGCTGTCTCATTTGAAAAGACCCTAATGCTGGGAAAGATTGACGGCAGGAGGAGAAGGGGACAACAGAGGATGAGATGGTTGCGTGGCATCACCAACTCAACGGACATGAGTCTGCGTAAACTCCGGGAGTTGCTGGTAGAGAGGGAGGCCTGGCATGCTGTGGTTCATGGGGTCACAAAGAGTCGGACACGACTGAGCGACTGAACTGAACTGATTAACTTTCATTAAATATGTTCTGAAAATACATATTCACCATTTACATACATATATACATACATATCCACGTGACAACTCACTTCAATTTCCAGAGTTCAAGTGAGCAGTTGCAGCATTCAGCTTTGTGACTTGCCTCAGCTAGCTTAATTGCCTGTGCAGAGACTTCCCTGGTGCAGACCACTGCCATAACGATAAGACACAGCTCTGCTAAGTGATTCCTGGTCTATGTTATCCGAGACAGATACTCGGAGCTGCTATTAGACATTTATACTAACTGTAACACACGAGAAAAGTCATGGTGTGTGCTGAGGAAGGTGAGCCAGTACTTCAGTCAGACCTCAAAGTGCTTAGGTAATAAGCTGGTTCCATCCTAGTCACTAGAATAGGGACACGGGAAGTAGTTTGCGATAGGCGGAAAATGGCTCCCAAAGGATAGCCATTTCCCAGTCTCTGAAACCTATGAATGTTCTCTCTCCTAGCAAAGACTATGGAAATGTGATTAGGCTCAGGATTCTGAGATGGAAAGATCACCCTGAATTGCCTGGGTGATATCCACATGAAATCACATGTATTTCTACAATAAGGAAGCAGAATAAGATGTGTCATGCACAGAGAACAGAACGATGTGAAGCTAGAGCAGGGAGAGACTTGCAGACTGCACTTTGGACTGCACTTGAAGATCAGAGTGACGCAGCCAAAAGCAAAGGAATGCTGTTATCCATGGGCTGAAGGAGGACAGAAACAGGTGCTTCTCTGGAGCCTCTGGAGGGAGCATTACCCTGCCAACTCCTTGAATTCAACCCAGTGACATTTGATTTCAGCTTCTTCAGCATTACTGATCAGGGTATAGACTTGGATTACTGTGATACTGAATGGTTTGCCTTCCAAATGAACAGAGATCATCTTGTCATTTTTGAGATTGCATCCAAGTACTGCATTTTGGACTCTTTTGTTGACCATGATGGCTGCTCCATTTCTTCTAAGGGATTCCTGCCCACAGTAGTAGATATAATGGTCATCTGACTTAAATTCACCCATTCCAGTCCATTTTAGTTCACTGATTCCTAGAATGTCAATGTTCAATGCCATCTCCTGTTTGACCACTTCCAATTTGCCTTGATTCACAGACCTAGCATTCTATGTTCCTATGCAATATTGCTCTTTACAGCATTGGACTTTACTTCCATCACCAGTCACATCCACAACTGGCTGTTGTTTTTGCTTTGGCTCTGTCTCTTCATTCTTTCTGGAGTTCTTTCTCCACTGATCTCCAGCAGCATATTGGGCACATACCGACCTGGGGAGTTCACCTTTCAATGTACTATCTTTTTGCCTTTTCATACTGTTCATGGGGTTCTCAAGGCAAGAATACTGAAGTGGTTTGCCATTCCCTTCACTGCAGCCATGAAATTAAAAGATGCTTGGTCCTTAGAAGAAAAGTTATGACCACCCTAGAAGGCATATTAAAAAGCAGAGATATTACTTTGCCAACAAAGGTCTGTCTAGTCAAAGCTATGGTTTTTCCAGTAGTCATGTTGTGAGAGTTGGACTATAAAGAAAGCTGAGTGCTGAAGAATTAATGCTTTTGAACTGTGGTGTTGGAGAAGACTCTTGAGAGTCCCTTGGACAGCAAGGAGATCCAACCAGTCTATGCTAAAGGAAATCAGTCCTGAATATTCATTGGAAGGACTGACGTTGAAGCTGAAACTCCAATACTTTGGCCACCTGATAAAAAAAACTGACTTATTGTAAAAGACCCTGATGCTGGGAAAGTCTGAAGTCAGGAGGAGAAGGGGGCGACAGAGGATGAGATGGTTGAATGGCATCACCGACTCAATGGACGTGAGTTTGAGTAAGCTGCGGGAGTTGATGATGAACAGGGAAGCCTGGCGTGCTGCAGTCCATGGGGTCGCAAAAAGTCAGACATGACTGAGCAACTGAACTGGCACTTGATTTCAAACCTCTGACCTCTGAAATCATATTCTTCAGATTCCCTCCAGAGTCATGAAAGAATAAAATTCTACTATTTTAAATCACTGAGTCTGTGGTAATCTGTTAGTTACAGTCTATCAGAGCTGTGCTTCACTAAGCTAACCTCTTTGTGGACAACAGTAACTTCAATACAAACAGAAAGAGCAACAAAAATAAAGTCAAATTAGATTAACTGAGTTCATAGTACATGCCAGGACTGTGGCTAGACCTTATCATAAACTTTTATTTTTAATCCATTCTCCTACTAATATAGAACTGAAATTTGCTGAATTTGGGGGGTCTGACAACAACAGCTGAGGTACTGAAATTTAGCTTAGGGATAAAAAAGATTGAGCATATGGCATTTACCCCTGCTCAGATGCATTTTCATTTTTCTTTTAATTTCCAGTTTTTCCCATTTTGTGCATTAAAATGATTTTTAAAACGCAGAGGGAACATCTGCTCACAACAGTGGAGCAGAAAGATAGACAATATGCTTTCCAGTACGCCTGGTGGGAGAATGTTTTTTTGGTAGCAGATGCCATAGACAGTGTCCATAAATCTAGGCCTGAAAATATTCTTGGACACTTATCAAATTGAATAAAAGTGAAAAACTACACTCAAAAGCTTCTACGGAACATCCAATTCTTAAATGCCTCAACTTTCTCTTAAACAAAAGCCATCTTTCAGGGAGAAAAACACCACCTAAATAAAGTATAATTAACATAATAGTCACCTATGATTACCACTGGTCTCGGGATGGTTTATTTTCCATTTTGGTGTCTCATTCACCAGCATTATCAATAGGACTCTAGACACCATTTTGAGTAAACATCTTGGACACTGCAACCTTATTCCAGTTTACTCCTTGGTATCTTTATAAAATCCAATATATCCCACCTTAAACAGTTAACTGATTCATTGCTCCCCCAAAATACTGCTTTTAATACGCTGCCTGCAAAAATAACCTATCAGTGAATAAATCATCTATACTCCTTGATGTTGACTGTTTTCTCTTCTTCTTTCTTAACAATGAGAAAGAGGAAAAAATTAACTCTGGCTTACCAACAGGTAAAAATAAAATTATAAATATATAATGTTATCAGTTACCAGTAAATACATAAATATATTTTATTTATTATTAAACACTAAATATATTATCAGTTACCAGTCATATTAGGGGTCTGGACTCTTAGACTGAATCATATAAAATTTCTACTAATCAACTGTTTTTGAACTTAAGAAAACAGCAGTTTTCTATGGACCTACCCAACATGATGAATCAACCCTATAGGTAATTTCTGAGCATCATTTAAAATTTCAGGTTCTCCTCACACACCAAAACTTTACCAGCTATTAACAGCAATAATCTGGACACACTCTCCCTTATCCACTGATCTAGAACTTGTTACCACTAGTGAGGAGATCACTGAAGATACACATATACAAGAGTGGTGACAGAAAGGAAACGGAAATAAGGAGAAAAGAGAACCTACCACGTGGATCATGCACCTTTAAAGAAGGGTCATAAACTTATCTCAAGTGCTATTCTTTTCCTCCAATGTGCTCAGTTAGCTTTAACATGGTTTTAAAATAAGAGCAAGTCTTGAACCTTCCTTCTTCAAAGAGCGAAACAAAAATATCCCAGTAGTAAATGAGTGAACAAATGAATGAATAAATAAATAATTCTGAATAAAAGTCCATTCATACTATTAGTGATAACATATATGACAAGTCATGGAAACCAGGTATTCAGAATGGGGAAGGCAAGGGAGAGAATTCACAGAATTTTAAAATTCAAGGAATAAAGAAAAGTATAAAACAGAAGAAAAAGAGAAGCAAAAATGAACGAGAATCTTAATTTCCGGGTACAAATATTCCACAAATTATCAAGTTCAGAAAACCGAAGTTCTGAAAGCTTAAGTAATAAAAGCTAATGTATAAAAGATTACTAGTGTCTCCCATTACAACTAAAAGGTGCATGACCATAGAATGGCAACCAACTGGCCCTTAAATTATTTAAGAGAAATGGTATAGAAAACAGGCATTTATCCATTGTAGAATCAAACGGATCAGTAGAAAATTTTAGTGGTTTTACAATGCACGTGTCTTCACTACCCAAAACATAATCTTCCTTCTATAAAATACTAAATAATAGAGACTTATCAAACTTTAATAGAGACATTTTTGGCCTTATACATGATATTCTAGATGGTGTTGAGTCCACTAAATCCAGAGACTGAAATCTGTGGAGAATAGTATTTCATGGAATGGAAATCTTCAATGAAAAGGAAATACAGTTTCAAACTGAAACTGTCTACAATCAAATTTGAGTCACCCTCTAATGGACAATAGTGTGAATAGTAAATATTAATGGTGTCAGTGTTTCAAAGTATAAAATAACTTGATAGCTCAAGCATTAAAGCACCAACAAACATTTTAATTTAAGTAGCACATGATTTTTAACCAGAGTTTTCAAGAGATGCTGGTATCTTATGGAGCTTCTAGGAACAACATTCCACCAAGAAATAAATCTTCCTGAAAGACTAAATATTATTTTTTAATGAGCTTGGCAATATACTTAAATAGTTTTGAAGAACTCTGTGAACCTAAAATATGGCAGTTTCTCCATCCCTTTGGACTGTAAAGATCTTACTGTTCCATATAATAACTTGTGTCTTTTCAAATCATAGGAAAAAGGAGGTCAATCTAAGTTCACCATGTGAATAAGAACAGCAGTAACAAATGCACTTATGAAAATCTTTTAAAATTGTTTGTAGACTGAGTTTTTCCCTCTCACTTCCTCATGTTGCTCTCTTGGGGTAGATCTAATAAGTCTAGAAAGCAAGATCTGAGCATTTACCAGAAATGCCATCAATATTCTTTTTTACTGCATATAAACGTAAACTTAAGAATGAGCTTCCTTTTTTTTCACTCCAGAAAGTACTGATTACATTTTAAAGTAACCTGGGCTTGTTAGAGGACCTAAAAATAATGACATTTGATTAAAGTAGGCTGCTTTTAACAAAGACACACAAACCCAAGGGTAAAGGTTCCTTTCTTGTCCTTAATTTCTGATTTGAAGTTTAAAAAGGATATTTTTTCCCCAAAAATTTCCCAAAGTTTTTAGGTACATCAAAATTCTGTCACGTTAACAACTACAGAGCACTATTCAAACCCAATACTTCAATCTTGTGTACTGCTAATGCCACTGAAGTTCTGTATAAGGTTTCATTGTAATTTGCTTATCAAATCAATGTACACTGGCAGCGAATGCTATAACCCACCACAGGAGGAAGACAGAAGCTTCAGGAAAGCCCAAAGAGGAAAGGGTAAGAGATTTATTGACATGGAGATATGTTCAAAGTGGAGCCGCCCAAAGTGGAGCTGCCAATAAAAGGGCTCTTAGACCACAACAGGGCAAAGGGGCTGTGTCCTACTCCTCTGGAAAATGCTGAGAGGAATGGAATCTATGAAAATGGAACCATGAAACCTCTCTTCTTTTCTGCCTCTTGTTTTCCTCCAAATTATCTTTATTCCACTATCCAGCTCGTCTCCCCGTCCACCACATCTGCTCCTTTCACTCTACTTGTTTCCCTTGGCCCTGTCCTTTTATTTCAACGTGCCATTCCTCTGAGGCCCTTCTCCTTTCACGCCTGCCTCCACTTTCCAACTTTCCTGAATATCACAATTTCCTTTTGTGCCTGGAGCAAGTCACCCCACCTGCTCTTTCCTCCCCTGTGAGCTCAGCACCCACATGGAAAGTGCCATTCTTCTGATGCCACTGGGGAAGTAGTAGCTATAGTTGGGTGGGGGTGGGTGAGCATGTATAAAAAGTATTTTTTTCACAATGCAAATTCAGCACCAGAAGGAAAAAAAAAGAGATTTTTATAGTCAACTACAGGGACAATTTGCACTCTCTACCTTGCAAATCTTAAATCTCAAGCATTCAGCTAATGTCACTATTATTTCTCATGGACCTTTCCCAATTTACCTTTGTGTTCTCTTTTCATTCTTAATAGAATTTCAAGGTCTCATGATTGTACCAAAAACTGAAACAGCATGATACAGTCTGCTACACTGTGGTGTGTGTGGTTGGGCAAATGAAATTTAAAAGAAAAGCCAAGGCTGGTCACAGGAGAGAGGACGACCTGTCATTAGCACATCTGCAATATTGACTGTAATTGTCATGTTACAAGAAACTGACCCTGTCAAACCAGACACTCAATACCATGCCTCTCCACACAGCAGTTACATACAGGAATCCCAGAGGACCATCCCACAGGAGATGCAGCGACAAAATCAATGCTGACATAACAGCTGGAAAGTTGCCAAAATTCTACCGCAAATAGTCTATTTTAGATAGAGTATTTACAGGAATGGTTTCTGACTACACACACCATGTGGTGCCCAGCTTCTGTGAAGCTCCCTGCCCTGCAATCATCCTTCCCTGGTATTCACACCTTCCATACTACATCAACAGATACAATATGTGACCAACATAATACGCCTAACAGAATGTTCACATGGATGGCTTCTGAGGTATAAGGAAAAACTGTAAAAGACCTTGACATTTAGTGGTGTTCCTAGCTAGCTTGGGATTCGTTGGTGGCTCAGATGGTAAAGAACCTGCCTGCAATGCGGGAGACTCAGGTTTGATCCCTGGATCGGGAAGATCTCCTGGAAAAGAAAATGGCAACTCACCCCAATACTCTTGCTTGGAGAATTCCACGGATGGAGGAGTCTGGCAGGGGTCCACTGGGGTCACAAAGAGTTGGACACGACTGAGTGACTAGTTAGCTTATCCACATGGGTTAACTAACAGTCTGAGAGCAAGTAACACGAGTGACAGCAAAATAAACATAGAGAATCCACTGCTTGCCCAAGTCATCTTCAGCCATCTCCCTCTTTTCAACACTTCTAATATCTAGCAGAGTAATTTGAAGTAGTGTGTTGAGGAGGTCCAGACACAGAATCAGGCTGGCCTAAGCCTCAGCCTTGCAGGAGAGTCCAGACCAGACAGGAGGCAGAGGAAAGACAGAGGCAGACTGTTGGTCTTGTCCAGAATTCACCAGGCTGTCTGTGGATAGCAACTGTCATGGTCTTTTCTGGGGACTGGATGCCCCTGACTCCCCTCTTATCTCAAATCCTTGGCACTGAAAGTTACTCAGCATTGACTCAGAACACAGGACTCGGTGACCTTCAGCTCTCCAAGGGGCATGTTCCCAGGCCCAGGGTTCTGCTAACATGATCCCCACAAGGCAGTCCTCTTAAGCAGAAAAATGCCATGGTCTGTCTTTATCCATATTCTGAAACATTTACAAAGTACTGAGTGACTCTAAAATTGTATTAGGAACTCATTACAGCCCTCTGAAGTAGGTGCTATTAGTGGTCCCCAATTTATACAGACATGCAGAAACTGGAGTTTAGAGAGGGTAACTATCTTGCTCAAAGGCACAAGGTTCACAAAAGGCAGAGAGGGGGGCTAAATCCAGATCAGCATGGCCTCGACTAGTGTGCCACTTTGCTTCTAAGTACGGCACATTTGCGATGATGCCTTCTGACCCAGTTAAATTCAGAATTCAACTCAGCTAAATGAGAGAATAACATGCAGAAGTTTCAATTCAATAAAATTGAAGGTTATATATGTACCAGAAACAAACCATGTCATCACTTATACTTGCTATTTAAAGTGTTCTTTGGGATGACATGTATTTTACCAACGTGGGATGTCATCTAAATGCCTCTATGATCAGTTCCCAAGAAAGCAAAAAAGGCAGAGAAAATAATATGGGTTCACAGAGTTAAGTACTACATATGGTAGAAACTAATCAAAATTCTGCCCTCAATCTTCTGGTGAACATTCACTGCAAGAGAAAATTCAAAAAAAATTTTTTTCATATTATTTTGTCATTTTATATGTAAGTGAAAAATGGGAAGTTTCAAGTATGATATAATGGGTTAAGACTTCTTAAACTGACATGACAAAAATATCTCATCCTGCTTGTTGAAAGAACCATGTAGTTAACATCTTTAAAACATTCCAGACTGCATCAAAAACATAAGGGGATTAAAAAAAATACAGGGGGGAAAGGGCAAAAGATAAGCGATGGAACTTGATAAAGACAACTACACACCCTATTCATTAGCAAAAATGTGGGCCGCCACAGTTTCCAGATTTTTTCCTCAAAAATCTGAGCTGCAGATTTTGCCTCTGCACCAGGAAAGTCAATGCCTCTAAAAGAAAAAAATATATATCTGAGCACACTGGGATCTTACCGAAAAAGTGACTCATGGTTGGATTTCTCTGGTCCCTAGAGGATAGTGCCCAGGTCAGAAAGCATACGTCAGTGAGCAGCACCCTCTTTCTGAAAACAGCCATTTGTCCCCCAGACTGCCTGCCTTCCAGCCAACACATAGGCAGTTGTTCCAAGGCCTGAAAACCTGCTCAGACCTCTCCCAGCATCACTCAGGGGCCTTTGAAACTAGGGGATAGATCTGGCAGCATATGTCTAAAATGGAAGTAAGGGTGTTAATTGCCCAGTTTCTTGCCAAAATGAGTGTATCTTGCATTTTGATCCAAGGGTCCACATTGTCCCTTTAAAAAAAGAAAAGTTATTTGGGTTTCCCTGGACTATTTTCACTTTTCAGACTGTACTTGGCAGAAGAGTGGATGAATTCCACTGACCTGAGCTCATCTTTAATTTTTTTTTCATGTTTTCTTGATATATTTGCCATACACAGGATTCAAATGCAGCTGCAGACAGGTGAAAACACATGGGATTTATCATCCCTAGAGACTTGAGGGATGAAGCAATCATGAAAAGCCAGCTAGAAACTGTACATTTTTAAATGCAGTGCAGAAAGTACCCACATTGGGAGAAAGGACCCCTGCTTCCTCCGCAGGCAAACTCTCTTCCAATACACCCAGTCTGAGTATGCCTAAGAGGTATGTGCTCATGAGATAAAAAGGCTACAAGTGAAAGAAGAAATCAGCAACTTATGAAGTGCAAAAGCCCCATTAAACATCTCAAACAGAAAAGCACTAGTGCTATCTCTTAAGGGGAGCCAGGACCAAAAAAATTCCAAAAGAAAATCTGCTTGGACTCCCCACATTCCAGACCTTATTAACATCAGGCTCCTCCTTCCAAACAAAGGAAACCACTGTCAGCCCAGCACAGGTGGATGCAGCCACCTCCTCCCAGAGTGAAGCCACCCAGCAAGAGAGAGCCTCCAGGAACCCACAGATGCTCATAATCTCAGAGCTCCAGAGGAAAAGGCTGTCCACACCCTTACAACAGCAATTCTTATCTGCAGAATGAATGAGCGTTCATGCTAATTATCAGTAAAGAGATACTCCGGTCAGATTCTGTTGTCTGAATAGTAATAGCCAAATGTAGGAAAAGAAGAAAATGTCAGGAAGGGCCATCTGAGAAGGGATCAGGATACAAAAACTTGGTATACTGCTACTGGGGATGAGAAGACAGTTTATGACCTCTGAAGGAGAAAAGCACAAGAAGGATGCTTTTGTCACCAGCTTTCAATGTTATGATTAGAAATTATGATTCTATGTGATGGAATTTTATCAAACATGTAACTGAATCTCTGGATTATCAACAATTCCAAAGGTCAAATGCCGAAAGTACACTGTATCTTCTTCTATATTTGAAATTCTTACCATTTTGTTTCAATTTTTCCCCATATGGCCCTGTAAGTTCTAGAGGTTTTGCCATAAGCTACTATTTACATGCTAGCGACAACAAAGGAACTTGCCCTCCCTACCCCTCACACACATATATATATACAGGTACCACAAAAAGGAATATGCTTCAGCTTAGATCCAGTGTTTTAATGGAATGCGTCCCATACTACTTATTTAAAATCTTCCTTAAATATTGTTTGGCATTCACAGGGTCAGTTGGTTTTCAAACATTACTGCGCCTGATCACCACCTAGAGAGCCCAATGAAACACAGGTTGCTGGGCCCCACGTCCACCAACTGTAATCCGATAGGCCTGGGGCAGGCCAGCGGGGCACAGGTCTTAGAAGTTCCAAGATGGTGAGAAAGCAGGAGCCTGGGACTGAATAGCCAGGGTTCAGGTGAGAATGAGAAAAGCCATGTGGATGACAAGTACCTGTATCTCCCACCCCAAGCACAGCAGCACACCAATTCTACCTGCTTTCACGGTACACACGCTCATGCGTGTGCATGTATGTAACAGAGAGAGACAGAGGGAGAGAGTAGGAGATGGTGGCAGGGGAGGAAGGTTACTGTATTTAACTGGGGATCCACAGATTTTTTGAAAAGGGAAGATATTCTCCTCGATAAGATTTTGAAAATCACTGACTTTAACTCACTCATTCATTTTACTGAAAGGGAAAGGGAGATCCAGTGAGATGACTTGTTATGCATCACACAGTCCAAAATACAACCAATTGCTACCTTACAATTCCATTAAGGTTTTAAAATGTTCAAGTAATGAAAAGATAGACCTAGGATGAGGTAAATGTCAGCAGTATCAACTGCACACATGACATACTTTTATACATATAAACACACACGCACACAAGTGGCGATTTTGACTTATAAACACTCTTGATGTTCTTTCTCTCTCTCCTTCCCCCTACCCAAACCATCCAGCCACCCCCATTATTAACGAGACTGCACAAGTCTTTTCATATTATCAGACAGTGGATCCTCACCATAGTTTTTCTTTTTCATTCTGGCTTCACATCAACACTTCTAAAACAGTACCAACAGACAACCTTACTTTCCTACTCAGGATATATGATGAAGAGGCTACAAATACTGGTTAAAAACTAGGGGATTTCAGTTACAAAATTGTATCCCTCTGAGTAACTTCCTTTACACCATTCACTTTGGTTTTTACCAAGGATAAAATGAAAGGACGAAATTTCCCTCTCACTCAATGAAGAGCAACAGAAACTTCTTTAGTTTCTCTGATAAAAGGAACATGACAATTTTAATTAGGTTTGGGCCACAGAAGAGGCTGAGCTCTTCGTGCACAACTCTCTGCACACAGGACGGCTTGTTTCATTCCTGTTCTGGACCAACTATGGACATGGAACCCAAGCACTGATCTAAAATCAAATGTTAGTTAAGGAAAAGAAAAAGGAGGGGGAAATTCTTGAAATATTTTCTCCTAGTCAGTTTGCCCTTGCTATGCCTTGGGAGACAGGCAGGCTTAACAGAAGAGGTGATATTTGACCTAGCTCTTGAAGATCTGAGTTGGAGTGCGCTAGGCAGAGGGACTGGAAGGTAAAGAAGAGAGAATGCGGCATATTCCTGAAATAAGGCAAAAATTTGGACATCTGGTGAGGAAATCTATAGTACTTGGGAAGGCAAGCAGCAAGCAGCTTAGACAATGGGGATCACCACAGAGGTTCCATAAGGAGGCAGGGTATAGCATGTTCAAATCTGATGGAGCTGCAGCCACAATCAGAGGATGGGATGGAGAGGAAGATAAGGATGTATCTTAAAATATAAGGTGATCCTCCTCAGGCTGAGCACAGGGACTCCTAACTCAGGTTTCTAAAAAAGGTATGAGGAGATGCCAAAGACAGGGTCCATTAGAAAGGATTTCCCAAGAAGACACCAAGAGTTCTCACTTACTTGGAACTTTAGGGGTCCCTAATCGGGCAGTGAGAAGCTATGTGAAATCTGGCACCTCTGGGCAGGGGACACATTTCTGCCCCTGCAGAGATTCAGTAGCAACCTCTCCAAGAGAGCCTGGATGGGACTTCCAGAGGTAGAGGTCCAGGAGTACCACATTTAGCTTTCAAAATGAAGATAGCCTAAGCAGAAGGAAGCCACTTCTGACTTCCAGGGGAAGGACCTGCGGGGAAAGGGCATGACTGCAAGAGAAGAGGGCATCATATGGGGGTGCAGGGGCATACAGAGATACTTGTTTTGAGAAGATGTAACTTGATGAGAGTTGATCCTAAGATTACAGGAGGGAGATGATAAGAACAGTCAAGTAAAAAAGATGACCATTATACAGAGGTGTTAAGAATCGAGCTAGACTACTTTTAATATTTCACACTGGGAATTAATATACCCATTTTACAGATGAGGATACAGATATTCAGGGAATATGAAAAGCAAATAGTCAACAAGTGAGAAAACCCAATTCTAAGCCAAGTATGTCTGATACCAAAGCTCCAAATGTTCTCTGCCCACACCAAGGTGTGCAAAAAAACAGGAATCCTACATTTCCCTGATGGTCCTGTGGGACTTTGTCCTAAGCTGTTTTCCCAAAAGTACCCATAAATGAACAGAGGGGTTGGCTGCAGAGAAAGAAGCCAACAGAGCAGTTAAGTACACAGGACTCTTTCCACAAATATTTACTAAGTATTAGTAAGTACTATGTGCCATACATACTTTCAGGGGGTGGTGAAAGCATGCTGAATTAAAGTTGCTACCTCATATCATGTACAACATAGCAAACCACACTTTCTATAACCATCCTTGATATCAGAACAGTAGTTCTCTATCTTGCTGGTCACCATTCTCAGTGGAGGTTTGATCAAAAACATCAAGCCAGATCAAGTGAAGAAATTCTGGTGGAGCAGGTCTGAAATAAGGTTGAGGGGGTCTGCATTTTTTGAAAGTCCCACTGGTGTTGAAGTATAGTCAACCAAGAGAACCAGGATTCAAGAGAGTAATTAATGTACCTCTGTTTTTTAATGTGTTTATTTCTTTAGGTTAATATAATTTGTTTGTTTCCGTATCATAGGACCAGGTACAAATTTGAAGTTTGCCCTTTTCCTTTTACATTTGTTATTTCTTAAGTGGTAGAAAGGTGCAAAGTAACTTTAGCACTCTTTCTGGAGTTCTTTTTCTGCTGATCTCCACTAGCATATTGGGCACCTACTGTCCTGGGGAGTTCATTTTTCAGTGTCCTATCTTTTTGCCTTTTCATACTGTTCATGGGGTTCTCAAGGCAAAAATACCGAAGTGGTTTGCCATTCCCTTCTCGAGTGGACCACATTCTGTCAGACCTCTCCACCATGACCTGCCCGTCTTGGGTGGCCCCACGGGCATGGCTTAGTTTCACTGAGTTAGACAAGGCTGTGGTCTCTGTGATCAAATTGGCTAGTTGTCTGTGATTGTGGTTTCAGTCTGTCAGCCCTCTGATGCCCTCTCTCAGGGCCTACCAACTTACTTGGGTTTCTGTTACCTTGGACGTGGGGTATCTCTTCAAGTCTGCTCCAGCAAAGCGCAGCCACTGCTCCTTATCTTGGACGTGGGGTAGCTCCTTCCTAAGAAAGCCTTCCTCAGTGATCAGTGCAAAGAAATAGAGGAAAACAACAGAATGGGAGACTAGAGATCTCTTCAAGAAAATTAGAGATACCAAGGGAACATTTCATGCAAAGATGGGCTCAATAAAGGACAGAAATGGTAGGGACCTAAGACAAGCAGAAGATATTAAGAAGAGGTGGCAAGAATGCACAGAAGAACTGTACAAAAAAGATCTTCATGACCCAGATAATCACAATGGTGTGATCACTCACCTAGAGCTAGTCATCGTGGAATATGAAGTCAAGTGGGGCTTAGGAAGCATCACTACGAACAAAGCTAGTGGAGGTGATGGAATTCCAGTTGAGCTATTTCAAATCCTGAAAGATGATTTTGTTGAAAGTGCTACACTCAATATGCCAGCAAATTTGGAAAACTCAGCAGTGGCCACAGGACTGGAAAAGGTCAGTTTTTATTCTAATCCCAAAGAAAGGCAATGCCAAAGAATGCTCAAACTACTGCACAATTGCACTCATCTCACACCCGAGTAAAGCAATGCTCAAAATTCTCCAAGCCAGGCTTCAGCAATACATGAACTGTGAACTTTCAGATGTTCAAGCTGGTTTTAGAAAAGGCACAGGAACCAGAGATCAAATTGCCAACATCCACTGGATCATAGAAAAAGCAAGAGAGTTCCAGAAAAACATCTATTTCTGCTTTATTGACTATGCCAAAGCCTTTGACACAGTTTATTGCGGATCACAATAAACTGTGGAAACTTATTCAAGAGATGGTAATACCAGACCACTTAACCTGCCTCTTGAGAAACCTGTATGCAGGTCAGGAAGCAACAGTTAGAACTGGACATGGAACAGCAGACTGGTTCCAAATAGGAAAAGGAGTAAGTCAAGGCTGTATATTGTCCCCCTGCTTATTTAACTTATATGCAGAGTACATTATGAGAAACGCTGGGCTGGAGGAAGCACAAGCTGGAATCAAGATCACTGGGAGAAATATCAATAACCTCAGATATGCAGATGACACCACCCTTATGGCAGAAAGTGAAGAACTAAAGAGCCTTGATGAAAGTAAAAGAGAGTGAAAAAGTTGGCTTAAAGCTCAACATTCAGAAAAAGAAGATCATGGCATCTGGTCCCATCACTTCATGGGAAATAGATGGGGAAACAGTGGAAACAGTGGCAGACTTCATTTTTGGGGGCTCCAAAATCACTGCACATGGTGACTGCAGCCATAAAATTAAAAGACGTTTACTCCTTGGAAGGAAAGTTATGACCCACCTAGACAGCATATTAAAAAGCAGAGACATTGCTTTGTCAACAAAGGTCAGTCTAGTCAAGCCTATGGTTTCCAGTGGTCATGTATGGATGTGAGAGTTGGACTATAAAGAAAGCTGAGCGCCGAAGAATTGATGCTCTTGAACGGTGGTGTTGGAGAAGACTCTTGAGAGTCCCTTGGACTGCCAGTAGATCCAACCAGTCTATCCTAAATGAGATCAGTCCTGGGTGTTCAGTGGAAGGACTGATGTTGAAGCTGAAACACCAATACTTTGGCCACCTCATGTGAAGAGCTGACTCATTGGAAAAGACCCTGATGCTGGGAAAGATTGAGGGCAGGATGAAAAGGGGATGACAGAGGACGAGATGGCTGGATGGCATCACTGACTCAATGGACATGGGTTTGGGTGGACTCTGGGAGTTGGTGATGGACAGGGAGGCCTGGTGTGCTGCGATTCATGGTGTCAGAAAGGGTTGGACATGACTGAGCGACTGAACTGAACTAATATTAATCAGATGACATTGTAAATTTATGAATTATCTGAAAGACATATTTCCCAGGTACAGAAGTAAATTGCTATATATTCAAGGAAAATGATGCTCTGGGAGAATGTTCTCACTTATAAGAAGGCAGAAGAATTGTGGGATCCTTTTAGCCAACAACCACATTCTGAGGCCCACAGGGCTGAACCATTTTAAACAACATAATGGACTCCACAAACAAGAGGAGCTTTTGTTCACTCACTCCACCTGATTCATGATTCCCTCTTTGCTTGGACAACCTGCAGGCTCAAAGCCAAAAAGATGACATACAAAATTGTTCAAGCTAGTCTTCGATAGTATGTGAACTGAGAACTTCCAGATATACAAGATGCATTTAGAAAAGGCAGAGGAACCATAGATCAAATGGCCAACATCTGCTGGATCATAGAAAAAGCAAGAGAATTCCAGAAAAACATCTACTTCTGCTTCATTGACCACTCTAGAGCCTTACTGGTTTTTCCAATAGTCATGTTCAGATGTAAGAGCTGGATCATAAAGAAGGCTGAACGCTGAAGAATTGATGCTTTTGAACTGCGGTGTTGGAGAAGACTCTTGGGAACCCCTTGGACTGCAAAGAGATAGAACCAGTTAATTCTGAAAGAAATCAACCCTTAATATTCACTGGAAGGACAGATGCTGAAGCTCCAATACTTTGGCCACCTGATGGGAAGAGATGACTCACTGGAAAAGACCCTGATGCTGGGAAAGATTGAAGGCAGGAGGACGATATGGATGGATGGCATCACTGACTCAGTGGACATGAGTTTGAACAAATTCTGGGAGATGGTGATGAACAGGGAAGCCTGGTGTGCTGCAGTCCATAGGGTCGCAAAGAGTCAACAGGACTGAGCAACTAAACAACGACAACATTAGGCAACTCTGCGGGATTCTTTTATGCACAACATCACTCATGTCTTCCTTTTATTTGTCCTCAGCTTCCTTAGATATTTTTTTATACACTACTTTTTACAGAAGATTTAGGTGCAGAGCAAAACTGAGCAGTTACAAAGAACACTCGGATACACCCCACCCCCACATACATGTATTCTCTCCCACCTATCAAAATCCACACCAGAGCAGTACATTTGCTACAACTGATGTATACTGACACACCACCAGGTCCACAGTTTACACTAGCCTCCATGTAGCTCTTAGTGTTGCATGCTGTACAGGCTTTGACAAGTGTATATGATGTAAGCCTACCATTACAGTACCAGAGTCGCTTCACTGCCCTCAAACCCTCTGTGCTTGGCTTACTCATCCCTCCCTCCCCCAGTCTCTGACAACTGTAGGTCTTTTTGCCATTTCCATAATTTTGTCTTTTCCTGTTGGGTAGTTGGAATCATACATTATGTAGTCCTTTCAGACTGACTTGTTTTACTTAGTAATGCATATTTAAGGTGGCTCCATGTCATTCATAGCTAGACAGCTCATTTCTTTTCAGTGCAGAGTAGTATTCCTTGTCTGGATATACCAGTTTATTTATCCATTTACTTACTGAAGGACATTCTGGTTGCTTCCAAGTTTTGGCACTTATGAGTAAAGCTGCTCTAAACATACATGTGCATTTTGGGGGGTCAGGATATACATTTTCAATTCATTTGGGTAAATACATATTTTTTATCCAACATGCAAACTCCCTCAGATCCTTATTGGAATGAGCAAGAGTACATTAGATAATACTCCCTCTGATTTTATGTTTCATGGCTAAACCACCTGGAGAGTAGCACTTGGAGTGACTCTGAGGAGGCAAATAGTATGATGAGAACAGGAGTAACACACTGAGCTTGAACTGAAGGTGAGAGAAAAATATTTTCTCTTTTCATTGTAAAACACACACTTCTAAAAGGCCATAGCAAGAGTAATCTCACTGTTACCAACACAGTAACATGTTTTCTACACAACAGCAAAGAGTTGGAGGTGCTCAGAATAAATATATTCTCTGTCATAAGGTAAAATGACAAAATGCCTGTAAACATATGTACATTAACAAGCATTTCAGTGTTGATTTCAATGCAAATCCATTTCCTCTCTGATAGCTATGACAGGATATTAAAATATAGGGTAGCTTACATATTTAATATATACAAAAAGAAATAAGTGCATATATAAGGAAGGTACTTAGTTTTGCAGCAGTTAATTCATAATACATTAATTTTGTATGCTAACTTCAACCCTGCTGCATCTTATTTACCTTCTCTTATAATCTCTCAGCCTCTTAGATCCTTCTAAATTTATTTTATTTGCCTGTATTATATTGTAGCCCACCAGGCTCCTCCGTCCATGGGATTCTCCAGGCAAGAATACTGAAGTGGGTTGCCATTTCATTCTCCAGGGGATCTTCCTGACCCAGGGATCAAACCCAGGTCTCCCGCATTAGAAGCAGACGCTTTAACCTCTGAGCCATCACCCTAGCATACTCATTATATTTATCTATGTCATCTGTCTTAAATCTTTTCTGATACAAGGCAGGGCAAAAATTATTAAAGAATCAATCAAGTAATCAAGGTATTCAGCTCTCTGAAGACAGCTAATACATTCTTTTTCTCTTTTCTATAGATGAAAATTCTCCTTAGGGAAACCTATTTCTAATCTTGTATGTTTGTGTGTATGTGTATAAATTATTTTATATGCCATGATTTAAATTTACAACATTGTTAATACCTGAATTTCAAACTTTGAAATTGTAGTATCATTTAACTAAAACTTACTCTATATAATAGACATAGTACTTTCCTCTAGGAGCTATTTAAAAGCCTCCTAAATCTTGGGTTTCTCATATATACTTATTTATGCTTTGTTTAATAACTGTAATAATAATGCATGATAATTAAATATAACTTGGAAAATACAGAAAAGAATAAAGAACAAAATGAAACACACCTATAATTCATTTCACTCAGAGAAATTATTGTTCACTTTTTACTATATCTTATTATTACTCTTTTTCACGCCACAATTCACTCATGTAAATAACATGGGGTGAAATGCTGATACTGAAATCTGGCTTTACCTAATTTTCCTCAGCCCTGACAGAGGCCACTCTTCCCTACACAATCAACCACACACTAATTAGTTTTCATTCACAAACATATTCTCACATACCCAGTGACTTTTTCTACCTGGTTGAGATCCAAAAAGGAAGGACTATATTTAACCATATTATAATCAGTTCTGACCTTGTCTTTTACATGTCTTTGTTTTATCTACACCTGTAATCTCACCTAACTTATCAAAATGTTCTTCTTTGGATTCCCTTAAGTCAATCTTCTACATATACTCATATAAAAAGCTTGTTAAGAACAGGTTGTGTCTAAATCACATCTAAAAACTTCATTTACAACATACATACCTTCTTCCCCAAATTAACTGATCTTACAGCCACAAAATTGATCTACCAAAAAAAAAAAAAACCAAAAACCCAACATGCCCTTTGAGCTGATACCTCTCTATCTGGATGTGGTGACACTATTTCTTCCTTCTCATTCTTGGTCTACGAATACTTCATTCAAGATGCCACAGGTGGCATTAAACAATGACTGATGAGAGAGCCAGAAATATACTGCCTTCCAAGATGATAAATTTTACTATAGCATAGAATTAATTACATCTGCTTTTATGAGGTATAATTATGTTGAGATTTAAACTAGCCCTACACTTGGTTTTACTCAGACTCTCTTCTACATCTGTCTAGTTAATGAAACAACAGAAGTAAGCCAATGTGAAAACACTTTCAGATAGTTGTCATTGAGATCAAGTAGACTGTTACACAGCCCACGTGACCAAAGAAATAATATTTCTGCCATGAAGGAATAATAAAAAAGAGATGATACAATATCCTGTTCTTGCTAAGCAAAGATAAGAGAAGGTCTGCCCTGTCGCTCCCAGCAGAAAGGCCAGCTGCCATGATATAAACTTCTGTAAAACTCGGAATTCCCTCCTCATGGCAAACGTCTTTGAACATTACCTTGCAAGTCTGCGTCATTTGCCTTTGGACTGCTTCTTGCTCGCCGCTCTGTTTTCTTAATGCCCGGCCCACCGCCGCTGCCGCCTCCCCCGCCTCCACCACCGCCACCGCTGTGGCCCTTGCCGTAGCCATTGTACACGGTGGTGCAGTTGCTCTTGTAGATGGAAGAAGGAGGGCTGTTGAGGCGATTCTGGCGGTCAATCTGGCGGTCTTTCAGCTTTTTGTGTGGAGGTTTGCTATACTGGTCTTCTCGGGTGATGTAACTCGACATTCCATAGAGTGGTATAATTTCTAAAAGAACGGTTAGGAGAAATGCAAACTCAGTCTGCATCTTCAATAATAAAGTCTTAGATGGTCAAATGACCTGTCTCCTGAAGGAAGAGGTTAACATTTTACAGTAAACACAGTATAAAATATTTTAAAGAGAGTGGTATGCATATTATACACATTTAAAATACTCCCATTCATTTCTAACCAATAAAGGAATAATCACTAAAAAAATTATACTGTGTGTTCACAAATGTTCAAGAGATTATGGAAAATATTAAATAGTCTTTTCTACCAAGAGTTCATATTCTAGTTGAATATATAATTAAGCTTGACTTTGCCTGTCAATTGTTCTTAGTAGTTGCAATCTACAAAAAAAAGAATTAACAAACAAATACCCCCTTAAGTAATAAGTCCTCAGAATCAAAACATTTAAATGTATGCTTATCCTTACAGACAGAATATTTCTACTAAAAAATATATAGCAACAAGAATATAAGGGGTTATTTGTGCCATTTAGAAGAGCCAACATTCTAACAAAATCTATTAAAATGAAGAGATGAGAAATTTCCATTAAAAATAATCAAAGCTCACAGAATTAAGGGAAATGTTCAAGAGATTATAGTATTATATATATAAGCCACCTTTGCAACCTGGTGCCAGACATAACCATTTATTGTCTTAAACTTGTATTCTGGGGTAATCAGAAGACACACTGACTAGTAGAATGTCACCTGGCTTCACTATCCATATTTTTACATTGCTCAAAAGAAAATGGAAGCCTGTGAAATAATCTTATGATCTGAGGGGAAAACACATATTTTAAATTTAAATTTTTTAAGCAATTAAAAATTATATTTAAATACTAATAAAAGTGATAATATAGAACACAGATACTAGGTCCTTACACGTTTATAACAAAAAAAAAGGCCCTACATGCACAGAGTGATCATATAAATTACCATCCAAATCCAGGTACTTCTGAGGGTAACTAGGGAACACTTCTAATTATTTATCTGGACACAAGACCTAAACCAGCACTGTTCTAGGCACATTAGCAATGTAAAGTCACCCTACATAACTGAACAACCGATGTTGACTGTTGAATGGCAAAGCTCCACTTTTCATTTTCTTTCTGTTTACATAGCTCGAGGAAGACCTTAAAAAAGCAAATCTTCCCTTGAACTGCAAGGAGATCCAACCAGTCCATCCTAAAGGAAATCAGTCCTGGGTGTTCATTGGAAGGACTCATGTTGAAGCTGACTCCAATACTTTGGCTACCTGATGCGAAGAGCAAACTTATTTGAAAAGACCTTGATGTTGGGAAAGATTGAAGGGAGGAGGAGGGGAAGACAGAGGATGAGATGGTTGGATGGCATTCTGAGTCAACGGACATGAGTTTGGGTAAACTCCGAGAGTTGGTGATGGACAGGGAGGCCTGGTGTGCTGCGGTTCATGGGGTCACAAAGAGTCGGACACAACTGAGCGACTGAACTGAACTTACAAGATAACCAATTTTCACTAGAGAAACACAATTCTATTCACAGAGTGCATGCCCAAGTAAATCATGTCTAAACACAGAAAAAGAATGATAAAGGTTTTAAATATCACAAGATATTACATGTGAGACTTAAAATTTTCACTATGGGTACTGATAGAGTAATACTTTAAAACATCAAAAATTTTTAAAATGCATACAGTTTGGGAAACTAAATGTCTGAATTACTTTTAGGTGCATACATATTGAGAACTAAGGTACAAGAACATATAAAAGGCTTTTTATTTATAAAGCAAAAGATTTTTGTTTTCTGTTTAATTAGGAATCAATGAAGACAGCACTTTCATTTATTTCTCATTATTCTCTGTGTTATTTTAATGAAAATAAATCAAAACACCCTAATTCAATGAAGACAAGTGGTTTTTTTTATTTGTTTTTTGCTTAATTCTAATAACTTAAATCATATTATTGTGTAAAATTACAAAAGACACCATTCACAAAACAGTAATTGTGTGGCATCCTACTAAAGACTGCTAAAATAAGGCAGGTCATACACTCTTCATCAAGTAATGAGTCAACAGCCAAGGCTTTTCACACTGTCATTAAGCTCAGACCCAACTAGAAAACTGAAAAGTACTAAAATATTTAATGTGTATTATATGAATACTGAATATGTTTTTAAAAACTGTTCTCAACTAACTGAAATCGTTCAGTTTTTATCAAGATATTTTCATGGAATACGCCCAGTGTCTGATGTTCTGGAGTATTAAGTTACTAGGCAAGAGGACTACAGCAATAGGAAATTATTGATGCCTCTATGCATTTAAAGTATTGATTTCATCTTTTGCTGTCACCTCTCTATACCCTATTATAATAGCATGTAAGCTTTTTGAATTATATTAAATTTCTTTCTAAATGCTACTGCAAAAAAAAAAAAATTAAATTCTATCCCTAAGTTAAAATAGGATACTGATGATTTCACTTAAAATAGCCAAATATATATAATATAATATATATATATATAAAAATCAATGAAAGTAAGGTAATAACATCCTCTAAACAAGAAGACATTTCTCATGCACTTTATCTGTAAACCAACATAATAACTGTTTGAAGCAATTCATAGTCAGACACAGAAGAAAGTTACTTTGCAAAGTTCTAGTGTTTAATTTTACCCTCACTTATCTGGTTTCTTAGTATCCATTTTGACAGAGAAGGGCTTCAGACTAAACCAATACCAAGGCCAAAACTAACAAGACATAATGCCCTATCTCTGAGGCCCTTTTCATTTCAAGGTAAGTATCTGCCTAACAGTGAAACTGCATTAATAGCTATTCTCAAACTAAAACAGCATTCAGGAAGACCACGTCAACAGTGAGAGGATTTTGAGTTCTGCCAAGATTTCCAAAGAGCATCCAAGAAACTCAAGGTTACTGAGACCTCACAGTCTTCTATCATTGGAAATGCGGCACAAAATCCTGCGTAATTTCCCTTCTACTGCTTGACCATATGGATGCCTAAGAACTACTGTGCTCCAGCTCTGTCTCAGGCCACTCTTATATAAAAACATGTTAACAGAACATGGAAACATATGATAGATTACTGCCTCTTTTCTGAAATGAGAAGTGGCTTGCCCATTACCTGCGCTCTGTGGGCTGGGATGGGGACAGAATTTGAAAACAATGTAAAGAAAGAGTCTCAAGATACAACCGAGGACAAAGAAAGCTAGGAATTTCCGATGAGCTTTACACGGCAGATAGATCCTCCTCTACCATGCTTGTTACAGAAGAAACAAAGGCTCTCTGGCTCTCTAAAGCGACTCAGTTTTGTAGCCAGTTCCAACAGCTCCAGATGCCAGCAATCTACTCACCTTGCTCGCTGTATATTGTGGGAGGAAGGTGATGCTGAGGAAAGAACTGAGGCGGCATGTCTCCAGGGCCAGTAACAGGTGGGTAGTATGCTGTGTGTGAGTTATGGATGAAATGCGGGTGGTGAGCCAGGTAGGGGGGTAGATGATGGGTTGGAGACATGGCCGAGGGGTAGCTTGGCGGGTAACACTCAGGAGATTGGGGTGTGACCACCACCCGGCGGACTCCAGTATTGTCTTCAATCACCTAGGGAAAACAACAAAAGAATATAGTATGTATTATTAGCAACTATTCTGTGAGTGTAGATAGTATGTGATTACTTTCCTCCTTAACTTTAACCTTCTCTTCTCCATAGGGGGGAGTTCTGGTTCTCTAATTCAACTAGCTGGGCTTCCCTGGTGGCTCAGTGGTAAAGCATCCACCTGCAATGCAGGAGACCTAGATTCAATCCCTGGGTCAGGAAGATCCCTGGAGAAGGAAATGGCAACCCACTCCACTATTCTCGCCTAGAAAATTCCATAGACAGAGGAGTTTGGTGGGCTATAGTTCATGGAGTCATGAAGAGTCAGATAAGATTTAGTGACTAAACAACAACAAAAAATTCAACTAGTAAAATGAATTTTAGAAATAACATTATTCAACTGGCAGTTTTCCAGAAAGAAGAGACATTCTGGGTCACATAAATATGCTTTAGAGGTCTGAGCTTGCATTATTTGCCCAGCAACACCCGACCCCACACCTGCTTTAGCAAGTATAGTTCCATGACACTGGAGCTTTAAGAAACTGAGAGGTTGGCTTTACAAACTACAGCTTCAGAAACTATAATAGTACTGAAAGGTCATTTAATCTGGAACCAAGTTTGTGGATCAAATGAGGGGATCCCCACCTATCAAACACTTGAGCAGTCCCAAATCAAGAAGGAGACCTTTTGTTCCCAAGATGTCCAGATGATGTCCTAGGAGTTGTGAAGGAGACATTATGAGCAGGGGCCTGCTATGGGCAGAATGGGCCAATCAACATTCTATCCGTACTTTCTTCAAATGATTTTTTAAAAATTCAACCAAGGAAAGTAACACAAGGCAGTACAATGCTGGTATTTATTGGCTCTGTGGCCAACTGCATGCTATCTGCTCTAGGAGCAAACAGTTTTGTTGAGACGCAAGACATGAAATAATGCAACAGAAACCGTAATCCAAAGGCAAAGCTGTGGGGTACAGAGAACAAGAGCATGAAACGGCAGAATCAGAGGCGGCTCCAGGGACCTCACAGAACCGGCAGGGTTGGGACAGGTGAAAGCCTGTGAGCCTTGTGTGAGGGCCCTGCAAAGAAGGGGACAATGATGGCTCAGGAGTGAACGTGGAACCTGGGACTGGGCTTCCAAAGAGACCAGGTGGGCTAAACAAGCTTAAGACAATCAGGCACATCCACTGACAGAAAGTTCTGCTTAAAAAAACAACAAAACTGAAAATTAAACTTGGATATTGAAATAGATTTCTCATTACACCTTAGGAGGCTGATTAGGGGCCAAAACAAAATGACTTAATCATATCTAAAAACATTCTAATAAAAAAAAATTATACTAAGCTTTGCTTTTTAAAGTACTGCTTGAGACAAAATGACAAGTTTATCAACATTATTAGTCTGTACTTTAATGTACAAAATAGGTTTAATTTTAATTAATATCCATTAATCTTTATGTTAAAAAATAAAAATCTTTATTAATGAACTGATTAACATAATAACTTCAAATTTTACTATGCTAATAGCTCATTAATAAAGCAACATTAAGTCCATCAAATTAAGATTCTGAGTCATACTCCCTACTAAAGCTCAGGATGTAGCTTTTTACATATTCTTTATTAAATATAACCTCTTCCAGGCCTTGGCAAGCTAATCACACTAGCCTTATTTAGGTTGCTAAGTTATAGGTATATGTGAAATGGTGCTTAAACCATGACACTAGAAATTCTCTAATGTATACACTAATAAATATCAAAGCATCTTTTTTTTTAAGTATAGTTGATTTGCAATGTTGTATTAGATTCTGGTATACAACAAAGTGATTCAATTATACAGTGTATGAATCTATGAATACATATGTGTGTTGGTCGCTCAGGTATGTCCAACTCTTTGAGATTTCATGGACTAAGGCCCACCAGACTCCTTTGTTCAGGGATTTCTATAGGTAAGAATACTGGAGTGGGTAGCCACCCTCTTTTCCAGGGGATCTTCCTGACCCAGGGATCAAACTCGAGTCTCCCAGACTGCAGGCAGATGCATGACCATGTGAACCACCAAGGAAGCACAGTCTTTCTCCCTACAGTTTATTATAGAATACTGAATATAGTTCCTAGTGCCACACAGTAGGATCTTGTTTATTTAATAGATAGTAGTTTGTTATCTGCTGATCCCCAAATCCTCATTCATCTCCCTTCATCCTGTCACTTTCCCCTTTTTGTAACCACAAGTTTGTTTTTTATGTTTGAGTCTGCTTCGGTTTTATACATAAGTTCAATTGTATCCTATTTTAGATTGCACATATAAGTGATATCATATATTTGTCCTCTCTTTCTGGCTTACTTCACTTAGTAAGATCATCTCTAGATCCGTCTATATCTGTGCAAATGGCATTATTTCATTGTTTACAGTTGAATAGTATTTCATTGTGTGTATGTATATGTAGACACACACACACATACACATTACATTTTCTTTATCCATTCATCAGTGAATGGACATTTAGGTTGTTTCCATGTCTTGGCTACTGAAAATAGTGCTACTGTCTACGTTGGGGTGCATGTTATTTTCTTGAATTAAGAGTTTTCTCCAAATATATGCCCAGGAACAGGACTGCTGGATCATACGGCAGCTCCATTTTTAGTTTTTTAAGGAATCATCCATTCTATTTTCCATAGTGACTGCACCAATTTACATTCCCACCAACAACGTAGGAGAGTTCTCTTTTCTCCACACCCTTGCTAGCATTTGTTATTTGTAGACTTTTTAATGATGGTCATTCTGACCTGTGTGAGGTGATACTTTTTTTGTAGTTCTGATTTGCATTTCTCTAATAGTTAGTGATGCTGAGCATCTTTTCATGTGCCTTTTGGCCATCTATATGTCTTTGGAGAAGAGTCTATTTAGGTCTTCTCCCCCTTTTTTTTAAATTGGTTTCCTTTCTTTGGAAATTAAGCTTAGATCACATCATTTTCAAATATTTTGTCCCCTTTCATAGGTTGTCCCTGTGTTCTGTTTATGGTTTCCTCTGCTGTGCAAAAAGCTTGTGAGTTTGATTAGGTTTCATTTATTCATTTCAAGCATCTTCTATTTTGTCTAAAATGCAGAGCATGAATATGGTAGCACATTCTGTACAATTTTTAGTATAAATATGGGTTTTTCTTACCATCTGATATCAACATGTATTTATTCTATAGAGTCTTTTTTCCTTCTACCTTGCCACTAGCTATTAAGAAAAGAGTAGAGCATATTCTCGATGTCCCTCTTTCATTAAACCTGGATTCAGTCCTGTGCTAGACAATGGAAGGTCCACAGAAGCAAAGTATTTGTTCTCTATAAACTTACAACCTTCCTTATGTCAGTCAATGGAAAACTTAGAATGATCAAGTAGCCCGTACAGATTTGACTGAGGTAGTAAAAGAACAGGGCTCTTACTAAATGTGAAGAACAACCCCAGGCTGATAAACAGAAGAAGGAAGGGAAATAATTTTCATTTTATCATATAGTTTTTGACTTGTTAAAGCACTAAACAAACAAACAAACAAATTGAGCAAACAGCACTAACAAAAGTAAGAATTCTAGTCAAGGCGGGGAAAAGAAGAAGTAAAAAGAAAACAGATGAACCATTATCTTTTTACTACTATGTAAGAATAAATATTTCCACTAACTACAAAAATTAATACATCTGAAGTATAAATTACTTTTCTTCACCAAAAAATGGATTTCCAATTAGAGAAGTAGCTTTTTGAAACCACAAATTGCTGGCATATATGAAAACTGTTTCATAGCCCCGTTTTTAATTATCTTAAATTATTCTGTGGTGTTTGTGAAAAAAGTCTATTTACATGTACATGTGTAATGGGATACTTTTATAATAGGATACTCCCTTAACCAATCAAGGTCTTATGACTAAAAATATTTTTAAGAAATGGAATTTTCTGAAATAACTTTAAAAAAAAATTGTCCTAAATATTTTATTTATTGTTCCTCCATAACACAAACTGTAGGACATTTAGTTATCAAACCAGTTTTGAGATCTATGTCTAAGGAAATTAGGCCTATGTTCCTCCAAAGAATAAGAAAGTCTGAGGAGCAAAAATAATGCACAATATAATAAACAACTCAGGGAATGGTGGCCATAAATATTATGGTTTATAAAGAAATATATTACTATAGCAGAAGAATGTAGACATTAGAAAGAGTTCAGTCTAAGAATCCTGAGACCATAAAAATGTGCCTTCAATCTCCATAAAAGACCATGGAAAAGAGACATTTCCTTTTGGAGTGAATGAAACTGTGACAATGTCCTGAGGCATGCTGTCTTTGCATACAGGCGAATCTCTAGTATTCAGTTCACCATTTCCTGGTACAGACTATAAGCTAAGCACTGGATATTCAAAGGTGAGGAAAAAAATAGGTGCTAAATATTGACTTGTCTAGTTAGCCTAAAAAGAAAAAGAAAAATCAGGCTGAGTCCTAGTGAGTTCTATTCAGAAATCAGGACAAAGTTTTGTTGTTTTCTTTTTTTTTCTAGATATCAGGACCAAGTGTTCTTCATCTAGAATTTTTTTCTAGAGCTATGATTCAACAGAACACTCACCTTCTCCAGAGAGGCACAGACCCTTGGAAAAAATCACTGTGCTAGGTCCTCAGGTTGCCACCTCTTATGGGATGAATTATGTATACTCTGCCCTGCCCTCCACCAATTCATATAGTTAAGTCCCAACCACACAGTGCCTCAGCATGTAACTATATCTGGTGATAAGGCCTTTAACAAAGTAATTGTAGTAAAATATGGTCAGATGGGTGGGTCCTAATTCAGTATGACTGATATCCTTATAAGGAAAGGAAATTGGGACACGGACAGGCAGAGGCAAGACCACGTGAGGACAGCAAAGGAAGAAGGCCGTCTACAAGCCAAGAAGAGAGGCCTTAAAAGAAAACAGGGGCTGCAAGGAAGTAATTTCCGTTTAAGCCACTCAGTCTATGGGACATTATTATGGTGGCCTGAGCAAATTACTATACCACCTAACAGAGCCTCCTCCCATAAGTTCTACCAGCCTTGTCTGCTTAAAAGCAACAATAGAAAAAACAAACATCCCTCCGACATCCCCCCCTCCCAAAAAAAAAACCCACCACAATTCTCTTTTAATAGTAATGCATTTAATTCCTCCTGGATGGGCTTCCCTGGTAGCTCAGCTGGTAAAGAATCTGCCTGCAACACAGGAGACCCTAGCTCAATTCCTCGGTTGGGAAGATTTCGTGGAGAAGAGATAGGCTACCCACTCCAGTATTCTTGGGCTTCCCTGGTGTCTCAGCTGGTAAAGAATCTGCCCGCAGTGCGGGAGACCTGGGTTCGACCCCTAGGTTGGGAAGATCTCCTGGAGAAGGGAACGGCGACCCACTCCAGTATCTTGGCCTGGAGAATTCCATGGACTGTCCATGGGCTCGCAAAGAGTCAAGACAAGACTGAGCGATTTTCACTTTCACTATCCTCCTGGACAGAACCACCCAGCCACTTTCCTCTAGCAAAGGAAGAAAGCTTGATGGCAAACAGCAGGTAATTTGAGTCTTTATCATGTCCTTTCACTCTGTTCAGTAAGTATTTATTGAGAAACCTGTATGTGCCTAGTATTTTTTGTTATCCTGTGGCCTAGCCACATGGATGAGAGGCCAGAAAATAAGGCGCTAAAGGTTAAATAGGGAGAATGTTTGCCTTCCTTGCACCAGTGTCTTTTAGAAGCACAACCAAGCCCAAAATGAGATGGGCTGGGGGCAATAGCAAGAGGGAGCGCTAATGCGAGGAGCAGGCAGGGAGAGAAGAAAGCAGGTCACAGCCTGCGCCTGTGGTCTGCCAGCTGCTTGTTGCCATTTATCTCCGTTAACTTTCTTAACTACTGGAGAACTCGATATTAGCATCCCTACTGTACATGAGAAAACTAAGGCACAGCAGGATTAAAATATACGCTTAGTTCAACTAGAGAACCAGATTTTCATCCTGGTCTATACTCCAAAGTTTTCATTATGTAGAGCAAAGTTAGGTATGCTGCAAAACAAGTATGTAAATGATGAACTATTAGAAATAGGTTATGAAGAGATCTGAAAGGATTCAAGATACAGACCATATTTACTGAATACCTGCTGCTCTGCTTTAATACCTCCTACCTGACATAACGCTACTCAATGTTCAAGTCCTAGGATGGAAACTGATACACAGTAGGAGAAAACGTCCCTAGCCATTACTACTATCACTATTACTACCTCACTAAATCCTCCCAAAATCCTGGGAGGCAAATACAGTTATCCTCATTTGAGAGAGAAAAGGAATGAAGCTCAGTAAAGTTAAGCTAACTCACATAAAGCCAGAGAGCTGGGGGTGGGGGGTACAGTTTTGAGTCCAAGAACTAAAATGGATCTCTTAAAAACATCTATGTTTTGACAATCTTTTCTCGTAGTTAATAGAGAAGGTAGTTCCTCCCCTTCCTGAACTGAAATATGCTTCACAGGAATTTCAATTAACTCCTCAATTCCTAAAACTCTCTCCTTCTACTTCTGTGCTGCAAGCAACAAGAATCAAAAGAAGAGCTTCAATGGTAGGAGGCAAAAGAAAAATTTTTTAAGTCTGCCCCAAGGACCAGTGATGATCCAAGAAAGGGGCAGAACGGACTGCATGTGGATACATGTGAGCTCACATGCATGCAGTTAGCATGCAAGTCTGGCTTGCCTGAGTGAGACGCTGCACACAGAAAAGTGGACCAAATGAGTCTGCAAAAGTTGGGTTCATGCTCACTTCCTAATGGTAGCCAGCATACGTGAAGTGGGTTCCCAGGCCATTCTGGTAACTGAGCCCTGAACAAGGAGAAGGAAAGGTTGGGCAACATGAAACAGGTGCACAGACAGAGGAACAGGCAGACAAATCATCAAGGCTTCTCCTGGCCAGACTGGTGCTCACCCCACCATCAGCATCTCTGTCCTGCAGCACTGATTACAGATCTGTCTCTCCCACCAACTCCAAATCCCTCAAACTACCCAGGCATACAGGAGGTTCTCAACATAAGTTGGCTAATAAACAAATGAATGAAAAAGCAAGCCAAAAAAAAAAAAAGTTTATCTCTTACATTTAATGTCTAGCAACAGTTATTATTGGGCTTCCCTGGTGGCTCAGCAGTAAAGAATCAGCCTACAATGCAAGAGATGTAGGTTTGATCCCTGGGTTAGGAAGATCCCTTAGAGAAGGAAATGGCTACCCACTCCAGTGTTCTTCCCTGGGACACCTCATGGACAGGAAAGCCTGGTGTGCTACAGTCCATGGGGTCGCAAGAGTCAGACACAACTTAGCAACTAAACAACAATAAGAGTTGTTAATTATAACGCATTCTTTATCAAAATCAATCTCTCCCCATAACTCAGGTAAATACCTGACATCGTACTCTAAAATTTTAGATAATCTAAACTCAATTAATTCCAGATCTGTTATCCCTGACACTCTTGTTTTAAATAAGTATGATTTTACTATAAGACACACACAGAAAATTTACACATTTCTCATGTAAGTTCTACTTCACATCCAAAGGCAGTTGAGTGGTTTTATTTTATTCATCACCAACCAGTAATAAAAAGCGTTATTTTTCACCCTTCCTTTTTTGCACTGACTCCTCACTCTGCATTTTCTAATATAGTAAATATAACAAATAAGAGGAAAAGCAAGTTTGTTCTTCATGGAGGTTAGAGACTTGAAATGTAAGGACTGTACTCTCCCTAGCCCAAGCCCTTCTCTGATGCTATGGATGTTACTCCTACCAACATCACCAAGCGCCTTAGAAGAAAGCGAAAATTAGGATAAAGGAATATTCAAAGGGCAACCAAAGATTTGCAGGAGCCAAACAGTGATTCTATCTTATAGATGAAGTTATTTGACTCCAAAACATGGCAGGATTCAATGTATTTCCCAAATCTCTTGACTTTTCTGCATTTCAAATTTAATGATTATGACTGTGGTTGAAAACATCAAATATTACTTTTCAATTTCCTTTTTCTTCACATCTGTTACAGCCAAACACTGATGAAATACTATCTGCTCTTTCCAGTGTTCCATTATCGTGAATGTTCTGAGACGATAAACCCTCTAGGTTTAGGACCAACTCCTTTTGCCACTCAGCATGGTTGTTGTTGTAGCAGAATGGAAAAATAAATTATCAATGATATTTCTAGGTTTGTAAAGGCCCTTTATATAATATCAAAGGATTATTCTGCAGAGTAGATGCAGATAATCTTATTTGATTTGAGAGTGAATAAAAAAGTTCTTTGAAAATTCCACTTTTCTGAAAGAGTTCTTGCCAATGGTTAAGTAAACAACCAATTTCATAGGTAACCAAATTTAAGGTTTTAAGTAACAAGGTGATTCATGAATGAATAACAATTCCCCAAACATTTTACCCACAAACTCACTTATATCTGGAAACCTTAAATTTTCCATTGGTGAATAATTTTTAATGCACATGCCAACTTCAAGCAATGGCTAAGGTACAGACCAACGCATCAATGGTTAGATCCAGATAATACATCCGAGGTTGCTGTACAAGGGAATCCCAAGTTGAATGTACTGAAGGGGCACTAGTCTTCAGTGTGGTGGAGCATGTCTCTTACAGAGAGGCTCGTCCAGAGGTGAACAGTATAAGGAGATAATCTCATAAATGGCAAGCCTCACTCTACTAGCCTTATGTATACCAACACCTATATACAGAGAAACCCTCACATGTACATACACCTTTAATCTGGAAAAAAGAGCACAACTAGGTTATATATAAATGGTTTATAACTAAAATCATTGAGGACTGAAGAGGAAGATGGAAACAAGTACATCTACAGCGGTATCTCTTTTAATCCAACTACTTCAGTAAAGCATGTAATGCTGTAGTTGAGGGGACAATGGCAGTAATTGATCAGTCTTTCCACATTAAGAAGGAAGCCCAGCAAAGTTTGAAACCCATCTTATGAACCACAGAACTGGGGTTGGGTCCTCAGCTGGTGCCAGCTCCATCTTATCAAACCTCAGCTACCCCAGCTTGAAGGGCAGCTATCCCCAACTTGAGGGGCAGAGGAGCCCCTATTTAAAGAGAACTAAGCAACAATGTATAAAGTGCTCGGCACATAATTCACACAACCCTCAGAAGATCCTCTGATGTGGCCAACATCACAGTCCTAAATTCGAGATGAAGAATCTTCAGGAGCAATTAACCTAAGGCCAGCTAAGTGGGTGACAAGATTCATGCCCAACTACTGTGACTGGAAGTGTTGTGCCTTTTCTATCATGTTTTACTATATATTGCCACCTAAAGACCAAAAAGTTCCACCACATTTGAAGATCAAAAATCCAATCTAACACTCCTAGTATTTTTAAGAACCCTGGACAAGTGAGAAGAGTTACAACCATAGAGTTTCAATGAATAAAATGGAACAAAGAGTTGTATCAGACTATATGGTATCTCTGTTTTGAGGAACAGAACACTTGTCAGCAGATAAACAGTAAGTAGTAACCTCATGCTTTAATTTGTGCCAAACTGAGTTGCCTTTAAGGTATTAATAATAAACAAGGTTCTACTGTATAGCACAGGGCATTATATTTAATATCCTGAGATAAGCCATAATGGAAAAGACTGTTTAAAATGTACATATATGTGAGTGTGTGTGTAACTGAATCACCTTGCTGCACATCAGGAATCAACACAACACTGTAAATCAACTACATTTCAATTTTTAAAAAGAGAGATTAATAGAACTATCAACACAGGAATCTTCAGGAATAACTGCTCCTATTCCTCATGCCTCTCCACTGATCAGCAGAGAAATCACCAATCACATCTCTGCAATCCAGCTTCTCAGACACATTTATATCCACAGAAACACAGATAGGTTGTTCTAGACTGTATCTATGAATTTTTTATTTTACACTTAAAAAAGCTTCAACAATCTGGCAGTGGGTTCCATGGCACAAGAAATGATTAAGAATCTGTGCTGCTGATAATCAGATATTTATTACAGAGCAAAAACCGTATTATACACTGAATTTTATAAACATGATGAGTTTCAAAAAATGTGCAGGAATACAACCTCTTAACCTTGGTTAAGTTTTATGCCCAAAGGTTGGGCAGAGGTGGTTGTCTATGAAAAGTTGTTGCATACTTGGGTTACTAATTTGGAAAGACAGACTACAATAATCATGTAATAAAATCAAATATAATGTACATAATTTAATCCTTTTAATGATTTAGAAGTCATTTGCAGATGTGATATCATCTCAATATTATCCTGAAAATCAACTATCAAATCACTATCATTTTTCTATAGAAGTGAAGAATAGCATCCTACTCAATAGAATGCTAAATTTCCCAAAAGCGTGCTCCACTGTTGTTGTGACTGCTCATGGAAACTTACACGTTCTCTTGGTCTCTTAAGGAGCAGTATGAACAGTAGAGGAGAATCACCTAATTTTAGATTAGAAAACAATCTCAGAGATCCTCAAACACCTTCCTTTGACCTCCTCCCTCCCAAAGATGAAAATGACTCCAAAAGTCAGACAAATTTTGATAGATGCTGAGCATGTGCTTGACACCTTTCAAGGAACTGAAGATCCAGTGATGAACATGACACAGAGGTCACTGGTCTTGAGGAATTTAAATGCTAAAAGGGAGGAAGACCAACAAAGGCCAAGTAAACAAACAAGTAAAACACCCAAACAAATAACTTAAAATATTCCTAAAATCACACAGGGAGCTGGATGCAGAACCCTACCTGGGCTCACAATTTATCTCCTAATAATCCTGCATTCTTTGGGTCACAATGCCAGTATCTCAGACACAAAGGAAAGAAATCTAAGAGAAAATGCAGAACAAGGAGACAGAGGACTCATCAGAAGGAGGAAACTTGCACAATGCTTGGAGGGGAGGGTACACCTCTTCTAATTTAGCATTGCCAACCTTGTCTGTAATCACTCCTCGAACAAAATAAGGCATAAATAAAAACTAAAGTTATTGTAAATCTGCTGATGATAGAAACTAAAACAGAAGGGATACATAAATCTTCTGCTCTTTTCCACAGAAGCTCCCAGCACCCATGCACACACTGTTGACTGTGAGACATTTTCCTAACTTCCTATAGAAAAATCAATGCTTCTGAAGATTTAAAGTCTTAAAAAAGATTTCAATTTTCTTATTATTGGTTGCCAAGTGGGTCTGATTCCTGGTCTGCCCAGATACAGGGCAATCAATGCCTCATGTTCCGTTCTGATCATCATTTTTACTGTGTTGAAGATGAAGGAGGGCATTAGTCTAACACCAGGTCGTACTTACCAAATGGAAGCAGTTGAGGCTAAATGTTAATAGCTCAGATTTGGCTGAACAATATGGGGGAAAGCATTCCATGGCTTCCAACTAATAGACCCCACTGTTTCTCCAAAGGACGCTGATTTCAGGCCAACTCTGGAAACAAGCCTTATTGGAGAATGACCAACCAATCCAAACTTTAAACTTGTTTTTAAATGGATTTCTTGTCTCCCTTCAGTCAAGAGAAATGGAATATATATAATTTCAACAGGTAACTACCCATTAACTAATCCTCAAAACAATGGAAGGAGGTAAAGTCTGTACTTCTGCTGTAACAACAGAAATACTTATTTTGACTACTCTTTAAAGTTTTAAGGTTCTACCAATTAATCTGGAAAAAGAAGCGTGGTTTCTCAAATGATGGAACATTAACTTGAATGTTTCACTTTTTCTCTTCATATGCTTTTTACATTTGGGGGTCTACATGAAATTTTCCCCTATTAACATTTGAAAATGTTTCATAAATTACTATGGCAGCATGGAAAACTAAACTCATGGCATCTGCTTAAGAAATTTTTATATATAAATTCTTCAAAAGTTAATGATGAGGTTAAAAAATTTAAGAAAAACCGGGGCAAGTATACAATGAAAGGAAAAATTTGCTTCATATGGCGTGATCTCAATATATTGGGGAAGGCAAATTCTGCCAAACTTTCATTGAAATTGCTTTAACAGGCTTCTTCATTCTAATAACTACCACTTAGTGAACTGCCCAGTGTGGACTTCACATAGCATTTCTCTTAATTCTTCCCTCTACCACATCAGGTAGGTATTCGCCTTTGTGGTGAAAGAATTTGTAGAAGTCAGATGGGAAGTAGCCGTGGTAGAATACAAAGACAGGTCCTTTCAAGTAATGTCCATGATCTTCCCAGTTCAATCAGTTTTCCCACAGTTTCAACCCTAATCACACTAACAAATGCTTTCCCATAATGGAAATAATAATGAGTGTGATAAGACTAAATTCTCTCTCACATAAATTCACTTCCTCATAGATGTGGGAAAATTTTCTTTTTCTTAGCCTCTATTTTCCCTCAAGTTTTAAGGGTCAGATTATAATTTCCTCAAAGCTCCCCCAGGCTTCCACCAGAAAGTAAAGCACAACACACACACACACATCCCCGACAACAAGAGAAATAAGCCTAATATCTCAGACAAGAGTCCACTGTTCTCCTGCCCTAGTCTACATGATCTCTAAGGACCACAGGTTCAGTCCTTCTCAACCTAAGAAAATACAGGCTGTGCTGTTGACTGTGCATTGGAGCAGAGCTGGGCTCTTCAGCTCCAAATGTCTCTTTCTTTAAGACCATCTGCTCATTACTGACATCAGTATTTTGTCAATTTGATCAAGTTTACCAATCAATCTTTAAAGCACTTTTAGGTACTACAGTATGGAATGAATTTTCCAACCAAGAATCTCTCCACTGATGCAGTTTAGAGTGACTACTGTAACATCTTTAACACATCTTTCATCATTTGCTTGCCTCCCTCTTCAATTTCCTTACAGTAATGGAGCATCTCATAGGTGAGTGGCTGGTGTTACAGTACTGGAGATACACGAGTAGACATACCACACATCCACGCTCACATTGTCAGAAAGCAACGTAACATGAAGCAAACACGGTTAATCCTTAAACAAGGTGGGTGTTAGGGGCACTGACCCTCCTCACAGTCAAAAGTCCACAAATAATTTAAACTCAGCTCCCCTTATCCATATCATCATTCACAGAGTCAACCAACCACAGACTGTGTAGTACTGAGTGTCTAGTATTGAAAAAAATCCAAGTATAACTGAATCTGTACAGTTCTCCACATCGTTATTGAAGGGTAAACTGTGTATCCATCAAGGGAGGCTCTGTCGCTAACTTTGAGATGATATCATAGTGGCAAAACAGTCAGTAAATTCAGAAATGTCTGTGTTGCAATCCTGATTCAACTCAGGGTCTTAGCTTCCTCATATGTAAAGTTAGGACGGCGAAAACAAGAAATGCAAATACAGCATTGAGCAGAGCATACACAGTATTATTACCATCATCAACCCAGGCTGGGCCATTTTTCCCAGCTGTGCCATTGTTTGCTGATTAGTAATTAGGACTAGTCACTATCTCCCCCTCCCTTTTCTAACAGCTTTGAGATATAATTTACATACCACCAATCCATTCTTTTGAAGTGAAGTGTCTGATTCAGCTGGTTTTTAGCTGAATCAGTTGAGTGACCACTACCATTATTTATTTCCAGAACATCATCATGATCCCAAAAAGAATGCCATACCCATTAGCAGGAACTCCCTAATACTCTCTTCTCCAGCTCCTGGCAACAACGAATTTATTATCAGTGTCTATGGGTTTGCCTATTCTGTATATTATATATAAGTGGAATGATGCTGTATATGGCTTTTCTGTCTGGCTTTTTTCACTAAGCATAATATTTCAAGGTTCATCCATGTTTTAGCATGCATCAGTACTTCATCCCTTCTTATGGCTGAACTAAACCGTCCATTGTACGGATTATCACATTGTGTTGATCCATGCATTAGGTGATGGACATCTGGGTTGTTTTCACTTTGGGGTTATTATGAAAAATGCTGCTATGAACATTCATGCTGCTGCTGCTGCTGCTGCTAAGTCACTTCAGTCGTGTCCGACTCTGTGCGACCCCATAGACGGCAGCCCACCAAGCTCCCCCATCCCTGGGATTCTCCAGGCAAGAATACTGGAGTGGGTTGCCATTTCCTCCTCCAACACATGAAAGTGAAAAGTGAAGGTGAAGTTGCTCAGTTGTATCTGACTTGTAGTGATCCTATGGACTGCAGCCTACCAGGCTCCTCCATCCATGGGATTTTCCAGGCAAGAGTACTGGAGTGAGGTGCCACTGCCTTCTCCGATGAACATTCATACACAAGCTTTCTTGCGTATAAATATATGCTTTCTCTCCTCTTGGATATCTACCTAGGAGTAGAACAACAGAGTCATATGGTAACTGACGAGATGGTTGGATGGCATCACCGACTCAATGGACATGAGTTTGAGCAAACTCTGGGAGATGGTGAGGGACAGAGAAACCTGGCATGCTGCAGTCCAAGGGGTTGCAAAGAGTCAGACACAACTTAGCAAATGAACAACAATAACAATAGTAACTCTATATTTAACCATTTGAGGAAATGCCAGGATATCTTCCAAAGCAGCTGTACTATTTTACATTATTACAGGCAGTGTGTGAGGGTTCCAAGTGTTCCACATTGTTACCAACACTTGTTATTACTTGCCTCTCAGACTAAAGACATCGCAGTGTCTGTGAAGTATATTGCACTGTGGTTTTGATGCATTTCCCTGATGGTTACTGGTGTCCACCATCTTTCAATGTACTACTTGGCCACCTGTACAGTGCTTTTGGAGAAACGTCTGTTCTGATCCTTTGTCTACATTTAAACTGGGGTTTTTATCTTTTTATTCCTGAGCTGTAAGATTTCCTGGTATGCTGTAGGTACATGTCTCTTCTAAAATATATGATTTGCATATTTTTTCTCCCAATTTATGAGCTCTCTTTTCATTTTATTGACGGTGACCCTGAAAGCATAAAAAGTCTTAATCTAGATGAAGTCAAATTTATCTCTTGTGCTTTTGGTGTCATATCTAAGAATCCATTGCCTACCCAAGGTTATAAAATTTTACTCCTAGAGCTATGTAGTTTTAGCTCTTACACTTATATCCATAATCCATTTTGAGTTAATTTTTGTATATGATGTGAGGTAGAGGTCCAAATTCATTTTTTTGCATTTGGATAACCAGTTGTGCCCATGCTGTTGTTAAGGACACTATTTCTTCCTCTACCAAATTATCTTTGCATTCCTGTCTCTTAAGTCCACATTCAGAGCTTTTCATTACTTGTAGGTAAACATCACTATGAGCTTGTCAATTTCCCAGCTATCAGGTGTTTTATTACTCTACTCTATCCTATATTTACCTTATTTCAGCTTGGCCAATCACTTACATTTCAAAGCACTTATCAAGTACCTACTACATACCAGGCAGAACTCTAGATTCTCAGATATAATCCCAATGAGGCACCAAGATTCTTGGGGATGGTTATAAAATGTATTGTGTTTCATGACAGAGATGCAGAGAAAGTACCAAAGATGCTGAAAAAATAAAACAAAACCACCATCTCTGTGTTGGAGGTTCTAAAAGGGTCACAATGAGGAGGGGCATTTGAATAGAAGAATGACTGAACTGTCAGACAAAGAAGGGCTCTTGAGTTCTTGAAGAAGAGAGAAATAGTGGGGACAAAAGGATGTAGTTGAGAAAAGGCCAGGGGAGAGAAGTTTAAGGTGGTAGCAATATGGGACAACAGGTAAAGGCGATTCTCAAAAGGAGGGCAGTGTTGAATATGAAGAATTCATAAACCAAAGAGCTTTAATTTTACTTCTATGCAACGTACATCCAAGTCTAGATCTGAACAAGGAAGCCACATGTGATTGAGGAAAAGGACTGTGGGGTTAAGAAGTAAAATTGTATTGGATAGTGACAGACTAGTATGGGGCATTCTTATGTATGTCTAGCCAGGAGGGGGATTTTTTTCTAAGTGATGCTTTCTCCTCACAACTGAATAACAAAAAGACATTCTGCTTCTTGACAAGTCAAAGATGTTTTATACTTGGCGCCAACCCTCTTCATTTCTTTGAAGTCTGTATAGGGTCAGCCTTAAGGAAGAGACCGTATATCTTCTTTGTGCTTCAGGCTCTCAATTTTCTTCACTGTAATAATTTCTTTTACTTAGACACTTCACTGTCTGATATTATTAACATTATAATGCTTACCACTGAGGATCACTTAACTCTGGGCCCATCTTCTGTTCAGATAGCCCAATCTAAATGAAACTGAACACATGCCTTACAGGCTGTTTCTTGTGTTTTTTCTTTTCTTTTTTTTTTAATATTTCCATCAACTTTATTTAAAATTTTTATTTTATATTGAAGTATTCTTGCTCTTTTTCAATTCAGAATCCAAACTATTCCATTTTTACTATTCTTCCAATATGTCGGAGCACACACTGCCATAACTCTAAATTGAGAAAGTGTCTCACCACACTTCCATCATCAGTTTTATGAAAGTAAGTTTATAGCTCTGCTTTTCCTCTTTTTACTTACATTTTCTATCAAAGTTTTTCAGAATCAGAAATACACCATGGTCTAAAATTCTCTATTTTCCCTATGAAACCTAATAAATGTTTGGCAGTTAGTAAAATCACAGCAACACCACTAGCAAGAGAAAGCACATTACAGCTTCCCTCCACCAGAATTTTTTACTGGTATTCCTTAAATGGGTCTTTAGCATAAAAGGAGGTGTTATTTCAACCATCACAATGGTGAGAACTGTACTCTGTTTCACAGGAATGAAACACTTCCTCAAAATAAATGAGTGGGAGACATAATAGAATTCTACATTCCTTGTTCTTTTCTGTTAATT
The DNA here is from genome assembly GCF_032405125.1 of Capricornis sumatraensis. Taxonomy (NCBI): domain Eukaryota; kingdom Metazoa; phylum Chordata; class Mammalia; order Artiodactyla; family Bovidae; genus Capricornis; species Capricornis sumatraensis. The sequence goes on from NC_091069.1 coordinate 201,443,982, forward strand.
GACTGGTGACGTGAATGTGACCCGTCATCCTGGGTCCGGGTGCAAGGGCCTGCTCTGCACCCTTTTCTCCTTTCAGTGGTCCTTATTTACAAAGACTTGTGTAAAACAAGCCATTTATTTGCAACAGAGCAAAGACAGGCCAATATTCTGCCTACTCAAAGGAAAAAACAAACAGATGTCAAATTGACTTGTATAAAAAAAAGTAGGGATGGAAAAAATGAAATTATAGTAGCTAAACTATGTCTTAGAAAGTGAAGAAAAGGGTGAATTTTTACATCAGAGAAGGATAAATCTTCTTTGATTCCTGCCTGAACTTCAGCAATTTTCCTATGTAGCTGCCAATTTTTTCACCCTAGCAAAATCATTAAAACTGAAAATTACAGAATTTTGATCTACTTTAAAAGCAGACAGAGAGAGAAAGAAAAAAAATCTGGAAGACTATAATCCATAAAATGTTAATATAAAGATTATTGTCTCCTGTGGGTGTTAAACTTACAAATATTTTTTTATACACTTCTTTGTCTTTTCAGGGATTTTGCCAATGAATATAAGATGCCTTCATAATCAGAAAAAAAAAGAAAACAAAGATAAAAAGTGGAGAGACTTGGTTAGTTACGTATTCAGGGGAGGAAGTAGTGCAGAGAGGAGCTCGTATTGTCCTAGGAGAGAGGACAAAAACTCAACTATACCCAGACATCCGCATTCCAGGCAGCCTGAAGACCTTAAACCTTATCCAGGTATAGAGGTATAACTTTATCTTTTTAAAAAAATCCTTCCAACATACCTCTGAAATTGCCACTTCTTTTTAAACTACTGTTCTTTTTTTTTTTTTTTAACTTAAATAATCCAACTTCAGAGAAATTTAAGTACAAACAGCCAAGTTCTCACATTATATTTGTAATTCACCAAGACCAAGTTGTGTCACATTACAGAGAAATTAGGACACCAGAACAAAGCATGGACCCTGTTGAAGTTAACTATGTCTCCTTTAATATTTTTGCTAATTCAATCTACGCTTCCCCCACAACTAGCAAATCATGGTGAAAGTGAAGTCGCTCAGTCATGTCTGACTCTGCAACCCCTTGGACTGTAGCCTACCAGGCTCCTCTGTCCATGGGATTTTCCAAGTAATAGTACTGGAGTAGATTGCCATTTCCTTCTCCAAGGGATCTTCCCAACCCAGGGATCGAACCCAGGTCTCCTGCATTGTAGACAGACGCTTTACCGTCTAAGCCACCAGGGAAGTCTCTACGGCAGTAGACTTTATGAAGAAACCACTATCAGATGGTCGAGGGTGAAACCCACCTCGATGGAAGGCGGCCTCCTAACCCTACTGTGTTTGCCTTCAACTGACTTTCGGGCAAGCAGCAAGAATCAAGAAGGGCCTTGTGGTGCCCAAGTCCACACACAAAAAAATTAAAAGCCCAAACAAACAAAAACAAAATCATCCCACAACTCCAGCAGTATCCTAACTAAATTAATCCTAGGATGAGTTTTTGAAGCCATATATTTTTTTGAAGTGACAGGGCCAACAGTGAGTAGAGAAGTCTATTAAATGGTTTACCTGTGAAATATAACCTGGAGGCACATGGATGGGAGGAATGGATCCATTGGGTGACATCATGGGAACTTCAGCAGGTCCTAAAAGAGGGAGGAGTAAGATATTAACAGCTGAAGAAATATACATTATTCAAAACAATCTCTGGTATGTTTAAATATTATCAAAACTGAAGAGAATTATTTTGACTATTTCCTCTTCAATAGTTGGTATCTCGTGCCTTAGATCTGAAATGGATGAAAAGGAATTCTCCAGTTGCATAAGTCAAGGGGCTGGGAAGGAGGGAAACCGCTATGAATATCTTTATAAAGATTTAATGATTCCCAAAGCCTCAAATTCCATAAACTAAAGCTGTGCAGATAAGAGTATTCTAACAAAGAGGGGCAAAAAAATTTCCTTTTTTACCTTTAAAAGAATGTACTATTAATACATGCTTAAGCAAGTAAATTTTTAAATAAGTTTACCTCTTCTGCTTTAAAAAAGCTTTGGGTTTAAAATTTTTATTTTGATTATTGTTTTCAGTAAGCTACTGTAACACGCTATTAATTTGACATAGAAGAAACCTTTAAAATACTCCAAGCCCACTGAATTTGACATCTCTGATAAGGAAGGGAGTAAAAATAGACCATGTTTAAAACTAGGCACTACTACTACTAGCAATACTCATACAAAATTTAATTGGATTATTTCAGACTAAAGCATTTAATTAACAAAAGATTAGTTTTCAAAATATTAAATTCTACAAATGTTAATGGCATGTCTAAGGCAAACAATCAAAGGCAAAGCGATCATCAATTACCTAAGACATAGTTTGAGTTAAATATTTAATTACAAGGAAACTAACTGTCATAACATCAAAATCAATTTCTGACACCCTTCCAAAGATTCTGTGACGAAATAGTTTCCCTGGAAGAGTACGACCTCAGGTTACAGGCTTTCAGTTTGATAGGTGGCTCCCCTATTTAGCAACCCATATCCCAAACGTCAATCCAAAGCCATATTTCAAGTCTGAGATGTGACTTCCTGGCTCCAAGTGCCCTGTATTGTTTATTTGCTTTCTCCTCATGTGTGTTGTGCCGCTGGCAATGAAAATTGCCCTGCTGTAACAAAAACAAAGAAAAATACAACACTTTTCTTGGCAAAAGAAGATAGACCCTGCCACCCAGTGCTGTATTTACATATAAGTACAATACACCTTTCACCTCACAGTTCAATCCACTGTTAGAACTACTTCTCAGGAAAAGTGTGGAGGAACAGGCATGTCAGGGTGCCCATCAAAAGGTCTGCACATATAGGAAAAATACAAAGAAGAAGGGCAGAAAAGATTCCAATACTCATGTAACATTCCATATGAGTAGAGTCACTGAAACTTCATGTACAATGTGCCAAAGCTCTGAACCATCTATCTGATAATCTAAATACGTACAAAATAGCACAGCAGTCTCTTACACTGACACACACTGGTCATCAGTTAAAGCAAAGGATGGCAATGGCATAAGAAAGGATAATTCCAGGACCCCAAGGTATTTTTAAGTATGAATCAAACTAATGCATTCACCTGTCACTGAAGACACTTTCCAAATTCATCCTTATCAGCTTTAGCATTTTTGCCATAGCCATTAAGGTATTTACTCTATATTTTTATTTTAATTGATTCACTTAGAAAATCATAAATGACTATTTTACCCTTAGCCTGAGTACTATCCTTGAAATCCAAGGGTCAATGAACTCAGATCTATAAACAGGCATTACAAACACACCCGCTGTCTAGTTTCATTTACCAGCTCACTATTCACACTGGGTTTGTAACCTTGAACAATTCACTTAGCCTCTCTGAGCCTCACTTATCGAGTGTTAGTCGCTCAGTTGTGTCCAACTCTTTGTGACCCCATGGACTGCAGTCCACCGGCCTTCTCTGTCCATGGAATTCTCCAGGCAAGAATAGTGGAGTGCGTTGCCATTTCCTTCTGCAGGGGAACTTCCTGACCCAGGAATTGAACCCGGGTCTCCTGAATTATAGGCAGATCCTTTACCATCTGAGCCACCACAATTCCTACCCCACAGGACTGGATTTAAAGGTTAAACCCTAAAGGAGATCAGTCCTGGGTGTTCATCGGAAGGACTGATGTTGAAGCTGAAACTCCAATACTTTGGCCACTTGATGCGAAGAGCTGACTCATTTGAAAAGACCCTAATGCTGGGAAAGATTGAGGGCAGGAGGAGAAGGGGACGACGGAGGATGAGATGGGTGGATGGCATCACCAACTCAATGGACATGGGTTTGGGTAGACTCCAGGAGTCGGTGATGGACAGGGAGGCCTGGCATGCTGCGGTTCGTGCGTGGGGTCGCAAAGAGTTGGACACGACTAAGCGACTGAACTGAACTGACTGAATTCATGCAAAAGCACTTAGGGCAGTGCATGGCACAATAATCACTCATCAAAATGTTAGCAATCTTTACAATTTCTTCTTTTATTTATAGCTTTTTGTTTTCTCCTGTTCTTTCATTACAATTACATTTTAAGCACTATTTTTTTTTTTTAGATGCGTGTCCCTGCAACACATAAAATCAACACGCATATACTCTGTACGACACTGACTTAACAGCAAAAACTTCCTCAACAGATAAATATCAAATAGTTGACAGTATGGAGTGTGAACAGAAATGCTACCACCTCAATAAAGTACTACTTTTTAATCACCAAACTGTATACCAGACAAACAGTCTCTTAACCCCAGGCAAGACCCCTAAAACTGTTAAAGTCATTTGTATAAAATGCTTTAAAGAATGTAGGACCAGTCAGTGATTTACAGCCAGAAAATGTTTTCTTCCTGGCCTTGATTTCAAAAGTAGCCAAATGACTTTAACATGCTTGTTCCCCCTTCCTCTTGTCACTGTCATCAAAACCCTTTTAAAAAGCATTGCAAAATATACAGTAATGGTTTCTGAAACTCAGCTCTGCCTTGGAACCTTAAGATTTCACTCCTTTCTGAAATAAACCATTGGACCCTCAGGCATTCAGGAGTTTCAAAATAAAAACCCTTTGCACAGTGGTGGTATGAGAAAAGTCACTGTCTTCCTAAATACTTATCTCCCAATCAGTGAGTTTAAGTGCTTCTGCTCAACTGTTTGTGTTTGAGAACCTCCTATACTATTATAATTCTTCCCTAATTAAAACACAAACTTCTCTTCCTAAACTTTTAGAATTACTAGATACCTTTCGATTTTTTTAATTGGTGATCTCATGACACAAGATTTAGAGGATATAGCTATGAGAATACAATGGAAAATGGTTCTCTTCTTATTCAAACCACCAACACAGGATATGTGAGGCAGGGAGAAAAGCCACACAGTCTCCCAAACAAATTTCCTCTTTGACTGCATTGGGAAATCATTGATCTATTAAACTTGAGAAAAAAATTTTAATCACTTAAGATAGCTTGAACCCTCTTTATTTAAACATTCTTGGTACATAAAGGTAGGTCTACACAAATATACATACACATAGATGAAATAATTTGAATCTAAACACATACCTCCAAAATACTGATTTTTTTTTTTTTTTTTTGAGAAACTAACTAAGAAGCTCACCTAGAGAACACATGAACTCTTCCACAGACAGATAAAAGATGTCACGTGTACAATTTCTAGAACTGGAATTAGAATGTTAGCTAAAAGTCAAGTAATTCCATGAAAAACTGTCTTGGGAAATTTGATCTATTTCAGCTTTTAGGCTGTGACTTCAAGAGTCAAGACCTGCCCTCCCCACCCCTACCTCAGCTTTTTTCACTGAACAAGATGTGACATGCAAATAAGAACTATGATCCATTTATAGTCATTAAAAATTTTAACTGCAATATTCATGTACATGGTCTAACATCTTAAAAGTCTGTTAGCATTTGTTAGTGAATTGATTTTTCATTTACTTATAACAAACTGTGAACAGGAAAGGTTGGAGAGTAGCTTAATTATTCAACCAGTATTAATTCATACAATGATCCTACAAATTTATTCTCATATCAAAGAGACTGAAGGGAAGTCCAGCAATGTTGTATTTTTAGGGCCACACACAGCTCATGGAGCTATGCCCCCACCAAGGCTGTAAGCCCATTCTACTTCACTTCATGTTTCTTCCCTGCTACTGGTGATCCCACACAGCTCCCACATGGAGATACTCCTGGCTCTGATACTATTAATATACTCAGAATATTCACCTGTCCTGAGAGAAGAGTTAACTAGACTGACTCTTGACTGGAGGAGGATGTGCAAATGAGGTTCAGACACCTAGAAGTGGTGGAAAATGGGAAATCCAGGGTGTCAATTATCATTAAACCAGTCTCAGAAATAGACCAGCTATAAATAATTATATCACAATTTTGCCATTTTGAAAATGTATGGTATTTTTATGAGCTGAATATTCACCAGTAGGTAAACAACTGGTGAATAAATAGAATGTTATTACTGTATTTGTATATAAACTGGTACCTGTGTGCCCAAATGGCTAGTTTCAACAATAGCCATTAGTAGCACTAGATTACATTCTTAGCTTATTAACTTAAAATATTATCTTGTTCAAGAAGAATGAAAGAGGGGGAAAGGATATAAGAGGACTGAGGGCACAGCACAGCAAGATGAAGGGAAACTAACAAGAAAAATAAAACAGGGGCAAAACCGGGATGTGATGAAATTCAATACGCCCTATTAAAAACAAAAACAAAAGCCTCCAGATCTTTCCAAATAGCCAAGAGAGAATTTCCTGCTGGCTGAAGTAGTCATAAGGATAAGACCACAGCTAGTAGGTAACCAGATAATTATGGCGAAAGCAATTACCAAGACAAACAGCCTAAATAAAAGTGCACTGTGCTGTTTGCCATGCATGGGTCTAAGACTAAATACAAAATGTGAGGTCTTCTGGTGAATCTTGTGATTGTCTAATAATGACTCACCAGTTACTTATGCTGATTTGAGACATGCAGACAAGTTAACAGATTATGTAGGCACTTTGGGGACACTGTTGTTGTTGTTTAAGTTATTCAACACTAATTAATCCCATAAGAGGACTGAAAGGAATACAAAGATAAAACACAGGTCCTAACCTAAGCTTAAACTCTAGTGCAGTGGTTCTTAAACTTTAGTACACATCAAAATCATCCAGAGGGTTTCTGAAAATCCAGATGACTAAATTCCACTTCCTGTAGTTTCAGAATCAGAAGATATGGGGTGGATCCTAAGAGTTAAGAGTTTCTAACAAGTTCTCAAGTTGGTTAAAAGACAATGAGCATACACAGCAAACATCACACTCAATGGTTAAAAAACTAAAGCTTTCACCCTAACATCAGGAACAAGAGAAGGATGCCCACCTTCAACATCACTATCAACATTGTAACCAGAAGTCCTAGCTAGCAACTGGGAGAAAAAGAAAAAGCATCCAAACTGGAAAGGAAGAAGTAAAACCATGTTCGCAGATGACATTATCCTATATATAGAAAGTCCCAAAGATTCCATAAACAAAACACTATTAGATTTTTAAAAAGAGCTCAATAAATTTACAAGGTACAAGAGCAACAGACAAGTCAATTATGTTTCTATGCACCAGAAATGAACAATCTGAAAAGGAAATTAAGAACATAATTCTATTTACAGCAATATCCAAAAGAATAAAATACCTAAGAATAAATTTAAACAAGGAGGTGAAAGCCTTCTGCACCTAAATTACAAAACACTGCTGAAAGAAAGTAAAGAAGACCTAAAGAAGTGGAACCCAAGAACACCTAAACAAAGACATGGAATGGAAGTCAGTATTATTAAGATGGCAACACTGGTCAAAGTGATCTATAGTCAATCCCTTCTCCAGAGGATCTTCCCAGTCCAGGGATCGAACGCAGGTCTCCAGCACTGCAGGCGGATTCTTTACCAGCTGTGAACCACAAGGGAAGCCCCAGAATACTAGAATGGGTAGCCTATCCCTTCTCCAGGGGATCTTCCCAACCCAGGAATCTAACCAGGGTCTCAAACATTGCAGGCAGATTCTTTACCAGCTGAGCTACCAGGGAAGCCAAGTCAATGTAATCTCTATCAAAATTCCAAGTCTTTTTGGCAGACATGGAAAAGCAAATCCTTAAATTCATATGAAACTCCAAGAGGCCTCAAACAGACTCAAAGAATCAACTTGGACTTCTACTTGATATATACAAAAGTTAGACCCAAATATAAAAGCTAAAACCATAAACCCTTAGAAGAAAACATGGCTATATTTTCATAATGTTACATTTGGCAATGGATTCTTAGATGTGACACCAAAACTACAAGCAACACAAGAAAAAACAAGAGGACTTTGTAATAACTACAAACCTCATGCAAAGGAGAGTAGTAACAAAGTGAAAAGACAACCTATAAGACAGGCAAAACATACTTACAAATTCTGTATCTAATAAGGAACTAGTATCCCAAATATATAAATAATTCTCACAACTCAACAAAAAGACAACCCAGTTTTTAAAATGGGTAAAGGGCTTAAACAGTCATTTTCCCAAAGAAGACACAGAGCCAGCAAATATGAGAAGATGCTCACCACCTCATTAGTCATTAGGGAAACAAAACCACAATGAGGCACCACTTCAAACTCCTGTAACAGCTATTCCCAGAAAAATGGAAAGCAAGTGTTGGTGTGGATGTCGAAAAAGTGGAACCCTTGTACAAACTGCTGGTAGTCATGTAAAACGGTGCAGCTGCTGTGGAAATCAGTTTGGCTCTTCCTCAAAAAGCTAAACAGAAAAGTACTATATGGCCCATCAATATGATTTCTAGGTAAAATATACCCAGAAGGATGGGAAACTGGGACTCAAACAAATACACAAACACACGCTCACCGCAGTACTATTCACAACCGTCAAATGGTACAAAGAGCCAAAATGTCCATTTGGGGAAAAATGGGTAAATACAATCTGATATAATATACACATGGGAATAGTACTCAGTCATAAATGAAGTACTAAGTACTGATAGATGCTAGAAGGTTGAAAATATTAAACTAAGTAAAAGAAGCCAGACACAAAAGGTCACATACTGTGTGATTCCATGTACATAAAATATCCAGAATAAATAAATCAGAGACAAAATTCAGATCTGTAATTTCTGATGGCTGAGCAGTGGGAATGATTTGGGACATTAACTGCTTAAAAGATGGAAGCATTTCCTTTTGGGGTGATGAAAACGTTTTAGAACTAGAAAGAAGTAAATGCCCAGCACCGCAAATGCACTAAATGCAAATGAATTAAAATAGTTAATATTATATAATAGCTCATGTTAATATTATATGAATTTCACCTTATAATTATTTACATTTTCTAAATTAATGTTACATGATGAGTACATAACCAAAAAACTATAAGATAGTAAAACTGTGGTTACTAATAAACTACCAAAAAGCAACTGAACACAGATCTCCTAGAGCACATTTCATGACTTGTACATTAATTTTGGGGAGGATGCTATTTCTAGACACTGTGCTATGCAAAATACCAGTAAGCTGCATTTTCAGTCCTCAAGGGACTGACAGTCTAATTACGGGGTACAGGTATATAAACAAACGCACACAAGGATGCATTTCAGGCACTGTCTAAATTCAGCAAGATTTTAAATGATTATCATCCTATTAACATGTTAGTGATTACAAAAATGAGCTGTTAGAAGACCCTCAGGATTTGGGAGAGGTCTCACTGTTTTACAAGTAAAGAAACTGAGGCCCAGATGCAAGCTGAGCATCAGGCAGGTGATGGAACAATAGGGTCTGGAAGTCAGTTTTTATATAGTTTTTAGCTCAGTGTGGTTTCCTTCGGGATTAAGTTTTGCTGTTTCTTAAAATGTTGCTGCAAAGGCATTTTTTTTCTCTCTCTCAAGGTGAAATTTTCATATACAGTCAGGTACAGACTGCACATCTCTCTGGTTCAGATGTACTGGTCTCTCCAATCTGTAACTACTTCTTCCCTGAGTCATCCTGCCAGAGTGGGAACAGACTGCAAAGAGCAGAATCTGAGCAGTGCAGGAAGAAAACCCTTGGAGCTAGGGAGGCTTGGGCTTGACTGTGAGCTCTACAAATTTCTAGCATGACCCTGGGCAAGTTACTTAAAATCTCTCTGACAGATCAGCAGTTTTCTGAGTTACAGTAAAATAAAATAAAATAAAATAAAGCAACGAGAACTAATCTCAAGGGTTGTTCCAAGGACTGGGAGTTGTAAGGATGCATACAGAGCCCAGTATAGTACCTGATCAAATAACGGTATTTTAAAAACAACTTTAACATTGTGCCATGGAGAGAAATACAATATGAACAAAGAGGTTAACAGAGAATTTATCAGAAAGACAAACCTAGACAGCCTACAAAAGAAACAGAGACATCACTTTGCCAGCAAAGGTTGTTTGCATAGTCGAAGCGATGGCTCTTCCAGTAGTCAGGTATGGATGTGAGAGCTGGACCATGACAAAGGCTGAGCACCTAAGAATTGATGCTTTCAAATTGTGGTGCTGGAGAAGATTCTTCAGAGTCCCTTGGACAGCAAGGGGATCAAACTAGTGAATCCTAAAGGAAATCAGTCCTGAATATTCATTGGAAGGACTGATGCTGAAGCTCCAATATTTTGGCCACTTGATGTGAAGAGCCAACTCACTGGAAAGGATTCTAATGCTGGGAAAGATTGAAGGCAAAAGGAGAAGTGGGTGACAGGATGAGATGGTTGGATGGCATCACTGACTCAATGGACATGAGTTTGAGCAAACTCAAGGAGATAGTGAAGGACAGGGGAGCCTGGCAAACTGCAGTCCTTGGACTTGCAAAAAGCTGGGCACAACTTAGCGACTGAACAATAACAGAAAGACAAATGAAGAGTTACATGAGCTCGCAAATGAGCGAGTCACTTGTTTTGCCCTTCACATTTTCTCCTCTAAAAATGTTTTTCCATCTTATTGATTTAAAATAATATTCTCCTTTTAAAAAATAATGCATTCAAGATACATGAAATATAATGATTAAAAAACAAGGAACAAATTTCTTTAAAAGGGAAAGATTGCTGCTTTGCCATAGTAATCTACTTTCCCATCCCTAATTACTAGCCCTTCCTCTCCCAAAACTACCTGTTATCTTTCCATAATTTCTAGGAAACCTTAGAAAATTGCAGGTGTCTAACTTTCTAAATGTCTGGACAACTCTATAAATAAGAAGATCAGCCTTTGTTTTCTGAAAGTCAATCCTCTACTTCTCTCTGACACTGGCTTTATTACAAGAATTTCTAGTCTGGCTCAGCATCGTCCTTAAAGGTAGCAAGTGACCATAACAACAAATTGCCCAGTGACTAAAATATTCCTGCTGAAGTCTTCCTGAAGTAAACCACTCACAAAACTGAGCTGCTGATAGAACTCATAAATAATGGGATACCACCATCTTAACAATTATCCATTCAAAACACAAGAAGGTGCAACATTAGTTAAGTATGTTTCCCATTGTGAATTCAACTTTTTCTTTCCCAATATTCCTCTTTGAACTTGTTCTGTTACTTAGCTGTTATAAGGACATCAGGAGTAGACAGTTTAATCTCACACCAGATTAAATTTCATCAATCCCAACGTTTCTTAGTTTCAATAAAGTCAAGTTATCTACTTTATCAAGTTTTTTTAAGGCTTAAATGTTAACAAAATCTATATACTTATTGAGTGGTTATAGAGTGATTTTTTTGTATTAGTTTATATTTTATTACATTCAATTCAATAAACATTTATTGTATGAGATTCTGTAAGAGATTAACCACCACACAGGGAGACTTTATAACAGAAATGTTACTAACTACTACATAAACAAGCAGCAATTGTTTTATTAGAGGCCAAGAGCACTGGAGCTAGACAATAATCATCCATGGTGGGTAGAAGGAGCATATTTAAAACTCCCAGTGACTGGCATGAATGGTAAAGGAAGTTAGTGAATCCATTCACAACAGGCACGATGGCTAACACAGTTTTAAAAAGAACTTGATTTAAATTCAGGGCTACACTGGATGGGAGGGAAGTTTGTGGGACAATGGATACATGTGTATGTGTGGCTGGGGGCTCTCCCGGTGGCTCAGCGGTGAAGAATCAGCCTGCAATGCAGGAGACCTGGGTTAGATCCCTGGGTGGGGAAGATCCCCCTGGAGGAGGAGGAAATGGCAACCCACTCCAGTATTCTAGCCTGGGAAATCCCACAGACAGCAGGCTACAGTCCATGGAGTCGGAAAGTCACAACTTAGCAACTAAACAACAACAAATGTGTTCACCTGAAACTATCACAACATTGGTACTTGGCTATACCCCAGTACAAAATAAGTTTTAAAAATAAATACAGTCAGGGCTACAGAAATACAAGCTCTAAGACTGTTAAAGATATTAGATATCATGAGAGAAGCTGGGAATATAGCCTTCAACTCCTGACTTTAGAAATCCTGGTTGCTGCTTTGTTCTGTTCAACAAACCTTTGCTGAACCCGATCTAGTTGCCAGACCCTGAGCAGGATGCCAAGGACACAATGACATTGAAGAGAACAAGGATTTCTGTTCGTAATTATGGAGAGAATGGCATGCAGAATGAGTAATGCACAGGTGCAAAGAAGTGTGGCCGGGGGGTGAGGGTGGGGGGTGGGGGCAGGGCGAGAATGCAGCTATCCTGCTTCTGGCCTGAGATGCCTCTGACAGATAACTGTGTAACTCGGCATGGAGTCAGGCACATGGCCCAGACATCTCAAACTGCGTGAGCATTTGGTAAGAATCTAGTCCAGCAATAGAACTGATTAAAGAATTAGTCAGTAGGTCTATGAAAAATGGTTCCAATGGTTCATCTTTGGGCAAACCAAGACATAGGACACTGAGTTCATAGATCCAGCCTGATGCTGAAACTGGACCTTCCGAGGTCTTAGGGCCCTGCTTTTCATGCTAAACTTTCTCATCCTATTCAAACTTGGAATATAACTTACCCAGTCCACAGATGAAAACATTCAGTATCATCCTCCCAGTTAAACTTATCTAAATGAACACTAAGATTCAGTCCGTCTTTGATTTTTAATGTCAGGTTTTAATGGAAGATGATCCATGGATTTCCTTATTTATACTTAAACCAGGACCTTAGAAACTTCAAAGCTCTGAGGAATGATACAAACACAACTCATTAATACCAAGAATGGGCTTCTGATATTTTACAAAGAAAAGTCTCTGCAAAAGTTCACAGCAAAATTAGTCATAAAAAAAGCATTCACTGCAAAGCCTTTTGAAGCAAATCTTTCCTTGCATGTTTTCTCTCTGTCCATCAACGGCATCAGAAAGCCCATCACATTTTCTTATTGAGGGAAATGAGGACCCTTTTGCCCAAGTACTGGTGTTCCAGCTAATAACTAATTCAAGAGGAAATTGCCAAAAAAACTGAGTTGGAATGGGTGAGTGTAAGTTCAGTGGAACCCTTCAAGACAGTCTTGGTGAAGGTAAAAATTTATTAGGGCAGAGTACTTAAAATTTCATTTTAAATGTACTGAAATAAAATGCAAACTGATGTTTTTAAGAAATAAGTCTATTAATTTTGTAGAGAAAAAAATTGGAAGAAAGATTATTCATTAGAAGGGCAATGGCAGACACGGAAACTATGCAATGTGCCAGCAGGAATGGGGCAGACCTTATTCACTGGGACCCTGAGTATTTTAAACAGGTCTCCTTCATTCTTGCACAAGCCTTCTCTGCTCTCAGAAAGGGTTCTGACTCTTCGCGACCCCCTGGACTGTAGCCCACCAGGCTCCTTTGTCCATGGGATTTTCTAGGCAAGAACAGCGGAGTGAGTTGCCATTTCCTCTGCCAGGGGATCTTCTTGACCCAGGGATGAGTAAAACACAGTCCACTCTTCCTCCCCAGGTCTCAATTCCCACCCCATTTGGCTGACCAACAAGCCTGTTTCTCCAGGAAAGGACAGAACAACAAATAAAAGGCAGGACAGCAAATAGTTCATAACTCTGAAGAACTCAGGGGCAAATTTGCACTTCCTTACAACTCCAAGGTCATGCTGTAGAGGGGCAAGTTTGAAAATAGCACTGAGTCATTAACCCGACAACAGTATGTGACTGCATTCCTCTCAAGAGCTGTTTTACATTATCCATCTGTTAGAAATCAAAGAACATTTAAACATCTCCCACCTGAGAGCTGAATTACAAATAATAATGTATAGCTTTACCAACATATTATTACACAATATATTTGGGGTGGGGTGGGGGGATTTCAAGTATCCATTGCTCTGATGAGGTTTTAAGTCAACCACAGAGGATCCCTTTTAATTGCCCTCAAGGCAGGCTCTTCTGCTCTCCACCCCTACCCATCCCCCACCAAAAGCAAGCTTCCCATAAGAGAAAGCCTTTAACAACATTCTAAAGGCATTTTATTGACAGCATCCCCACATGGCTTACAATCTTGGTTCTTTTAACTCATGTACCTCAAAAAAAACAGAGAGAAACGTCTGGGATCCATGGCATAGAACTGCTAAAGAAAACTAATAGCTATTATGGAAATAGAAAAAACAAAACAAAACACTAATCCATAGAACACAAATTACAGTTTATCTACCTGATGCCATTTTTCCTCCAGTCTATAAGGTTATTGTATTTGCTCATTCACAATCACACATCAGGTTGGAAGTTGCTTCTCAACAGAAGACCAGCAATCTTCTGAAATTAACTTAATTTTACAAAAGTGTTGTGATTGCTAATGAAAACCCTCTAAATTGTCCAGTGGCTGGGACCTCATAATGGGCTTTGAGATGACTAGTTCAGTTTATAGTTGTAATGTCTACCTTACCTAAACCATGCAGAGGAAGCCAACAAAGTAAGTGAGAGTTGCTATAGACCAGATATGTTTACACAGCTTGTTGCATTTGCTCTTTTGTTTGTACGTGAAAAACAAAGGGCAGGCTGAGACTGACAGTAAATAACAACTACAAATAGATTAGACTCTCCTATTTGAAGTCTGATCAAAGGCAGTCAGTAAACACCTCCAAGATCACTCTGGCTGGTTATTTTCTCAGCTATAAAAATGAGCTGACACAGTTATTGTTTGAGGGGCAGCCGACTGCTTTATGGCATAGATGCCTTCTTGTCCTGGCACACTGGTTCAACACAAACAAAAAATTTTCCTAAGTAAGCCATAATTCCAAGTACCAACTCTTCATTTACAAAGGGGCCTGAGACAAATGAAAACAGAGAGTCTAAGCTTGGGGAATAGATTACCAGAAAGAACTCCTAACTGATTAACCACTGTTCTTTATGAGCTTTAAAAAAAAAAAAAAAAGCAAGCTTTTCAAGAGAAGGATAAATTTTAAACTTCTCTCATCCACACAACTATCAGCCAATCAGGAATAGCCAAGACTAGGTCTACAGGGATAGATAAGAAAAGGAAAATGCACAATTATCAATATGTTCAATGAAAAACAAAAAACAGTAATTTCACTTATACTGCCAACAACGGTTAAACAACATAACCACAAATATACACAATATACAAGCATGAGCAACTCATAAATCCCTTCAAGGCAAAATGTTCACATTACACCCCTTCCAGTCCAGACATCCCTACTCAGATTAAACTGTGAGAATCAGAAGATGTGAAACTCTTCATCTCCATCACTGCCTTTGAGAAACCGTTGTTTTGTGACTTCTCTTCCCCATCATATCACCTATAAAATAACTCCCATATGCACAAGTCTCTGAAGACCTTCTACTGAGATACACCTTAAGCCTCATACTTACTAAGTGATCACCTTCACTTTTAGAAGAGTAAAACAATGTTATATATCTGATTAAAATTTTCTTGGTCACAGATATGAGGTCAGGTTTGTTAGGCAATATATTGCTAGAACAGAGTGAAGATTGGATAACAAGGAGAAAGAAGGTTTGGGGGCAGCAAGTTGACATTCTCCAGAAAGAAACAAGGAACTAGACAGATAGCGAATACAGAAGGAAGAAGGAAAAACAAAAACACAAAAGAAGGAAATAATCTGATGGGCTGAGGAGAAAATCAGACCATGTGGAAAAACCAGACCCAGAAAATACATGGTCCCAGTTCATCTCTACTGAATTGTTTTCCAATTCAATGTGATGCATTAGGAGGTCTGTGATCAGAGCACACATATGATACTCAAAATAGCAACTCAAAAAAACATGATAGTAATATAGACGCTGGTCAATGGTTCATTTCAGCTTTCAAATGGTATTTTTAAAAACTCTGATCTTCAACACACCATAAGGCCTTGGGTAAGTCACTTAACTGTGCATGTTAATGCCTCAAATGTAACCCAAAAGAAACCTAATGATTTTCATGCTTCCTTCTAAAGCAGTAGCATCGATGTCATTTAGGCCTATCCTTGCAGACTGTAGAAGAGAACGGTTAGATGACAATCCCTAAAAGCTATGGTTTTTCTAGTAGTCATGCATGGTTGTGAGAGCTGGACCATAAAGAAGGCTGAGCACAGAAGAACTGATGCTTTTGAATTGTAGTATTGAAGACTCCTGAGAGTCCCTCGGACTGCAAGGAGATCAAATCAGTCTATCCTAAAGGAAATCAATCCTGAATATTCATTGGAGGGGCTGATGCTGAGGCTGAAGTTCTAATAATTTGGCCACTTTATGGGAAGAGCTAACTCATTTGAAAAGACACTGATGCTGGGAAAGATTGAAGGGAGAAGGGGAAGGGGACAACAGAAGATGAGATGGTTGGATGGCATCACCAACTCAATGGACATGAGTTTGAGCAAACTCTGGGAGATGGTGAAGGACAGGCAAGCCTGGCTTGCTGCAGTCCATAGAGTCACAAAGAGTTGGACACGACTGAGTGACTGAACAAAAAAATGAGCCCCAAATGTGAATTACATTAGAATCTCTGGTGCCTTTTGAAAATGTTGATTTCCAGACCTCTAGAATCTGCTTCCTTTCACAGGCTGACCAGCTCGACCTGCCTCATCCCTCAACTATATACCCCATTGGCTTTAATGCAGATGTCCTATGAATCAGTCAGATGAATAATAACCTGGAAAGAATGAAATGAAATTAATAAAAGAGTAAGAGAAAAGAGTAAGCACATCCAAGATCCTTGAAGCACATCTCATTTGTACTTAATTTAAGTCAAATTAGCTGAGTCTTAATTTCAGCACAATGTTTAAAAAAGTGAAGAGGGGAAAAAAGACAGCCAAGTTCCATAAATTTTATCCAATTAATGGGTATTTAATTAAATATATATATCAAAGATGACTATAATTTGGCTAAAAATACTCCTCCAGTTTAGTCATAATAAAGTAACTATTATTATACTCCTCTGGCAACAACAAAATCACAGAATTTCATGTAACACAAAATAATAAACACTCTAATTAAGAAGCAGTCTAGGGCTTCCCTGGTGGTCCAGTGGCTGAGAGTCTGCCTGCCAATGCAGGGTACATGGGTTCGATCCCTGCTCTGGGAAGATCCAACATGCTGCCTGGCAAGTGAACCCTTGCACTTCAGCTACTGAGCCAGCGCTCTAGAGCTGGCAAGCTGCAACTACTGAAGCCTGCTCGCCAAAAGCCTATGTGCTGCAACAAGAAAAGCCACCGAAATGAGAAGCCGGTGTAGCCCAACCACAGAGTAGCCCCCACTCGCCACAACTAGAGAAAGCCTATGCACAGCAACAAAGACCCAGTATAGCCAAAAAAATAAATGAATAAAATAAACCTAAAAAAAAATGAACTGAGATCATTTAAAAAATAAAAGAAGCACTCTATACACATATTGCATTTATTTATATGATTACCAGGCATCAGTGATAGTTTAATATGAAACTCGATGCACCTAAAAATAGATAAACAGGGAAAACATTTGACAAAATCTTTGTAACTGTTTTTAGTCAACAGCCAAGATCACGGAATCAAAATTCCCTCAGGGGTGGGAACCATCTTAAACGTCATTCAGTTCAATTCCCCAGCTGAAGCTCCAATACTTTGGCCACCTGACACAAAGAACTGACTCATTGGAAAAAAACCTGATGCTGGGAAAAATTAAAGGCAGGAGGAGAAAAGATGACAGAGGATGAGATGGTTGGATGGCATCACCGACTTGATGAACATGAGTTTGAGCAAGCTCCAGGAGTTGGTGATGGACAGGGAAGCCTGGCGTGCTGCAGTCCATGGGGTTACAAGAGTTGGACAGGACCGAGTAACTGAACTAAGTTCAATTCCTAACTTAAGGCTTGAACTGCTGATCAAAATCTCTGTAGGTGGCCAGAATATTTTACATAATATAGAATTCACTTTCTCAAAATGCAGCAAATTATTTTTCAGAAATCTTAATTGATAATGGTTTTTTTCCCCCCTTTTAATAAGCAGAAATCTGAATTCTGTTCCTCAGAGTGTTACAGACTAAATGTAATCTCAATCCCATAAAACAATCCTTCAGATATTTAGGGAGTTAAATCTCATCAGGCCTCCCAAAGACAAAACCATTTGGGATTTCTTTACCCTCTCCTTCTGTGATGTGGCTTCTAACTGCATCCCCATTGGTCATCCTAACAATCTATCTTGTCAATGACCTTTTTTAAACTTAGGTTCTAAAAACATTACACTCTATCACTCTAAGCACAAGATGTGGAGAATCATCACTGCCCTAGTCTATTTACAGTCAACAAGTCTATTTCAGGCAGAAGTAAGCCTAGCAGTCTCTCATCCACACCATGGCCAGCTCACTAATGATGAAAGTGAAAGTCACTCAGCCATGTTCAACTCTTTGCGATCCCGTGGACTATATAATCCATGAAATTCTCCAGGCCAGAATACTGGAGTGGGTAGCCTTTCCCTTCTGCAAGATATCTTCCCAACCCAGGGATCAAATCCAGATCTGCACTGCAGCTGAGCCACAAGGGAAGCCCAAGAATACTGGAGTGGGGTAGCTTGTCCTTTCTCCAGGGCATCTTCTTGATCCAGGAATCGAACCGGTGTCTCCTACATTGCAGGCGAATTCTTTACCAACTGAGCTATGAATCTCTAAATTTTCCATGCTTTTGGAGACCCATGAGCCTCTGCAGTTGGGAACTCAAACCACTACAGGAGTCAGGCAAAACCAGAACAACAGAGTACTGCCAAGTTCAAACCTGAGGGAGACCATGATTTCATAGTTTGTTTGTTTTTTTAATTTTAAATTGTACTAGGTTATTCAGGTCACCAGTATTAGAATCAGCATTATAGTCACTACTTAAATATTTATATCTTCACATTTATATGCTATGAATAAGTTTTTATGATATTATGTGAAATCATCTAGGTATTATAGTTTATGTTTTTTTAAGTGTATTATCAAATGAAATTATAACAAAGCCCACTTCATATTAAGTAGTCTTATTATCTATAACACAAAGGTTTTTCCAACAGAACAGGCATTACACATCCGATAATCGATACTTTCTCATTTTCAATCCCATCTTATACAAATACATCAGCTGCAAAATTTCAACTCTCTTAAGAATATGTATATTAAGAATGACAACAATTCTACACATGGGTAACACAGTAGATAAAAAGCAGATAATTTCTCAGCTGATGTTTCTCTCACTTGAGCCAGAAAAGAGAATGTTTTCTTCCCTAAAACTTTTGTTTATTCTTCTCAACTTTTACACCCTTTTGGGTATTTGCATGCAAATTTTTTCATTTTTTGTATGTCGCTACAAAGGTGTTTTTGAAAGCATGCTACACAAAAATATAGAATCTTATGAAAAAATTAATACTTAGGTTTTCTTAAACCCTGAAACAATCTGATAGTGATTCATTTTACTGAAAAATATCAACAATTTTGATGGCCTTTATTCCATCACTTCCTTAACCAGCACCCCTACCCAAGAAAAAGAATGAAAATAATAGCTTATAACCTACGAAGGCGTGTATCCACTTTCCAACTTTGCTAAATTTCATGAATATTTTGAAAGTGCCAATATAATCTGTGAAATATTCTGGAAAGGTTTTTCTCAGAGATTCTTGATTCTATTTGAATTTGTTATTTTACAAAACAAAATTTTCCTTTTTCAAGAACTCGCTTTCTCATTTTACGCCACTCTGCAGGTTTTTCATGAGGACTGTTAGCAATTGTATCTATATTGGAATGGGCTTATAGCAACTTACAGATCTCTCAACTAGTGAGGTTCCCAGAGGGATTACTCATTCAAAAAATTAAATTTAAATTCATCTATATTTGTTAGTGGTCCAAAGTCTAGAATCTCGACTATGGCCCAACAGAGTAAGAAGCAGAAAAACAAATGATGCATGTTATTGTGTGTAGTATAGGGGAATATTTTTATAAATATCATATTCTACCAAGCCTACGATACTGTCAATAAGACAACAAAATTTTATATGCTGCTAACAAAGAAAAAAAATGTTGCCTTTAATTGACATTTAAAGATGCATGACAATTCAAAGGGTGTTAAAATGGGAGTCAAAATGCATCCCTTAGAATTCATGACGTGTCTGAGAAGAAACTTAAAGAAATTAGAAAATTCATGGTCCCAACCTTTAGACCTATCCAATGGTCCAATGGATGTTTAAGAGCTTTGTGAACACAATCACAAAATTTCCACTAACAACCCAATTTGGATTTATCATAAGAGCCAGCTTTAAGTCTAATGTCCCAGAAACTATCAAAGCTCATTTCCTGCACAAAATCTTCCACATTATAATTACAGAGTAGTTTGCTAAAATAAATGTATTCTGCCCCTCTCCTTTCTCCGTTAACTTCAAAGTTCCCCAGAAAAAAGCAGGTAACTGTCCCCTAGAAGGACTGGCAATTTCACTATGCATTAACCTAACACCGAAGACGATTTCTGAGAACAGCCATGCATCTCTAGCTTCCTCATATCCTGAAAGTATTCAAAACCACTGGTTCAGGACTGTCAGGGCAATTATTTAACAAAGTAAAAAAAAAAAAATTTACTTAAAAAACTTTTATATCTCTGGACAGTCTGCGAGCAAATAGTGTTAGGAAGGTTTGGTCATTCCATGGACTCAGCAATACATATGATTCGCATTAAAATGCCATGTCTTACAAATGTATGTGTTCCTAAAACTCATTCTCAACATAATGAAAATACTGCTTTTCCCCATGTTTTAAAGAGTCCTGAATTCCTCTTAGTCTCAGTCTTGTAATGGAATAAACAACATTTTCTGCTTAAAAAAAAAATATTATAATCTATCTCCTCCATTTCCTTCCCACCTGCTTCCCTCCACTTCCACTCCCCACACCTTCGGATGAAGGCTATATGGGGAGAGGCATAAAATAAATTCACATATTCATGTTTTGAAAAAGCCACTTTTGACAGTGGACAGTGTGTCAATCTAATCTATGCTATACTATGCTACACTAAGTCACTTCAGTCGTGTCCGACTCTGTGCAACCCCAGGGACGGCAGCCCACCAGGCTCCCCCGTCCCTGGGATTCTCCAGGCAAGAACACTGGAGTGAGCTGCCATTTCCTTCTCCAACGCATGAAAGTGAAAAGTCAAAGTGAAGTCGCTCAGTTGTGTCCGATTCTTAGCGACCTCATGGACTGCAGCCTACCAGGCTCCTCCACCCATAGCATTTTCCAGGCAAGAGTATTGGAGTGGGGTGCCATTGCCTTCTCCGATCTAATCTATGACTGCATAGTAATTAACGTTCTGACTACTATTGTTCTCCAGCAGTTAGGAGAAATACCAGATGCCTTTAATTTGTGCTTCATCACTCCCTGTGTTTTCTTCATCCCATGTGCTCACATCACACTATTCTTATTAAAGTTAGCCAGAGTAAAGGAAGAAATAAAGATGAAGATCTTAAGTACCAATGTATGGTCCTAACCTGGACTTTACAAGATGAGATTTACCAGGAAGTTAAAAAGCAAATATTTTCTTTAAAGACCCTGGAAAAACAATCAGTGTTATTGATAAGGTTTTATTTTGTTATCTTTTAATGTCCTAATTTTACCAAATTCACTACTCACAAAATGATTCAATACATGTGGGAGAGTCTAGCCTATCAAAATTTACCAAACAGAAACCTAACAATCTGAAGCATATGTACAAAAATTAAAGTAGCCAAATCTGACACGGTGCTTTTTTCCCCTGTAGATTCTACTTTTCATTTGATATTCACTGTTTCTTAATGATTTTCTCAATGATTGGGAAGCAAGTGCTAAATTGTTATGCTACTTCAACATTCAAGTGGCTATCAAGCAAAAGTAACACCAAATAAGTTTTCCAATTTCTCCAGGTTTTCACACAAATTAACGTCTTAGCTGCAATTTACAGACTTATCCTAAACCAAGCAGAAAAGACTGCTGAAGACTACTAGATGGCAGCTGCCAGAATATTAAAGTAGTGACCACAGGTGTCATTCAGAAAGTTAGGGCTGGGAATTCTCTAGAGGTAAAGTCACCACTCTCTAACGAGCTCTTTTGTGGGGAGTTTGTGAACCCCTCAAAAACAGATTCCAAACAGGCAAAATAGACTCAGGTCAAATAAAGTAAAATTAACAAAGGCAAGGAAGGCCAAAACAAAAGAAGTAATCAGAAGAGGAAGAAAGCTGAGCTACTGTTTTGGTCATAATTTCTCTCTCAAAAGAAGAACTTGAACACATTCTCATTTTAGAGCAATTCTAAAACTTCTGGATAGGTTCCATGTACTCAACACATTCGCACAAAATTTTTAATTAGTGTTTATAAACCACATAAAACATCACAATACAGCATGACCTACATTTTTTTAATAACTGATTTTCTGAAATATACTCTCTAGAATATACTTCTAAACAAACTCTTTTTGACAGACTCTTAGAAATGAATGACAAAACTTGCCTTACATTATTCATGCACTATTTTGACTCCTTTTCAGAAGCCATATGACTTCCTCTTCATTTGGTACACCTTTTCAGATGACCAGTAACTACTCAACATAGCATTCATGAGTTGCAATAAACATAATTCCTAAAGAAAAAACTCATTTTAAACTGGCCAATTTCAATCAGCCCTATAATCCCTTGAGAAAAATTCATTATGCTGCCAATAGTCGTATTACCTTACAGTAGTAAAAATTAGTCTAAAAACATTCTTTCCAAGTCTTATCCTTCTCTTTCCCTCATCACATCATAAAGAAATAGATGGCTGAATAATTTCTATATATTTTTCATACACAGCATACAAGAATATATAAACATTCTCATTTTATACTAAGATACTGGATAGTGACTCATTACCTCCATATTTAAAATAAAAATGCCAATTAAGGGCTGAACAAAATTTACTACCCACCTACCTATTAGCCACAATGTAATTCAATCTATAGTAACTTCCAAATAATTAAATATGGAACTTCCCTCTGAGATAAAAACAGATGTAGAAGGGCAAATTCCTTTACCTATAAAACACATTATCTTTCTGAAGTGATCTCAGCTTCCTAGTATCTAGATTTTAATTAACTTTACACACTTCTCCAAAATACACTATAAGAAATAAAGAAACGATAAGCTGAAACTCTGGGCCTACTCTTCTAGATTCAATTCCAAGCTTCACCAGTTACTAGTTGTGTGATCCTATGCATATTAATTACTAAACTTCTCTCTACCCCTCAATTTCCTCATCTATAAAACAAAGAAGATAATAGCACCAACCTCACAAGATTACCAGAGGACGGAGTGAGTGTGTGAGGGAGAGACGTGAGGCGTGTCTCAGAATGCCTGGCAGCTCAGCTCCCTACGGACCAGCTGGGATCACCACTAGCACACCAGAGCCGCAGTAGCCTCTTCCTCTCCAGCCCAACCATTCCTGTTACTCCTGTTATGCTGCAGTTTTAACCAAGTGAGGTAATAGACCCAGATTTTTCTATGAGTACAGGAAATCACAAATAAAATTATACAGACAACAAAAACAGAAACCAATATCCAGACAATAAAAATGATTAATACCTATTCGGTCAACAAAAATGGTTGTTAACACCATAGCTTGGGACTGGGTGGTGAACCTGGTTTTAAGCTTTCTATCAGGTTAAGCCAAAAAATCATTTACTCCATCTAGGCAAATCAACACTGGTTTCTCATTGGCTGAGGGAAAGCAACATAGATTTATTGCTGTGTGGGAATCTATTTTTCCAATTCATAACCCTCTTCATTTTCCCCACAATACTCAAGCAAAGTTGGCCCAGAGGTTTAACAGACACTTGATAAATAACTCAGGCTAAAATGCGTGTTTCCTATGAGTGCCATGTACTCACTTAGTTTCATTACCAGACAGTGTTGTTGGTTCTGTCCTATCTCCACTCATCCAAGGTTTCTAAACAGGTAATTGCAAAAAAAGTCTAACCTTGTCCTGTGAGCTGTGTCCTCAATTCACACAGCTAATACTAGAGCTTGCCAAAAAGCAGATTTCAGTACAGAAAATGACTCAATAAAGGGACCGAAATGACCAAAAAAAAAAAAAAAATCCCATTTTATTTTATAGAATAGGTTTGAAACTCTAAAATAGTTTATAAAGTAATTAAGACACATATATCAATTAATCTTTTCTTAAAGAATTATTCAAGTGGAATGAAACCCTATTAACCACTTAATAACATATTATGACTGTGTTATATGCTTTGGGACATAGGTGCGTGTAAAAGTGAACAGAAGTGAGCCATGAGTTGGAAACTCGGTACTGAAAGTTTTATTTTGCTCAGGGGAAATCAGGAATATTCTCACAATTCTATTTACCAAGGCAGCCTGGTTTATTTATAAAACCTTGGCCACGAGTGGCCAGAATCTAGGCATTTCAATGCGGCTGTCTTTTACCTTCTTCCTTTTTTCCCTCTACCCCCCGTCTCAGTCTCCTTAAGAAGCATCTCCGGTGCATGCTTGGTTTCTAAAGGTCTGATGAGACTATGGATGCTACGGTGAATACTTAAGTCTGAAAGAAATATTTCTCTTTCCCTCCTTTGAGTCAGAAAATTCTGAACACAAGAGGATCCATTCAAGGCATGATGGAGTGCCTCACAGAGGCAGCAATATGTTCACAGTTGGCAAACAGAGATCTGTTTGGACAGTGAGCACAGCCATCCACTCAGCAAACATCAGCTTCCCTATTAGTTCACAGCAGAAAGAACCAGACGCTGGCGGCCCTTCTTTCAGTCTCCAATACCACTTTGGGGCAAGCCTCCTAAACAAAATGCCTTTGTCCAACAGTTACAATTCAGTGAGTCCCAACGGCTTTCCTAGAGCTACGTCTGTCTATTCACAAATTGAATTTGGGTCCAAAAATCATTTCTAAAGGTCTAGAGGAAAAAAGTAATGGGGAAAAAAAAATTCCATTGAAAATAATAGACAAGGAGTGACTGAATGGCTTTATACAATCAGCAAGAACAGCAGCAGGAAAGGTATGAAGTGTATGATGTATCTAAAGGGCTATCAATCCCCTTAAGGTGGTTTTGGGAAAACAATGTTTGCACTGAAACCTGGAAGGACACCAAGTATAACCTTTCAAAGGAAGTTAGAGAAGAGAGAGAGCAAATCAAACAGCAAGCTTCCTGTGGAGTGTGTGTGAATATGATACTCCTCTCCACAAGGCTTCCAAATAATATGCAAGTTAAAAACTATTTTCAGAAAGACAGTAAAACTGGTTAAGACATCTGGTTCTACCCAACCTTTCACCAAATCCTCAGTCATGAGTTTAAATTCACACATACACACTAAAGCCAGAAAACAAATGCATGGCCTGTCTTGCTTTCTCCCACTGTAGGCATGAACTTGCTATATGAGCACTTGTTCCTACAGACCCACTAACACAATTCTGCCATTTTTCTTAGTATAAACATGAAATCAAATAAAAAATATGAGTATATTCACAGGAGAAGGTTAGCGGAAGAGAGGGCAGTGTCCTCCAGGATAGTACTTTGTCCACAGCTGATAACACTAACATATTCTTATTACTAAGAATTCACTTGTTACCTTACCTCTTTCCACCAACATTATTTCTATATAGTTGGAAATGAATAAATCTGAGGACTCTCCATGTAACATACTTCTGACAGCAAAGACTCTTATGTAGTAAAACTACTGCCAGCCCATAGTCAGGTTCTGCAGAGCCTAGAAGCTAAAAATGGTTTTCACATTTTTAAAGGTTGTAAAAGAAATAAAGAATATGCATCAAAGACCATATGTGTGCAAAGAAAAATATTTACCATCTTGTCCTTTACAGAAAAAGTTTGCCAACCCTGAAAACCATTACAAAGTCTCAAGTAACTCCTGATTCTATTTAAGCCAAATCATGAATGTGGAGCCAACTTACGAGTATGCTTTCAAATAATCTCTTCCAGGAGTCAAGGACCAGACTCGGGAAGATGAAAATGACACAGCTGATGACCAAAGGACCTCACCAGGACTCTGCTCATTCAACAACAAAGGGCTAATAAGACAATCCTAAGATCTAATAATAAGACACACCCCTTATCCTCTGGGAAGATACCTAAAAAATTGTTCAACGTGGAAGAATTCCTGAATAACACTGGCCCTTACAAGAAGCTGTTAGTTGGATCAAGTGAGTCCAAGAATACGCAAGAGAGTACCTACCAGAGGGTGGGAGAGATCTTTATTTGTATCACATGGGGCATTCTGGTCTCCTTGTAGAATATGCCAAAGGAAACATGGACCAAGTAAAAGACAAAGCAAGGTGGAAGGAGTTACATATGAAACTCTTTCTTTTTCCTACAAGCACAAATGCAACCTCAGCTATCTTTTTTAATGAATAAAGAAAAGAAGCTTTTTATGAAGGAAAGAAAGTGAAGTCGCTCAGTCGTGTCCGACTCTTTGCGACCCCATGGACTGTAGCCCGCCAGGCTCCTCCATCCATGGGATTCTCCAGACAAGAATACTGGAGTGGATTGCCATTTCCTTTTCCAAGGGATCTTCCCGACCCAGGGATCGAACCCAGGTCTCACACATTGCAGGCAGACGCTTTAACCTCTGAGCTACCAGGGATCCTACGAAGGGAAGGCTCAGTCTAAATTTCTAACCTAGAAGCTGAAAAGCCACGAAAGAGGAGGGAAAAAACAGGTAATCTGAAATTCTGGATGTTGTAACTTCAAATTCCTTCCTCAAGCTGGCTGATTTAACTTAGTCTGGGCACCTGATAAATGTGAGTTGCCAGCTCAATTGCAATTCAGCTGCCTTTTAAGGAGAGTTAAGATCAAGTCTCACCCACTCCAGTGTTCTTGCCTGGAGAATCCCAGGGACCGTGGAGCCTGGTGGGCTGCCATCTATGGGGTCACACAGAGTTGGACACGACTGAAGCAATGCGGCAGCAGCAGCAAGATCAAGTCTCCAATTTTCATCCACTCAGGATTTATTTGTGAATCTTGACAATTTTTTAGAAATTTATCACACGTACATTTTACTCTAGGTATAATATGTATCCAAGTTATTGCATCATGCAAAAACTCATGAAGTAGGGATGCCAGATAAGACACAGAGAGGACAAACTCAGTTAAATTTGATTTTCAGATACACAATAATTTGTTCCAAATACTGAATGCAACATGTTCCTGCTAAAAAAAATCATTTGTTGCACATCTGAAGATCAACTTCGGGTATCATGAAGACATGAGGGGGACTCTGGTATCAGTTAAACAGCTGCCATTTTGTAATTCTCCGCAGGTTGGGCGCTGAGAAACTGATGAGCGTGAGTCAGTCTCTGAATACGTCAGCAACCTGTACAAAGAATGCTAGAGAAAAGAGGTTAAAGACCCAGCAGGACAGTCCCATCGCCTAACTCAGACAACCACAGGGAAATGAAATGCCATGGCAGGGAAATCCTCTAGAGGCATCGCTACCACTTCTCATGAGGTCGCCCTCCCAACAAAGCCAGTGGTGGAAGAGCACTGCTGGGGAGCCAAGTAAAAGGGCCACCTCTAGCCCTCCGGCCCCCCCCAGCAGACACACAAACTCCACACACTGCCTTCATCCCCAATGTGTCACGCTAGTAGTGTTGCAGTACTTTTTAAAGGAAGAAAGAAAAGAGAAGAAACCTCACAGACATTAAAGTGTCTGGAGATTGGCCAGAATCCGATGGAAAAACACCACCCTGTGCCTTCCCCGCTGGGCTGTGGCTTTCTTGAGGGGGCACTCGGCCAGAACCCAGCCCGTGACGGGCTTCCAATGCAAGTGCGAACAGAACATCACTGCAGGGGCCCTTAGGAGAGGCTGGCTGGAACACAGAGCTCTGAAAACATGGCTGGCCCAAACATCCACACAGGGATAAGATCATAAGCATAAAAATTCCGAACTATTGTTCAAATAAATCCTCTAAGAAGCTGGCTTTAGCTAGCAGGTGCTATTGAAACTCTTTCTGTCCACATATGCATATGGCAACAATTATACTGGCAACAACTGCCATAAAGACAGTCCTTTTGCTAAAAATTAAAGGTCAAGGTACTTAGGTACACTTTTGAGAAAAGGAAAATTCACTTCTCTCTTCTCCCCAAACTACGAAGTCATTTCAGTCAGTTTCATGCTCCAAATTAAGACAATGAGTTTTGGGCACATAATTACTGCATTCGTTTGTCCAAATGCCAACCCAAAGGACAAAAATAAGTCGTGTATGTAACTTTTTCCTTGATGAGATTAGTATAATAGGGTTATCATCCATTCCTAACAGCTGCCACAGCTTCACAAGGCATGAGAAAGGCGTGAAAACAGTTCCTCATTTTACTGCTTTCTCTTCTGTGCCCTCCTCACAAGCTAGACTTCCCAGAGTTAGAGGGTCAGTCGGGCATGGGGAATGATCGTTGGAGTGAGAGGAGGAGGATGCCCAGCATGGAGAAGTCACATAAAAGAGCGGCCTAGCACGGGCACCTGGAGACAGGTCAGGTTCAAGAAGACATCGCTCATGGTGGCAGCCTGGTACTGAGCAAGGAGAATGCCCCTGCAGTGAGGGGGTCTGACATGTGCCATCAGCCAAAGGAATGAAGCAGGGGAAATAATGGGAGGTTGTTACATATCCAGGGAGCCAGACTTGTCAGTATAATAGGAAGGAGTTTCACAAACATGGTGAGGAAAATTAGAATGTCTGTGTTGGATTGGAATTAGAAGTATCAGTGTAAACTAATTTCAATATATACAGTAAGATGTAGAAATACATAAAAAAATGTGTACTTATGTGTGTTTTTATGCCTATACGAGTGCGTTAAGAATGTGCGTTTATTCTCTAACTTTGGTCACTGAGAGTCTTGGAGAGGTACAATCCCAGTAGTAATGGCCTATCCAGATTATCTTGGATTCTAAATATCATTCTCTACTAAAAGAAACCAGGGTTTCCTAGGGAAATGGTTGAGAACAAAGGCGAGAGAACCTCAAGATGAGCCCGGAACATCATTTTGTACTAGAAAAGAAGTACTCAAAGAATGATGGGGATATGTTAAAATAACACATAAGATGGTTGGAAGAGATTTTATTTGAGCAACAAAATAATGTTAGTAGTGGGTTACAACCCACTAAATTAAAAAAATATATATATGCATTTGTATTAGTATAAATAAATAAATGAATAAATTGATACTTTGATATTGATTTATTTTCATCACTTTAAAATATCTCCCAACAAAATACTTATTCATCACAAAAGGAAACTGAGAAAGTCATCATCAATAGAGAAGATTGGCAGATACCACCTTAACCAACTGGTCAAAATGATCATCAGAACAGGAAAAATCAAAATCATGGCCTCCTAACAAGATATAATAAGAACAAAACCATTAAATTCCTAATTTTGATGCTTGTGCTGTGGTTTCACAGGATAATGTCCCTGTTTGTAAGAAAATACAACGGAAGTATTCGGTAGTAACAGACATAGGGAGACCAATTTACTCTGCAGTGGTTCTTCTGTACTGTTCACACCGTATTTGCACAATTTAAATACAAAGTTTTTGTACCATTCAAATTATTTCCCCAAAATAAATTGTTTTTAGCCAACTAGTGCCAGAAGATATTTTGTATTGCACTTGCAACAAATTCCTTAAGTGTGAGACAGTTTCAAAATTTTAAGTAATTATTTTTTAAAAGAGGAAAATGATAGCTTAAAGGATATATTTAACACAAAGTCCAGTTACTGCCTCTGAGAACTCTTGCTGCTATGCATTCATGTGGCCCATTCTGATTTTCAGATTTTCAGGCTGTCCTCAAACTCTAGATCTCCTCCTCCTGTTCAAAATGGAACCTCTCACTGTGCACACCCAGAGCTCAGATCATAGAGCGAGGCATGACCTAAGACATCAACTAAATCCCACCTCTGTCCCTCCATTTTATAGGTGAGAAAACTGAAACCCCAGAGAGAATAAGAATTAGGGCCAACACCTAGAAGGTCAAACTCCAAACTCAAAGAAAAAGAATAAATGGAAATAAGTTACGAAAAGTATAACATAAAACAAAAATGTTTAAAGCTGAAAACTCCTCAAGCAATTAAAAGCTTTTGTGGGGGTGGCCTTGTCAAATGTCAACTACTAAATTTTTAAAATCTGAAGAAACAACTCTCACAGTCTCTCCCAAATATCCTCTATAATAACTAACATTGAACATTTATGGAAGTCCAGAATAAGTGCCAGAAATTATGCTCCGGATTTCACATAATCTAATTTAATCCCTACATCTCTTTGAAGTAGACACTGTTATCATCCTCTTCTTACTGTTAAGGAAATCTAGAATTAGTCATTCCCTGACTCATTCAAGGTCAGAAGGTTTGAGGCAGAAGATTCAGAACTGAACCCACAGAGCCTGACATCCAAGCCTGGGCTTGACTGCTTGTAACCACTCACGCATGCCCTAAACTGCTCTCCTCTGCTCTGCAGGCCAGCTTGTGATTTAAGTGGTACTACTCTAAGAAAACTGGGGTCAAATGGGCAAGAACCCCTTCTATCTTCTCCATCTGGACAACAGTCAAGAAACGGTGTCTCAAAACATGACTTGCTAAAAACAAGCACCTCAAAATCTAGGTAAGTATTAGAAGAAAATAATGTGGAAGAAATCTAAGTTATCCAAAATGATAAACAGTTCACAGCACAATTTTTCAGATTCTTCACTAATATGTGGACTTACATGAAGAGCTCTAAGAATCTGCACTGATGCCAAATTTATCTATGATGGAAACCTTTTGCCATGAAGCAAAGCTAGCAAAGCCAGGTTTCTGCCCTGAATGAAATTCTTAACCTAATAACAATCTTAGTGCATTAAAAAAGATGCTACATAGGGCAGCCTTTTTTAAAAATAAAATGTTGAGTCATTTCATATCAAAGAGCAATTTCTATCAAGCGACAAATTTTATACATATTTTCTCTCACAATCTCAATTCAAACACTCATCTATATATTATAAACACACTGCCAAGAATCTAAAAAACACAAACAAAATGCAAAGTTAAGGGGTGGGGGAGAAAAATGCACCATTCAATAGACAAACTGTTCTAATTTAATTATTACAGAGATAGTTTTGTATTTTGGATCACAACTCTTTAAATAAATAACTAAAGATCATAATTTAATTAAAAATAACTTGGACTTGTCTTTCATGTCAGTTTTTACAGACCCAGTCTTGTTTCCCTTCCTGATGAAAAATTAATTATAACCTGAGAAACAAATTCTCCAAGGTCCTTCGTAGTCCTGATTAACCACCTCCCAGCAGTGCTAAGGAGGCTCAAGAAGCCATTGCTTCACCAAGGCAACTTGATAACATAACAGGTTTCTTAGCAACATGGTAGTCACAGTAACCATTCACCATGGTATTAGAATTAGGCTACCCACCCGGGTTGGGGCCAAAGGAATAATTTAAACTTATTAAATCTTTAGGACCAAGGTAACAAGAAAAATAAGAATTTTTTAAAGTTATTCATAATTCAGTGCTGGGCTAGATGAGCAGGTATTAAAAACATAATTACAAATCAATCCTTAATGCTCTTAGTACTTTGCTTTTTTTTTTTTTTTAAAGAAATCTGGAGCTAGGTATACAATCTACACCACAATTAATTAGATTATTTTCAAGAGAAAAGCACCATTCATCATTTTAGCCATGGTAAGAAGATGATTATATAGAAGCAGTAAGTTATAATTCAAATATGGAAAACTAAATTTTTCGCATGTGTATGAAAGTATTCTTAAATTCAAGAAACAAATGACAAAGAAAGAAAATAATTTCCAATTTATTAAAATGTCTACTAAACAAACACTAATTTGGTTTTAAAGTTGAATTTTATGAATTTGCTCACATATTATAGAAACTTAATAAATGTTCTATATACAAAGAGAAATAAATTCAGAATTTATATAAATTCCACTTTCCAAAATCTACACCACAGCAGACACTGTTTGTGACAGGGACAATATATTTGAATTTGCAACCAAGAGTTAATTAGCTATTTAATTTTCCAGTACTTGCAACCCTAGTCATTTCCAATGTACCAAAGATTTCATCACTCATAAATACAGAATATTTTCCACAAATGCTATGCTTTCATGTTAGCAGCTCTCAGTCTCACCCCACTCTTATTTTTTTGGCCATGCCGTGCAACTTGTGGATCTTAATTCCCTGTCTAGGGATCGAACCCAGCCCCCACTACACCACGCTAGAATTAAGTGCTGAGTCCTTACTACTGGATTGCCAGGAATTCCCTCACCCCTCCCACTGAAAGAACATTCCAAAAGAAACATAGGCTTGATTATCAAATGTGATGAGGATCTACAGTAGCAACACACAATCTCAATCCTAACAGTGTAGCATTCACTCCTGCCATGCCTTATTTCACATGACAGGTAAAGTCATACAAGACACACACTTACATTTTGGAGCTTTCAAAGTATCTACTGGAGTACCCAGCAAACAGCAGGACCTTACTAATGGCTGCTAGTTGAAGAAATCTGAATCAGCACTACTCTACAATGGGGTAACCTGTTAATATGGCTCTTAAAATTTTGCTTGTTCACCTACAATGAACCTTTTCTTGTATTCATACTTCTGTCGGAGCACTTCTGCTATTATAAAGATGATGCAATTTTTGAAAACTTGTATTGATCTTCCTTTTGTGGTAATACCTTGAGCTGTTACACAAGGGCACGTTTCTAGACAACAAAAATATCTTCCTCTCCTCACAGACTGCCAGTATGAGAAGAAAGAAAGATGCCAGGCCAAGCAAACCCAGACAAACCTAGCTTTTCTTAATCTAAGAAAGTCATGCAGTGGTGGAGGACAGAACAGGAGCCATCAGCTCACAACCAAAATAAGATAAAGCATGTTGAGGAGAAGCCCAAGATTTCAAATCAACAATGAATTATGAGCTATGAGACAAAACAGTCATTCAAAACAAATAGTCGATGAAAAATTTAGTAATATGACCCCATTCTCTGCAGTAGGATAGTGTTTTGCAATACCTTTTAATATATTTGAGACTAACCACCCAAATATCATGAAAAAAAATGACAGTGCAAGTCAAAAAGAAGTGAGATAAGCAAAAACAAAAGGCAGAGAGAAGAAAGACTGGGGCCTAACATTTAACACAGTTAACACAAGATTTACATTTAGAGAGCGGGTCAGAAGGATAGAAATGATGAATTGATAAACACAAGCAGACATTTAAGACATTCACTTATTTGCAAATTAACTATACTTTTCTTGATACTGGAGAAGAAGGGGACGACCTAGGATAAGATGGCTGGATGGCATCACGGACTCGATGGACGTTAGTCTGAGTGAACTCCGGGAGCTGGTGATGGACAGGGAGGCCTGGCGTGCTGCGATTCATGGGGTTGCAAAGAGTCGGACACGACTGAGCGACTGAACTCTGAACTCTTAATACTGAAATTCTAAATAGTGAAATCTTTCAGATAATTATCTGAGTTTGTATTTTAAAGACAATGTTCTTCCCAGTCTGAAATGAATTGCATTTGATAAAGCCAACCCGGATGAATAGTAATTTATAGTCCCAGACCTCTGTAATTAAGTCCTTGTTACAAAATTAAGTACACCAGAGGCGACAGGATCCCGAGAGGAAAAAAATCTCCAAAATTAAGATGGGATCAAAAATTCTCAGGCCCTGCAACCAGAGCCTGAGACAGCCAAATGAAATAGGAAATAAGTTATCTATAGAATTAACCCTCCCTGAATGAACACATGTTTAAGAAAGCAAATTACTGCCCTGGCATTAGTGCATATAAAATTCGTCTGTGAATCTGGTTGATAGGAATTGGTTTTCCAGAGTCTGATAACCAACCCTACCTCCATTTTCCCACTGTACATTTAAAACGGAGTTTCCTATCCTGAGAAAGCAAGAAGCAGCTTGCTACATTTAGGAGAAACGGGTCTGGCAATTTACATCACATACACCCCACCTAGGCCCATCCTAAGGCCATAGCAGGCAGGTACAGGCATTCAGTCATGTCAGACTGTGTGAGACCCCATGGACTGTAGCCAGGCTCCCCTGTCCATGGGATTCTCCAGGCAAGATTACTGGAGTGGGTTGCTATTTCCTCCTCCAGCGGATCTTCCCAACTCAGGGATTGAACACGCGTCTCCTGTGATTCCTACATTGGCAGGTGGGTTCTTTACCATTGAGCCACCAGGCAGATGTCACCAAGCACCACACCTTTCCCACTGGGCCCAGAGGCTGTTTCTGGGTCCTGCACACAGCCTGGCTGCCAGTTGAGCCACAACTGGTTGAGAGTTGGCAGGAAAACTGAAACCTCATTTTCCCTGCTGCAAAACACACAGAACTTGAAAGTTAAGCAAGAATTTGAAACCAAGGTCTACCCTGAAAAACTGAAAGCCTGAAAAAGCCCTGAAAAACTCAGGTCTTCCAAGCTCTAGAATGGTGATGATGAGGAGGACAACATTATTACTGATGACAATATTACTTCTCATGGCATTAACAGTGATGATTACTTGATACCAAAAGTATAATTTGCCCAGCACAAAGCAAATGTTTAACATGTTAAGTTCTTTTAAGACACTTCCACAGTCCACAGACTATGCCAATGTATTGATATCAACAATAGCATATATACCAAACACTGACATAAAAGTGATTTTTGTGAGAACAATGATTAAATTAAAAACAATAAACATACACACAGACTCGGTGATAAGAGGCTGAAAGGACCTGAATTCCAATCAGCTCTGTGCTGTGTGATCTTGGGCAAATTATGTGGCCTCTATGGATAATAAGGGAGGGCTGGTCATGTCCTGTGGTCTCAATTCTTTTTTTTTTAACGGAAGTACCACTGATTTACAATATTCATTAGTTTCTGGTGTACAGCAAAGTGATTCAGTTATACATATATATATTTCATATTCTTTTCCATTATGGTTTATTACAGGATATTGAATATAGTTCCCTCTGCTATATATACAATAGGACTTTGTTTATTTTGTATACAGTACTTTGGAACTGCTCATTCCAAACTCCTAATTTATCCCTTTTATCCCTCTCCCATTCCCTTTCCCCTTTGGTAACCATAAATTTGTTTTCTATGTCTGAGAGTCTGTTTCTGTTTTGTAAGTAAGTTCATGTGCATCATATATTAGAGTCCATGTATAAGTGATATACAGTATCTGTCTTTGTCTGATTTCACTTAGTATGGTACTCTCTAGGTCCATCCATGTTGCTTCAAATGGCATTATTTCTTTTTTTTATGGCAAAAGTATTCCATTGTGTGTGTGTACGTGTATATATACACACCCCATATCTTTGTTATCCATTCAGATGCTAATTTTAGAAATACTTTGCTACAATGTTCAAATCTCAAACTTGGAGGCTTTTTCATACAAAAACATTGCCATGGAGGTGAGGAGAAAAGTGAATGTAATCCTAAATGTTATTTAGACATCAAAAAGAAAGAGATGACAGTACGTGAACTCAATTCTTTACTTTTCCCAGGTTCCATAAATTAAAAAATAAGGCAGACAAAGCATAGAGAAAGTCCCAGTGCTGGAAGAGAAGAGAGATTAACTTCTTTACGCTCCCCAGCTTCTGAAAGCCTAACTAACTGCAGCTTTCAGTGCCCTCTTCTCCTAGCGTCTCTAGAGGTTTGTAACATCTACAGCCACTTTTTGTCAATTATATTCACTCTCCTCTTTAATGTTCAGTCTTTTAAAATCTTAGACATTGAGTAAAATAGAATATAAGGTCTCCAAAAGTAGTGATAGCTCCCAGGGGTGAGCAATTCCATGAGTATTTGATTTACACTTACTGCATTGAATTTTTTAAAGACAAGCCAAAAAAAAAAAAAAATCTACATTAATTCAGTATAATTACTTCCTTGGAATTAGTAAACACCGTGACTATATCAGACAAATTATTTTTGTAAGGCACTAAACTACCAATATAAAATTCACAGAATCCATTGGCCTCTTTTCTGGCAACAGTAGTTAACATTTCCTGCAGCTCTGATAAATATATTCTAAATAAAATGATATAAAGTAACATGACACACTGCAAACAGAAATTAACTTTTGTTCATAAGTTTTTAAATAAAAGCATTCCCTTTCAAATCTCAGTAAGAAATAAGATTGCTTCAAAAGAACTAATTCAATCTTCTGTAGAAGAACTGAATGTTGCCAGCTTTCCCAAAATAAGAAGGAAAGGAGGGAAAACAGAAATGCTCAGGTTTATATCACAAAGATTTCTTCAGACAGGATTGCACAGGACTAGCTGTCTTTCAAGTTTATCTGGATTGCTTGGCTCTTAATCAATTTCTAGGCTATCAGGCCAATCAACAGGCATAATGGAAGAAAGATAATGAACCACAAAGAGGCTAGGACAGTTTTCTAGTCCACCTGGCAAGAATAAATAGGAAATCCTTTCTCCAATCCTTTATAAAAGAAAAGGTCATGTGCCATGTTTTGAAAGACATTATGAACTTGACAAGAACCTACTACAGAGGAACCAAAGGGTGGGTTTTTCTGAGCTGAGATGGTCCTCGGTGCTGGATCAAAGTTCATGACAACAGTCACTCATACAAACACACAACTTCAAAGTGGCAAATAGTAATGGCTTCTCTCTACTCTCCTGAAAAAAATGTTATAGATAAATATTCAGCTCTTGGACACTGACTCCCAAATGTCACAACATGCTTTTTTGATGTTTGAGTTTTCAGTCTACTTTTCCCCTGGCTTCTGAGTCTTTAAAAATTCATTTGTGGGCATTACCAAAAGGAACAAAAGAGAAGACCCTTGTTAATTAGCATTTCTTGGTGAAACAAACTTAAAGCAGTATTTCCCACAGAAAAGGAAGCTCCAGAAGAAAACTCCTAACAACCCTTATCTGAAAGATTGGTACTGTTAACTCTGGAGTAACTGGAATGCTGGTGCTCCCAACCTCCTTCCCATTTACCTCCTGCCTGGCCACACTCCCCTGTGAGGCACACAAACAATCGGCCTTTCGAGTGTGCAGGCTGACAAGCCATCTGTCAGCAAGATGTGACGCTTTACAGAAAGTCTGATCTACTTTTTTTCTTGCCCTTTTTTTAAAAACTGTCCTAGGCTTTAAGCAGAACCCAATAACTAGAACAGCATCTCATGTTTCCCAAGTTTTGCCAGAAAGCATGCCCCTTCCATTTCTCTTCCCTAGTCTTTTCCTCATAGCCACCATCACCGCTGGCGATGTGATATGTTTACATATTTAATTTAATTTCCATTTACTCCCAACTCTGGCTGTTCTGCTCTTCTGTCCTCTCAGCACACAGAACGAGACACTGTCAGTGCTCATGACAGAAACCGAATCCAACAACGTGAGAGGCAGCAGAGCAGAGATTAAAGAAAAGCCAGGACTCCGGGGTCAATAAAGACCTGCGTTCCCATCTCCACTCCATTCCTTAACAGCTATTTGCCTTCAGATAAATTAAGTTTTCTATCCCTCTATTTCTACTTTAAATAATAGCACCTATCTCTTAATTTGGGGATCAGAAACAGGTTATATACCTAGCTATGTGCCTGGCACACAGTAAGAATGGATAAAAATTCAGCAATACATAAAAGGGTTATCTACTCAAGAAGAGTAATAGACCTGGCATATAAACTGCTGCCTGAGACTAGCAAAACCTGGATAAGTTATGAAATGCCACTGAAGCCCAAAAGAAATATGTCATTCAAAGACAAAACAGATTGTATTTTCTAACAAAGCAAACAGGGAGACCAATAAACTATATCTGCATGACCGTAAGGTTAAAGTACCACACATTCTGACAAACTCCTCTAAGAGCCAAACTGAACATATAATTAAAACAAATGCTTCAATGACACAGTGAAAGAAAACTAAAATCAGAGTTTCTTAATGTATTTGTAAAGCAGAGGAGAAATTCTACGCTTTAGCGCATGGTAGTTACAAACCTCCGATAATGAAACTGAGAACAAGAGTGTAATTTTCATTGCCTATTTTATTAGAAATATAACTTTAAATCTTGTGTAACAAATCATGTTTTTAAATCAAACTTAAAAGTTATCAGACTGAAATTGACTCACTAATTCAAATGTCCCACTTCTTAAAAACACAAAGAAGTACAAGGATGACCTGGATCTGTCCACACAAATTCCAAAGAGCAATTGCCCGGGGGCTTCTTATTTCTTATATTTAGAAACTTCATGTCACAGAAAGTGAAAGCAGTCTAGGATATTCATCTTTTAGCTTGCTGTACCTTGCTTTGACTTGCCAAACAGACAACACAATCAGCTTTCTGTAATTTCTCTGCTACTAGTATGGCAAAGGGGTGGGACTTCAGAGCAAAAAGCTTTGTGTAACAGAGTTCTTTTTTAACCCTTTTTTAAACAAAGTAAATACTTCATCTCTTTTTCTCATTCACAAATCCAAATTTCACTATATCCTGTCACCAAATGAAGCAGATTCTACTCTAAGAACCCTTAAAATTTACTCCAAAATTATCACTATCTTTTGACATCCATAGACATTAACAACGTGCATAATACTCGTAGTAGAGAAACTTCCTCGAGAGTCCATGTTAGAGTACCAGGTCCTTCACAGGTTCTTACAATCTGCATTTGGCTGCAGCTGATGAGCACTGTTGATTATGCCCAATGCAAAATCACACCTTGACCGATTAGCCTGCAAGTGCCTCCCAGGGACAGGGGAACCTGGTGGGCTGCAGTCCATGGGGTCACTAGGAGTTGGACACAACTGAGCGACTTCACTTTCACTTTTCACTTCCATACATTGGAGAAGGAAATGGCAATCCACTCCAGTGTTCTTGCCTGGAGACTCCCAGGGATGGGGGAGCCTGGTGGGCTGCCGTCTATAGGGTCGCACAGAGTTGGACACGACTGAAGCAACTTAACAGCAGCAGCAGCCGCCTCTGGCAAAAGTACTGCCTCCAGGGCTCTGCTAGGGTTGATGCTCTGGAGACTAGATGGGGGAGGAAGCAAGGTGGTGATCACTAGTTCCCACACAACAGGAAGAGCCCAGGAAACTCTGAGCCTAAGAAAGTTGTCTTGGTGTCTGACACACCACATCCACTGTGCTACCAAGACCTCTGGCCAGGCAGCTCTGACTCAACCCTCGGCCCCAGATCCCAGCTGTTGCTGGTATGAGGAAACCATGAACAACCATCAGCCTGACTCATGCCTCTTCCTGAGTCTATCCTTCCTGTGACCACACCAGCTCCCTGAATTGTTCTCCTCCATGGGGCCCAAGGAGTTGGCTTAAGACTCAACATTTAAAAAAACTAAGATCTTGGCATCCAGTCCCATCACTTCATGGCAAAGAGAAGGGAGGGAAAAAACGAAACAGTGACAAACTTTCTTTTCTTGAGCTCCAAAATCACTGTGGATGGTAACTGCAGTCATGAAATTCAAGAACACTTGCTCCTTGGAAGAAAAGCTATGACAAACATAGACAGTGTATTAAATAGTAGAGACATCACTTTGCCAACAAGGTCCACCTAGTAGCCAAAGCTATGGTTTTCCAATAGGCATGTACGGATGTGAGAGTTGGACCATAAAGAAGGTTGAGCACCGAAGAATGGATGCTTTCCAACTATGGTGCTGGAGAAGACCAGCACCAGTCAATCTTAAAGGAAATCAGTCCTGAATAATCATCAGAAGGTCTGATGCTGAAGCTGAAGCTCCAATACTTTGGCCACCTGATGTGAAAAGCCACCTCACTAGAAAAGACCCTGATGCGAAAAGCCACCTCACTGGAAAAGACCCTGATGCTGGGAAAGATGGAGGGCAGGAGAGGAGGACGATAGAGGACGAGATGGTTGGATGGTGTCATCAACTCAATGGACATGAGTTTGAGCAAACACTGGGAGAAAGTGAAAGACAGGGAAGCCTGGTGTGTGCTCTTTGTGGTTGCAAAGAGTCGGACACGACTGAGTGACTGAACAACAACATGGAGCCCAGGCTCTTCTTGCAACTTCTGGTCTTGCTGGCAAAGGATTGCTCCCAATTAACCATGCTGACTCTGGTGGGACAAAGGGAACTTACAGCCACAAGTGCAAAAACAACTCAGAGCTGAAGCTACTGTTGTTGAGAAGGATGCACACACTTAAAACTACTACTGCTGTGGAAGTCCAAGACCCTTCAAAACTCAACAGCCCTCTCTGCATCACCCTCAGGCCAAAGCAAGGGAAAAGGAACAATGTAAACTTCAATTTCGGAGAAAACAATGGAAACCCACTCCAGTACTCTTGCCTGGAGAATCCCAGGGACTGTGGAGCCTGGTGGGCTGCCATCTATGGGGTCGTACAGAGTCGGACATGACTGAAGCGAATTAGCAGCAGCAGCAGCAAACTTCAATTTGTTAAGCAGCATGGGGAAACACTATGAGATGATCCAAGAACATCCACTCGAGGGGTAAGAACCACAGCCTGTGCCCCTCACCTGTGAGAGGGGTACCTCTTGGCTGTCATCTTTAAAAGATGGCACGACAACACTCTACTTGACTATGGAAAGTAAATTCTAAAGGCATTATTTTTAAACCTCAAATGAACCTATCTGCTTAGAATGCCTATATCATTTCAAATCATCTTTCTAGAGGTCATTCTGGCAGAGATTCAAAATCAATTACAGATTATTAATAAAACCAGTTTCAGGTCTGAGAGGAAAGGTCCCCTTTATACATAATGGCTTCCTTCATTATAGTTTTCCTGGGACCTAAACCGTAGCTGCTTCTGAAGAGACTAAAACAGCATCTCAAAGATCCACCCCCACTTTAACATAGTATGAATCTGTAAGTGATTCCAGTTTTACCACTGGCTCCAGAAATTCAGGCCGTTTTATCATCACTCTACAGGCTCCATTCACATAGGCATCCTCCCTCCTGAAGCTGTTGCCTGATCTGCCTCTGTGCCCATTTCTCTTAATGGCACAACTAGATCCCCACACTCAGCTATACATCAAGTCCCTCACATTCCAGCAGTCACTGCCATCTGTCTGTTCTGCCTCCGTTCCCACAGCAACCAACACAGGGCTTTGTATACAGTAAGCATGCAATTTTTTGTTGCATGAATGAACAAACTAAATGATCACAACTTATTCTGAAAAGTGTTATTTATACACACACATATTGGTAGGGGGCTTCCTAGGTTGCCCTAGTGGTAAAGAACCTGCCTGCCAATTGGGGAGATGTAAGAAATGAGGGTTCAATCCCTGGATCAGGAAGATCCCCTGGAAAAGGAAACAGCAACCCATTCCAGTATTCTTGCCTGGAGACTCCCATGGACAGGGGAGCCTGGCAGGCTACAATCCATAGGTTTGCAAAGAGAGTTGGACACGACTGACGTGACTTAGCACGTATGCATATACTAACAGACATACAATATGGCGCCTGCCTTGAGAGAACCAGGGTTAAACCTAAAGACCACAGTATACACTTGGAGCTAAATCATTCAGGCTCTTTTCTTATCACGAGCACAAAGATCACTTTGGAGGCTTGTTAAAATATAGACTCCAGAGCTTTACTTCCAGAAATTCCTGCTCAACAGATCCGCAAGAGGTCCAGCAGTCTGCACTTCCATGCAACACCCAGGGGAGCCCCAATCCACACTGGAGAAGTGCCGTCCAGCTGAATGGACCACACAGGCGCAGCTGGAGCCAAGGGACAACATGCCTGTCCATACCCACTTCTATGTGCTAGCTTCACCTGTGGCCCCACTAAGTACTAGGAACTGTGCAATCAAAACATGGTAATAATACAAAGAGATGAGGAAGAAGAGAAATGTTTCCGTAAGTCACCAAGTCAGAATGGGGCTAGCCAGGGCCACCTCAAACTATGGTTGGTGGCTGTGGAATGCAATGCCTTTCAGCAGACAGGTGGGGAAACTAAGGCCGAAGAGATAAAATTCACCAGTCTAAACTCTTACAGCTCGGGAGTGTATGTAAGTATGTGCATTTTGGCAGGGAGGGATGTGGCACAAAGACCTAGGTGTCCCAGTTCATACCTTCTCCCCTGTATCTATAGAATCAATGTCTTAATTGCCTCAAAATACTTTCTGCAACTTATATCCTCCATTTCTCTTGATCACAATTGTTATTTTTATGAGACTCCATGTTCTATTGGCCCTACAACAAACAACAAGTATACAGTAAGCCTTTCCAAACCCATATATTTTAAAGACAAAGCAATTTTCTGGTCAAATGTTAATGTCTATGGTGATCATATTTAACCACAAGGCAGAAATATGAATATTAAAACTACTAGAGCTTACCCATTGGGTGTGAGAGGGAGCTGAGTTCAAGAGGGCAATGTGGAAGTAAAAGACTGAGGCTCTCAGAAGGTGGCATGGGCTTTTTACCCCCAAATTACCTTCAGCTTCCTCCAACTGTCTTTATCTGTGAACTTCTATTATAGCTCACATTCTTATCCTTCCTACCATCACTCTCTCCAGTTATCTTTGGTTCTGAGACAAAATAAAATGACAAGAATGTGGGATTACAGGAACATCTGGCTCACTCTAGGTCTCCAGGCATGGAGCTTTCCGTGCTTTCTACCCCCTCCCTTTTCCCCTTGTTGTTCCTGCAACTGTAGCCTTGATTGCCTGAAAAACTTTAAACTGGCCCCTTAATTCTTACCAGTCTGTAACTTACCATCTGTCAAGAAAAAAGCATCTGAGTACTGATTTGCAAAGTCTTATAAAAAGTTCACAAGCAGTTTTAAGTAGAACTTGTGATTCTTCCACCTTGCTTTAGAGCTTTTCAGTAACAAAGTAGCTAGCTTCCTACAAATGTCTCTCCAAGGCCTTGAATTCGCAGGCAGTATATCATGCCTACTGGGTTTTCAGTCTGTCTGACTTTGGCTGGTCGGCATCCTGACCCTACCAGTCCAGACCATACCATACCATACCACTGCTGAAGTGATGTCTTGGCCTCTGCCTGCCCCTACTGCTCTATTGGCTGAGACCATCTGCACTTGGCAATCCAGAATGGACAGAGGCTGAGAAGCTCAGCTTCAGGCTCAGACAGATCAGAGTTCAAGTCGAGCTTCTTGATGAACTCCTTCTGATCCTCAATTTGCCCCTGGGTAAAAAGCAGGGGTGATGACAATTATACCTTCTTCAGGGCTATTGGGAGAACTGTATTAATTAAATGTAGCAGATAATAAACTTTCAAGACATGAGTCTTACACCTTTATTTCCAAGACCATAGAGATGTTTGGGAACCCCTTCACCTTGTAGCATTGTTGTCAGCCCTGACTGAACACATTAACACTTCCCTGCTACTCCAGTACTCTTGCCTGGAAAATCCCATGGATGGAGGAGCCTGGTAGGCTGCAGTCCATGGGGTCGCGAACAGTCGGACACGACTGAGTGACTTCCCTTTCACTTTTCACTTTCATGCATTGGAGAAGGAAATGGCAACCCACTCCAGTATTCTTGCCTGGAGAATCCCAGGGACAGGGGAGCCGGTGGGCTATAGTCCATGGGGTTGCAAAGAGTCAGACATAACTGAAGCGACTTAGCATGCATGCACACTTGCATACAGGTAATTTAGAAAAGTTTTATCAACCTCACTTAA
The DNA here is from genome assembly GCF_032405125.1 of Capricornis sumatraensis. Lineage (NCBI taxonomy): Eukaryota > Metazoa > Chordata > Mammalia > Artiodactyla > Bovidae > Capricornis > Capricornis sumatraensis. The sequence goes on from NC_091069.1 coordinate 201,487,589, forward strand.
ACACCAAGCCACAGTTTTAGATGAACTTAAGGTTCCCACAACACTCTCCAGCCATAGAGCAGTCTCACACCATCTCACTGACCATTATCGTCCTGGGAAAGAACTGATTCAGGGGCCCCAACCGCTGGGATCTCATGCGTGATGATCTGACATGGAGCTGAGGTAGCAACAACAGAAACAAAGTGCACAATAAATGTAATGCACTTGAATCATCCCGACACTATCCTCCCTGCCCCCATCCACAGAAAAACTGTCTTCCACGAAACTGGTCCCTGGTGCCAAATAGGTTGGGGACCACTGCTCTGAAGGGATGCTCCAGAATCATCTCCTATCACTGGCCCCTTCTTCATCCTCCCCGTGCAATCTGCAGTTAGAGCAGGAACTATGTTTTTAAACCCAATTCGGAGACTATTTTCATTTGGCTTTTATAACTAACAAAAGCCATCTTCTGAATATAAAGAATAAGTTGAGGTATCCCGTGGAAGGCTAAGCCTCTTAAAGTACCAATGTTTTAAATGGAAATCTCACTAAAAACTACCACGCTCTAGGAACTCTTACACTCACTTCTTGTAGTTTCACCCTTGTTGTTACATCGCTCTCCCTCTGAAGGTTTCCCTTCCGTAAAATTTGCTCACTTTATCTCGTTGGTCTGAGAAACCAAAAGCTTCAGTGCAACCAGAAGTAAATAACATCAGGCGCTGGCTAGAGAATATAGGGCTCTTCTATGAACCCAGTGCGCAAACGCTTTAGTGCTGATCTCAAGTCTGATTGGCTAAACAGAGGACTTTTCAGCCAATTGCCTGGCCAGGGGTTGATTTGGGAATGGAACACAGAATTCTATTTCTTTAACCAATATTTCAGCCAAATAGGGCCTGAATATCTATATTAAACTCTCACTTGATAGGGGAAAATTATATTCTCTGCAGACATTTAATGTTCAAAAAAGAAAAACAGAATAAAAAATATTGTATAGGGACTTTTCCAGTTAAGACTTCCAGTGGTTAAGACTCCACACTCTCAAAGTAGGGAGCATAGGTTCAATCCCTGGTTAGCGAACTAAGATCCTGCATGTGCCTGGCCCAAGAAAGTATAGACAGATAGATAGAGATTAAATTATTTGGTACAGAAGAGTTTTCATTTCCATCCCCTCAGTGCAAGCAAGGAATATCAAGGCAGAATTTTTACATCTCTACTAACTCTGGTCCCTCCCCTGGAGAAACAATGACCTCCTGGGAGAGCCCCAATCTACAAGTTTGTCACATTTTTAATCATGTGCTTAGTCAAAGCTATGGTTTTTCCAGTACTCATGTATGGATGTGAGAGCTGGACTATAAAGAAAGCTGAGCACTGAAGAATTAATGCTTTTGAATTGTGGTGTTGGAGAAGACTCTTGAGACTCCCTTGGACTGCAAGGAGATTCAACCAGTCCATCCTAAAGGAAATCAGTCTTGAATATTCATTGGAAAGACTGATGTTGAAGCTGAAACTCCAATACTTTGGCCACCTGCTGCAAAGAGCTGACTCATTGTAAAAGACCTTGATGCTGGGAAAGATTAAAGGTGAAAGAAGAAGGGGACAACAGAGGATGATATGGTTGGATGGCATCACCAACTCGATGGACATGATTTTGAGTAAACTCCAGGAGTTGGTGATAGACAGGGAAGCCTGGTGTGCTGCAGTCCACGGGGTAGCAAAAAGTCAGACATAACTGAGCAACTGAACTGAAAGGCACAATTTCAATCAAATTGATTCTATATATTCCACAGTGTTAAATCAGTTATTTGTTAATGAAGTCATTCAAGGTCTTTCTTACCACTGTAGCTCCGACTCCATCCCAAAGTTAAACTTTCCTCAGATACATATACTCTAAAGTGCCCCTTTCTAATGATCTGCAATGGGAAGAGACATCTGAGAACAAAAAAGGAAAAAGAAGGATGAAAAGACTATTAAAGCAATTAGCTAAAACATCTCTCCCACAGAACTGTAAAATCCTGAAGAAATCATTTTTTAAAAAAAACAGCTTGGAAAGGTTTTTATGGAAAACCCTTTCTCTACTTAGCTTCCCTGTGGCTCAGGTGGTAAAGAATGTGCCTGTAATGCAGGAGACCTGGGTTCGACCCCTGGGTTGGGCGATTCCCTGGAAAAGGAAATGGCAACCCACTCCAGTATTCTTGCCTGGAAAATTCCATGGACAGAGGAGCCTGGTGGGCTACAGTTAATGAATGGGGTTGCACGGAGTCAGTCATGACTGAATGACTAACACACTTTCTCTACTTATCTTCATTCCTTCATTCCACAAACGCAAGGAGCAGCAGACATCACCTTCCACGGAGTTTTCCTTAACTAGTTTCTCTATCACTAACTTGAGATAACTACGAAAAGAGGAATCAGACAAGAACCCTGACAGGGAACACAGCAGAGGGCAAAGCAGCTGGGGCCCGATAAGGAAACAAAAGTAGAAATGAGGAGAGCAGCTGGGAACCCCTCTAAGAACGTCTGGCAAGAGAGGAAATCAGGCCATGGGACTGGATGGACAACAAATGGGGCAAGGGGGGAGGTGTGGAGGCGGGAAGCAGAGGAAAGGTCTCCAAAGTCCATAGAGAATCAGCAATTTGGCCCAAGCATGTATGAATAATTGGGAATTAACTGTATACGCAAAGGACTTCACCTCATTTACCATAGCAGCTAGATAAACAGCATACCAAATCCAATAAGAGGCTGTTCACCCACAGCCTAACCAAGATCATTTGTCTTCATTCTCCACTACAATTTTATAGAATTTTCAACCAGGCCTTTGCAGTCACCCCCTCAATCTGTGTCAGGCTTCTGTTTGTTTTGAAGTGACTGATTCCACTTTTTAAGACTGAAGTTTGAATAGGACTACATTAATCCAGATGCTCATTCTAAAAATCTTTCAAACCTGCCCATTCAAAACAGTAACACCAAGATACTCAGTGAACAGCTGTCGCAATTAACAAAATTGTTTATATTTTCCTTTCCGTTGGCTTGAAAGTACTAGAAAGAATTTTAAGCCAGAGGAGACAACCATTCAGACTTGGGATTTTTAAACAGATGCTCTTCATGATTTTCAGGCTAAAAATAATAGCCTGTATGTTGGACTTCACGTTGTAAAAACTGGTTTCAAATCACATGATTATATAACTAGATAGGAGTTCCAACATGGAGTAGAAAACAAAGCAGGCAGAAGAAAAACTACCTCTGGAATAAGCTTCAGTATTTGGAAACATCTGATCTTTTAGATTTTTCCCACTAGGGAACAAGAATGGTCTTTCCCAAATATGCTCAAATTCTTTCGGTCGTAACAAGTTGAATGATGAATTTACCCAGCGGTCAGGGAAAACGGGAGTCATTCTGTATCTAGAGGTGTAGAAGTGGCAATTTTCATGGCCTCTATCAAGAGCAGTCCAAATTCCCCCAGTCTGAGGAGGTGTCACAGAGCTCAGAAACATTCCCCCAATGGGCATCTTTTACTGCACCCATGAATGGATTCTCAGTTTGCTGATGGACTCAGAGTTTTCCCTATAAATAACACATTCCTGAGCCATGCTATATCAACACCAAGTCTCACAGGCAGCAACTACCACTCCCATTTCCTTGCCACAACCTTCTCTTCCTAGGACATCATAAGGCTTCAGATACCCTCAATATGATTCACCCAGTAGCCCAAAAATTACGCATAAAGTCTTCTCCAGCAAGCAGTGGACTTGAAGAACCCACCAGAATTGTTTTACCCCTTGTATCTTTATAGAGAAACCTCTACTAAGGTATTTGGTAACCTTAAGCTTTATTATAAAATGGTTACAGACAAATTTAGCAATACAAAGCATGGGTAAGGAAGAGGTCTAAAAGAAGAAACAGATAACCTCATATCAAGGGGAAAAAAAGGGGGTGGAGGGGTGGAATTCTACAGATTGGCTTGTCATTTAGCCCAGAGTCAAGTTCTCATAATATGCCTCCCTCATTGTACTGTATTTCTAACAGTATACACTAATTCCAGTTTCTTTTTCTCTGAGTTAAGAAACAAGGAAAAGAAAATTCCCTTAACAGGCTCCTAGGAAAAGTTAATGATTTAACTTTAAAAGTTTTCTATAAATGACTCTAGTGGGATTTTCTCACAACAAACTACACAATCATCTCAATGCCCATATTACATGGATAAGAGGCATTAAAAGATTAAGTAAAGCTGTGGTAAAACTGACATCACTCAGAATATTAATAAGCCCTTAGAAACCCACTTCTGAGCTCTCATCTTTCATTGAAGAATTTTTTTTTAATGAAAGAAGGAAAAGAAATAGGCTCTTTATGTCTAAATTGTTACTTTTTAAAACCATGACTTGATAGAAGAAATGAAAAACAGAAGACTTGGGTAATAAAACTACATATTAAAAATACACACTGAAACATCAAACCAATATTCCTAAACCTGTATTTATATTAAGCCATCTGACATGTAAAGGTTTAAAAGAATCTGGGGATTCCCCAGGCGAGTTCTTGGAGATGTATTTTTGCTGTGTTCCCATAGAGTGGGAGCTCTTCAATACCAGTTCTTCTTCATGTCTTCGCCAGGACCAGTCAGGAATTTTCCTTCCCCCAGGAAACATACTGTTCTGGACCCAAAAAATAACAAAAATGATAGGATCTTTGAATTTTCCCTCTGATTTATAGTCTTAGGAATTTGTATTCCTTACTTTGTCACACACAAAAAAATTCAGAAATTGAAATCTAGGTAATTCAAGATATTTCTACTCCTAGTCTTAGACATTCCTCACTTAATCACTCTTTTTGAAAAAATCCAGAAACTGAGATCTAGGTAACTTTTGGTCACGGGTTAAATGTACTCCAGAAAAAGTAAAGCACAGAAATTCCCACAGGCAACAAAAAGAAAATGTCCATTTTCAGAAATGCTTTAGAAGATATATATCAAATTGTAAACCCCTTCAACTACCATTTACCTACTGAAAGCACTTAAAGCCACTAAATGATTTAGACCATTGCTGTCCAAAGCCTGATAATGGGGCATGTTTGCAGGCTCACAATGTTTTCTTTTTACAAAAAGCAAGGAGGAAGAATGGAATGGCTGGGCAGTAATGACTCTCTTAAAATAATAAACCTGAAAACGCTTCTAGTCAACCACAACATATCTTATTTTGCTACAAATGTATCTACTTTCACCATAAGACCACCTCCCAAATGCTGGCTTCCACTTATATCCCTGAACAATGGTGCTGAAATACAGGGCAGACTCAGGGCGAAACCACTGTGCACATCTGGTGTTTATAGGGGGAAACCCCACTATTGTTGTTTTTTTTTTTTTAAGTACTTCCATTAGTAATGTATACAGCTGTTTTCTGTTGGCTAATAATCAGAACTGTAATACACACGCATACTGACTCCAGGCATAACTCTGCCAAGCTGTTTGTGCTCAGCTGTAAAACACTGGAATTCTGAGTGTCAGGGGAGATGCCCCTGGACTGCCCCCTCCCAGCTCAATCCCCACCCCCAATGGTTAATATAGCTGTTTTCCTCTCAGGAATGCCAAAAGAATGTGATTCCTCCCTCTAAACCTCCCCCAAGGCCCATCTCTACTAGTATTATGTTACCTATTCATACTAATAGATGAAGAGAGTTTTTAAAAGATACCCCATTCTTTAATAAAAGAATGGGGAGGGGGGGATGTTGGATATCCAAGCTTCCAGTAGTAATATATGCCACATCTACAACAGAAAAAAAAAAAAAGGAAACAGAAATAGATCAAGCAGAATCTTCTAAAAATAAGGAGTACTAGATCATACATAAAATGGACGTTGGTTTCAGAGAATTTTAGTATGTGTTTCTGAACCTGTCTTCATATAATCAACTGAAATGTCTGTGTACTTGCTGGTGTGTCGCTTTGTTTTGTAAATAAAGGAGCAACTTTATTTTGAAGTAAGGGAGCTTCAGCTTTGCATTTTCATACACCTCCCCTCTGGGAACAGCTCACCACTTTTGTAGAGCCACAGAGACCCAGCACAGAAGGCCTTTGTGTACACAGGTCTCAGCCGCCTATCTTCATACAGCCACTCGCAAGGGCCTCCAAGGAGTCCCATTCTTTTCCAACCAAACACAAAGGTTTTATCTTACAGTAAACAGAGAAGACTTTAAACATTAGAGCAACACTAAGACAGTGATGCTATAAAAGTGGTTCAAAGATCTGCATAATGAAATTCTATTGTCTTGGTTTGAGCTCAAAACTATTTTTTTAAAAAAAGGTCAACCATGGGAAGGGCATGTTTCATTTAGCTGAAAGTTGTGTGTGTGTGTGTGTCTGTGTGTGTGTGTGTTCAGTTGTGTCTGACTCTTTGCTGAAATTTATGTTTACAAAATGTGCTTCATCTGAGCTCTCCTGTTTCACCCAGGGAGCTGAGAGGAGACCAAGTGAAAGGAGCAGTAACAATATAGAGCAGGTTTCTGTATAACATCCCCAACCATCTCCATGCACTGGAGGCTTGGCTTCCTCACATTCTTCACCAAGCCTCCCAGGCTCTCGGAGCAAGGAGTGGGGGGACAAGTCATCGTATCCTTCCCTCCTCTCTCCCCATCAGCCATGGGAGCCATCCTGGAATGGAGACTGAAGGCAACTACAGCCTAGTAAGAAACAATTCACTGGTAAGCAATGACACATAACCTTGCTTATTACCTCCTAACCCCAATCACCAGCACAGCAAAGGTGAAGTTGTGGTATCCGCCCTGACTCACCAGTCTTCTGTGCGGTACCCGTGGTTTGTTCACTTGTGTGGAGTATGGGGACAACAAATATCTGACTTGTCCACAATCCTGAATATTCTACACTCAACTCAAGAGTGACAATGAAGGTACCGCCAGTTCCTTAGGAGGAAAATTCTACAGGAATCTATGGAATTAGGAAATAATCATCCCCTCTAAACTTGCATTTCTACTTTCAATAAAAGTCAGTAAGGGGGGAAGTGGAAGAGAACTTGGCTAAAATTCTTAAACATGGCACTTAAGTAACAAAGATAATAAAATTTAAACCCAAAAGTTAGATCTGAGTGTTAAAAACCCTACTTGAAGGAAGGTAAATAGTGGACCTTGACAGGAAGCCAGTTTTGTGTAAAACCTCAGAGGCAGGATGGAAACTGATCGCAGTGGCTTAAATTGATGTGTTGAAGTCAGCCTTTCAGGGTCATCTAGTTTTCAAAAACGCTGTTTTTAAATTTAATTAAGTACCGAGTTTACTTTGTGGCACACATAAAATGTGAAGATACTATGAGAATTTTCATAAAGTGCTACTTAAACAGAAATATTAACAGTTAGCTTTTAGTACAGAGAACAAAGTAACTCACCCAGTAGAAGTGAATGGACCAGAACCATCTACTTGGCACACGTGCTACTTTCATCATTCTGAGTTACATGGCACGCTCCCTAGTGAGGACAAGTTCAGTTCAGCCTGCTCTTTTCAATAAGTGTATCATACAGTCAGTCCCTGTAGGTATTTCTGGCTGCACGGCCCTATCCATGAAATGGTTTTTAATTGTTTGATATTGGCCAAGTGGCTAGGAAATAAATGACTCATCTCCACTGTACTTAATGTTATTTCCAACAAATGTGCAATCCCTGCAGTAAACACAACCATCCGGCTTGAAAAACATCTTTTTAGGGAGGATTTAACCCCTGCATCTACTTTGATATTTAGTAACTAGTTTGTGAGCACACACAAGCACCAGACCCCATCCCTCCGCCCGCAAACGTGCCCTCTGGCTTGGTTCTACACGTGGACCTCAGTCTGAGCAATGTGTACGGAGCAGAAGGCTGCACAACATCCCCGAGCCCTGCTCAGGCAACCCCTTGGGCGGCTCCTCTAAAGGGCTGCTGCGCACCTCTGACAGAAGACAAGCAGCTGTCAGTGTCCCACAGGTGCTCGAGGCGCCCCGGAACAGGAGCGTCGATGGGAGCTGCCATGGGCTTGTGAGTGAAGGTCAGTGACACATTCTGGGGAGATGCTCAGAGACCATGACACTGGCATGAGTAAGACCTCTGCGTCCAGGTGCGAGCGGGGAAAACCCTGAGCAATCTCGCTCAGCTGTCCAACTGCCGGGCCTATGTGTAAGCATCTCCCAGTGGACATAGATTATGAAGTGCTGAATTATTCACTACATGCACACACAAACACATATCACCACCATCATGTGATTAAAAATGAGGGAAAGATTAGACATGAAATATACACAATATTATACACTAATTTTATCTCAATTTTTTAAAAAACCAATGAAGGCACCTCAAAGATGTTTTTGTCTCAAAAGCATATCCAACTCCCTAAGCTCTAAAAATGTATGAAATTATTATAGAACAGTTTATATCAAAAAAATCATTTAATTTTGGAGTATAAATGTTATTTAAAAAGGATGTTAGCTCAGAACAAGATGTTGGGTAATCATCTTATAAAGCTGTAAATTTTCCAAAAATAACCTGCAATACCAGTAAATAAGTCAGGACAGTTTTACCACACACCTTCTCTGAGGTAGTCCCATATTTGCTTCTAGGCTAAGGCATGCCTTTGTATTTCCACCTGCTTCCTCACTGTTGTTCCCTTATCTATTAGCTATTTATTTCCCTCACTGTGACTATATATTTTAAAGATAACCAAATAAATAACACAAAAGAAAGCAGTATCAATCTCCTTGTTTCTAGGCATCCCACTGAGTGTGTGGGTGTAAATATTTAACAACAAATGCTTCTCCAGGAAAAAAAGGGGATGGGGATATGTCCTGGATTGTAGTGTTTGCCAGTTTCTGTGGTATAGATATTCTCCCACCATGTCCAATATCAACCCAGCAACATATCACTGAATAAGGACTTGGGAAGACATGCACAGCAACATACTGGAACACACTATTTCCACCATATACACATAAGAGACCTAAAGATAATAGCAACATGTACTAAAAAAAAAAAAAAAAATGAAATGAGGAGTTTCAAGTATTTGTTACCTTTGTTATTAAATACAATTTAAATTGTAAGCTTGTATATCTTAATGTCTAGGCAAACTATGGTTTTTTCCAGTAGTCATATATGGATGTGAGAGTTGGACTATAAAGAAAGCTGAGTGCTAAAGAATTGATGCTTTTGAACTGTAGTGCTGGAGAAGACTCTTGAGACCTTCTTGGACTGCAAGGAGATCAAACTAGTCCATCCTAAAGGAAATCAGTCCTGAGTGTTCATTGGAAGGACTGATGCTGAAGCTGAAGCTCCAATATTTGGCCACCTGATGTGAAGAACTGACTCATTGGAAAAGACCCTGATGCTAGGAAAGACTGAAGGCAGGAGGAGAAGAGGATGACAGAGGATGAGATGGTTGGATGGCATCACCAACTTGATGGACATGAGTTTGAGTAAACTCCGGGAGTTGGTGATGGACAGGGAAGCCTGGCAGTCCATGGGATGGCAAAGAGTCTGACACAACTGAACTGAAATCTTAATGTTAAATAATGGCTGTGTTTAACAACCAGGTACTGAGATGTCTGAAACATTTGACAGTCGGCTTTCAGCAGATGGTACACACCAGCTCCAGCATTCCATGACATGGTCTGTTCATTTCCACTACACCATCCTGTGCAAAGGTGCCACAGAATGGCAGAAAAATAGCAACACCTTCCCTGATTCCCAAAACTTCAAAATAGCAAAAATCCAAGAGTAAAAGAAAAGACAGCTTATCCGGTTTTATGAGATTAGCAGGAGAACAGGAGGCGCAGTACATAGAATCAAATCATACTAACAAATGGCAATGTGTATAATTGTGGCCAGTTATCAGTTACACTTATTTCCTGGTTATTTTCAATGCTATAACAATTTGAAAATTGGAAAAATGAGGGTAAGCAGTACATTATATAATATTAGTAAACACACTATTAGCAGCCAGTGATAGTCATTAGCATGTTCTGTGGAGAGAAAAAGCCTTCACCTCCCTGCAGCATTAAAACAGGTGCCATGCCAAAATCCTATCCATGCTGAGAAATCTAAGATAGGCATGCTATTGGGATATAACCACTTTTTCTGAGAGATGTGTAACTCACAATCACTTCTCAGAAAAGTACAAGAACTACAGTGCAAGAGTTCAAAGGCTGTGGAATGAGTGAAAACCACAGGTAAGCTTAGTTGCTTCCACTAACTAGTCATGAGATCTCAGGCAAAAGTAAAGCCAATCAGTAGTTACCCACCAGGTGCCAGGCATTGTATTAGGTTAGTACAAACATAATTGCAGTTTCAGACTGTGAATTTTAAATAATCATAACTAGGCTCAAACACATCTTTATTAATCAAACTAGGAACCATTACAATCAACACATTTTTGTCAATGAGAAATGTTTGTTTATTCCTGTAGTGTTAAAAAATCCACATTTCAGGGTTTGATGAACTCTTGGAAAGCATTTTCTGCCTACTGCTGGTTGTGGAAGCATTTTCCCTGCAAAAAGTTGTCAAGGTACTTGAAGAAGTGGTAGACGGTTGGCAAGAGGTCAGGTGAATATGGTAGATGAGACAAAACTTCATGGCCCAATTTGCTCAACTTTTGAAGCCTTGCTTGTATGACATGAGGTCGGGCATTATGCAGAAGAATTGGGTCCTTTCTGTTGACCAGTGCCAGTTAGAGGCATTTGCAGTTTTCAGTGCCTCTCATCAATTTGCTGAGCATACTTCTCAGACGTAATGGCTTCGCCAGGATTTGGAAAGCTGTAGTGGACCAGACCAGCAGCAGACTACCAAACAGTGGCCATGACCTTTCTCTGGTACCTTTTTTGGCTTTGGGAAGAGATCTGGGGCTTCTTCTCAGTCCCAGCACTGAGCTGGTCATAGCCGGCTGTACCACTTTTGGTCGCTCATCACAATCTGACCAAGAAATGGTTTGTTGTTGCATAGAATAAGACAACACTTCAAATTGATGATTTTTCCGATTTGCAGTCAGCTCGTGAGGCACCCACTTAGCAAGCTTTTTCACCTTTCCAATTTGCTTCAAAGTCAAATGAATGGTTGAATGGTTCACACTGCATTCTTCAGCAATCTCTCATGTAGTTGTAAGAGGATCAGCTTCAATGATGGCTCTCAATTGGTCAACTATCAACTTCCAAAAGCTGGCCACTACGCTCCTCATCTTCAAGGCTCTCATCTCTTTTGCAAAACTTCTTGAACAACCACTGCACTGTATGCTCATTAGCAGTCCCCGGGCCAAATGTGTCGTTGATGTTGCAAGTTGTCTCTGCTGCTTTATGACCCATTTTGAATTCGAATATAAAAAACAAAATCACTCAAACTTGCTTTTTGTCTAACATCATTTCTACAGTCTAAAATAAATATAAAATAAAGAGTAAGGAATGCCACTAGCAAAAAAAATAAAATAAAGAGAAATGTACATTAAAATGAGGTACAACATAACCATGTTAAAGAATGTATCCCAATGGCAAAGGTCAACAGTGCGAAACTGCAATTACTTTTGCACCAGCCTACTACCACATAATGAAAACAATGGTGAACAAGCCATGCACAACTGTAGCCTTCGTGAGCATATATTACTGGGGGCAAATGTAGCATTTGAGAGCCTTGGTTTCCTGACCTATAAAAAAACAAAAACAAAAAACTGAAGTCTGTCATGCCGCAGGTCATGGGATCGCAAAGAGTTGGACATGACTTTGCAGCTGAACAAAATGGGCTAATCTCTATTCCAACGCTGCAGGGCCATTAGGATAATGAGACAACACAAATGGCACAAAGGATACTCTTCTCCTTTCTGTCAATATCTAAATGTGTTCCCTTGTAGAAAAGTAAATGACACCAACATTTTCAAACTCTTTACCATCTCTGAGGAAGATCCAAAGAGGAACAGAGATGAACACCTCCAAAATTCTCAAGCATTTGAACAGGTAGAGAAAGAAATGACTGTTGGCACTACCAAGAGCTCTTACAGCTTCTGATTCTTTAGCCTTTAGACAGTCATAATTATTCTTAAAAGAAAAAATGAACACAAAGGAGAGTTAGGATCTAGATTCCAGAGTGTCTGGAACAAGCAGACCATGGCAAGAACACATGCATTCTTCAAATTTGTTATTACTTCTGACTGTAATTTGCAAGAACCGTTTCAATGGAGAGAGATCAAACAACTCAACACGGCCTATATGCTCTCAAACAATCAACAAAAGATCAGTGGTTACTCATTCATTCATTCATTTCATGAACTCATTCAACAAAAATTTAGACGGCTACCCTGCAATAGGATTGAGGCACTAGAAACACAGCAGTGATCAAAACAGTCCAATACATATTGGAAAAAGGCAGAGATTCATAAACTTGGTTGAATTACAATCCTAATTCAGAATGAAATGGGTAGTTTTCAAATGCTGACTTCCCCCCTCCCCGCAATGTCAATGCATACACATACTCTGATCTAAATGAACAAATCAGGGCCATAAAATCTGAAATAAACTTTATATAGATGCTTATTCTGAAATGTGCATATTATATAATCTCTTGATTCTATGCAATTTAATCTCTTTGGTTTCTACTTCAACAGGCTGAAATGTGCCTAGTAACCACTGGTCTGGCAAAATGCAATATATCTTAAATAAATTCTTTGTGGAAATGAATTAAATATAGTTTCCTGAAGTGTCCATAGATTTACTGACATAAATAAATGTATTTTAGGCCCTTTGTGTATAAAGGAAGACTGAGAAGACTTCTTAACCAACCTTGAACTCCCATGGTGTTAGGAAAGAGCAATACCTCCCCAAGAATAAAAACAAGTGCCACTAAAAAGAATAAGATGAAGCCATCTCTCCTGAAAACCAGGTTATTTTCTAGCACAAACATATGTATCCTGGATTCTTAATCTGATGTGATTTATGAAGGTTATAGCAAAATTCAAGGCAGTGAACATTCCCATCATGTAAGTAAACAATTTCTGGCAGCTTCTCTTTTTTGTATCTTCCACCATGACTTGTAAACATTGTTCTATTTGTGGACATCTTTATGAGACAGTTTATACAATGGTAAACAAAACAAAGATTTATGACTTTAAACTGAAATTCAGTGTACTTAACAAAAAGACTCACTTCTATTCTGCATGGTATAGTATGAAAATTCTATCTAGAATAAGGTTATAGGATATTGCTATAGTATTACAGGGAGAAACTGTTTTTTGGTCTAAAGAGTGTTCAATTATAAAAACAAGGCCAAAATATTTAAAGCAATTAAACAGTTCTATTTTGATTTCCAGGATCAATGGGAGATCCTCCCTGTTTCACTCTTCCTTGAAATTACCCCCCTCCCACAAAATTCAATGAAAATTCACCCATAAGGGTACAAATATTCCAGTGACATCTTGAATAATACATAATACTTATGAGTGAGGTATGTACATGTGCTGTGCTTAGTTGCGTGCAACTCTTTACAACCCCATGGGCTGTGGCCCACTAGGCTCCTCTGTCCATGGGGATTCTCCAGGCAAGAATACTGGAGTGGGTTGCCACGTCTTCCTCCATGGGATCTTCCCAACCCAGGGATGGAACCAGGTCTCCCGCATTAAGGGCAGATTCTTTACTGTCTGAGCCACCAAGGAAGCTATTAATTAATAATAGCAACTTCCCAAGTGGCACAGTGGTTAAGAATCCAACTGCCAACGCAGCAGATGCAAGAAAGGCGGATTCAATCTCTGGGTTGGGAAGATTCCCTGCAATAAGAAATGGCAACCCACTCCAGCGTTCTTGCCTGGAGAATCCCATGGACGGAGGAGCCTGGCGGGCCACAGTCCGTGGGGCTTCGAAGAGTCAGACACAAGTGAGCAAATGGCAGGCACATGGCACATAATATAATGGATACTTGATCTGAGAAGACAGAATACCTCTGCCCCCAATAACAACCTAAACTCATCTCTGCTCAAGATCCGAAAACAAAGGCAGTAATTTGTTAGCTTCTGTCTCCTATGCACTATACAAACCACCCAACAAGAAGGTGCATCACCGGTGCGTACACAGCTCAATCATTCAGCTGTGTCCAACTCTCTGTAATCCCATGGACTGCAGCCCTCCAGGCTCTTCTGTACCGGGAGCTATTTTTCAAAGTTTTTTTTTTTTTTAAAGAAAAACCTCCAAGTAGTGTGTGCTACAATTTAGTCTTTCCTCTTATAGGAGTCCTAGAGTAAGTATTCCTAAGTACATTTTTTTTTTTAATTTCATACCAAAAGTTCTGCTTTTAGCCCATTTCCTCATATCTGAAGTGACAGTCTTACTTTTTCTCATTAAATTAAGCCAGATTTGGTTTTAGGTTACTGTTCAGTTTTTAAAATACTTGTTTCCTCCTTTAAAAACAGTAACTTTCTTTCTCTGGCACAAAACACTAGTGGAAAAGATCAAAATAGCCCACATACACGGACACATATGCATGCACACACACACAAAAAAGGTGTTACTTTCTAATATCTAGAATCTTTGAAATTAGACGCTATGAGTTCCTCTGAAGTACATAAGCACGTGACAGTTTAGATATATTGGTCTCAGAGAATCAATATTAGCAAACCACAAACTGACTGCTTGTAGTTGCCTATATGTTAGGTAAAGGGTATCCAGTTAGTAAACTACATAAGTAATTCCATATACTTTTAACTTTATTGTACAAAAACTTATATGGCAAGAGAAAAATCTTTGGATTGAAAAAAAAATCTAACTGTACAAGTTCTCAGTTATGATAACCTAAGGAACATATCATCTCAATGATTTTGCAAGAGCACATAGGATTTTCAGGTAATCCAATGTCCACTTTTCTTCAAGGAAATAAAAAACATAACTGCTCATGGGCTAGATGAAATTTTAAAAGTAATGAGACACTTATGGAAATGCTAATTAAAACCATGATGAGATATTGTTACAAGAACCACCAACAGACTGGCAAAATCTTTAAAGTCTGAAAACATTAAAGATTGATAAGACTGTAGAAGAAAGCAGTTACAGCATTTTAAAAAAGAGGTCTGGTATTATCTAGTAAAGCTATAATTCTATTATTTGGTAAATATTCCAGAGAAATTCCTGCAGGCCTGGAGACATGGACAAGAATGTTCACATGAGCACTGCTCAGAATTATTCAATTCCAGGAACAACCCAAACGCTCATCAAGAAATGAGTATAAAAATAAGGAACTGGGACACTATCTGGTAACAAAAAGCAAACAGCTACACACATTATCTTTGAATAATGTTTAACAGAAGTATTCAGCAGACAATGCATATAATGGTTTCATTTACATAAAATTTGAAAACAAGCAATCTAACCTACATTTCTGTGTGTATGTGGGTGTACATGCATGTACTCACATGCATGCCATAAGACTATAAGGAAAAACACAAAAAATTATTACCCCTAAAGGTTAGTGATTTTAGGGGCTGGGGAATGTTAAAGGGAAAGGCACAGAGGAAATATGTTAGTGATTATTAGTATTTATAATATTTATATACTTTCTCAGCAATCTTCATTATTAATGGCTATCTACAACTATAAATTTCTACTTTATAATCTTGGTGGGTTATTGTTTGCTTTACAATTGTTTTTTAACTATACATATATTTTATGTATTCTCATGTATATCTGCTGTATCTCAAAGATTAAATCAAAAGATCAGATGTGAACTTCTGAAAAGAAATATTTCTTGTGGTACATATGTGGTTTGATTAATGCTGTGATTTGGGGTCAAGGTCAAAAACAAGGAAGCATGCTGGTTCTAGCACAGAGCTTCATTACAGCTCACAGGCATACCAGAGCTAACCACATCCTACTTCCTTAGGTATATAAATTCCACTCTCCTGAAGGAACAAATGCTAACAATGCAATGAGAAAAGGAAAAAAAAAAAAACTGCATCAAAGACCAAAAAAACAGATAATAACTAAGTGCTGGTGAGGATGCGGGAAAATTGGAAAAGCTCATATACTGCCAATAGGAATGTAAAATGGTGCAATAACTTTGGAAAACAGTCTAGAAGTTCCTCAAAAAGTTAAATATAGAGTTACATATGACCCAGCAATCCACTCCTAGGTATATATCTAAGAGGAATAAAAACATATGTCCACACAAAATTTATACCCAGATGGTCCTGGTAGGATTATTAATAACAGCTAAAATGTGGAAACAACTCGAATGTCCACCAGTTGATGAATAGATTAATAAAATGTATATCTAAAAAATGGAATATATTATCAGGCAATAAAAAGAAATGAAGTACTAATACAAGCTACAAAATGGATAAACCTTTAAAATTATGGTGAGTGAAAAAGCCAAGCACAAAAGTCCACATACTATTATTATATGATTCCATTTTATATAAAATATCCAGAATAAGCAACTCTATAGATAAAGTAGCTTAGTGGTTGCCTAGGGCCCGGAATGTGGGGAAGTTGGGGGTGACTGCTAATGGATATAGGGTTTTTCCAAGTGATGGAAATATTCCAAAATTGATTGGGGTACTACCTGCACAACTGAATATACTGAATCACTGAATTGTATACTTTAAATAGGTGGATTACAGGGTATGTGAATTATACCACAATAAAACTTTTATTTTAAAATATTGCATTACAGGCGATCCCTGCCATAAATAATATAGAACAGTGTTCAGAAATTGTCAGTCTTCACTTATCACATCCATGTGTGAAATAAACTTCTACACTCAGCCCCAAAGTCTGGGAGAAATCTGACTAGTCATAAACCTAAATGCTACACAAAATGGCTTTGTTTCCAATTCTTAGTACCGTAATCAATAGGTTTTGATCTTATCCATCAGAGGCTGGGCGAGAATCCACAGTAGCCTGCAGAAGGTGCTAAGTCTTAAATGCATGCTGAGCAGTTTCTTCTATAAGTGACCCATAACCTCTTTTCTGAAGTGATTTTCCAGGACTCTCCATGAGAGGAAAAACTGAACCTCACTAAATTTGTTAACCAGAAGTGTGCTTTCTTGACTTCATATGTAGAGAATTTTTTTTCCAAACCACACTGGAAAATAACAGGATTGGAAAAGTGATCAGTGAGTTCACATTCCAGCCCACCAATGTCCAACAGCCTGCCCAAATGCAGACCTGAAAGTAAAACACTTCCAATGTCATTCAATCCTATTTCTAACGAGAGCTCTATATAACACAGTGAGAAATGAACACAATTGAAAAATTATAGAAACATTATATCAAGATAATGATTGACAAAAACAAGAACAAGACTTAATTGCCTTGCAAAAGTCAAAATTACTCCTGGCTCTCTCTTACTGAGGTGACCTTTTCTTTGCACCATTTTTTTCACTTTTAAATTTTATCTCATGTATAGTATACATATCTGTATGTTGCCAATAATCTTTTCAAAAGTAAGCTGGGGTTAAGAACAATCCAAAGATGAAAATAGGGATTCCTTCCATTATTCTGGATTTATAATAGTTATAACCAATATAAAAGTTTAGCAAGTTTAGCAATTATGTGGCTTCTTTATTTTAAAAACCTAATTTAAAAAATCAAAAGCCAACCTTATAAAAGTCTTTTCTCCTCTTTACAGACAATGAGCGTACTTTACATTTTGGCTACACAGACTGTAAATTTTGCTCCACTACTGGATCATGCCTTCCCAGCCCATCAGGCTGACATTTTCTGATTTATAGTTAATCTTTTCATTTCTCTGCTTCATGACAACCTTGAAAGGAGTAGAATGATATTATTTAGAAGACAGTTTTCAATGTCTTGATTTTTGAAGCTCTTCCATAAGCTTTAATATGACTTCTAGGGAAAGAGGAGAGAATAAATCAGGAGTTTGAGATTGAAATATGTAACACTATTATATACATAATAGATAACCAACAAAGATCTAATGTAAAGCACAGGGGACTATACTTAATATCTTAAAATAACTTAGGGGGAAAAGAATCTAAAAAAGAATAAAAACATACATATATATATACATTATATATAAAACTGAATCACTTCTCTCTACACCTAAAACTAACACAACTTGAAAATCAACTATATTTCAATAAAAAAAAACTTTTTAAGATTTAATTTGACTTCTTATAGCTGGGGTCCAAACTCTAGAAGGTGCAAACACAGACCACATCAGGGACAGACTAAGCAGCAGGATGGTGAGCCTAAAGAGCAAAGCCATAGAGAAGAAATCTGAAGAAATAAAAAGGCAAGCCCTGGGGGGCACAAAGGGCCACTCCTAGCCAGCAGCTGGGATGGCAAATCCACAGGCAAGGCCCAAGGGAGCATAGCCAAACTTCAGTCTCACTCCAGATACAGGTCTATGAACAGAGAATCCCATTCAAGCAAACTTGTGTAGTGTTGTAGTATTGTGATACCCACTGCTGCCCTTGGCTTTAGGACCATCTCAGATTAAAAACAAAACAAAACAAAACAGCAGTTTACCATGAGACAGAAGACTGACATACTCCACCCCCAACGTGAGAGCTGCCCACCTCCCCACTCCTCCTCCCACACACCTATACTCTGCAGGATATCAAGGACGCAAAAGAGCCCAAGTCAGGAAAAGACCCAGAGATGCAGGCTGCACCCCAATGTACATTTTGTATATGGAGGAATGTGGATCCAAAAAGGCACTCAGCTTCATGCAGAGTTGACCAATGAAGCTGTCCTCCTCAACTTTGACCCTGAGGTTTAGATTCACAGAAAATGATTTCAAATCTCCATGTTCCTGAGGCTGTGGCTCCTGATCAGCTTCCACACCAAGAGTCAGGCTGTGACTCGAGACAGATGGAATGGTGCTGGGGTGGCGCAGGGAATAGTGGACTTCCCACAGCTTTTAGTAAATACTACTTAATTTGAGCTGGACCCAAAGGATCTGCTTCCCTATGTAAGAGTGGAAGTGAAAGTGACTGACCGTCCAGGATCAAGACGCCCTCTCACATAGACAGGCCCCCTGCCCTTCTATAGATGAACCAGCCTATTTACAAAAGAACACATTTTCTACCTGCAAAATGTCAATGTTAAATAAATTGACCTCTACCTCCTCTCCAAGTCTAAAATGTTGTAGTATCTTTGCTCTCCAAAGATGACAAAACATACAGAAGGCTTCAGTGAGAGTAAGGTGCCTTAATATACACAAATGAAAATGGTGAGCTTTTCTTTAATGGATCTGAATCCTTTTTTGTTTAACTTTCTCCTTATATGATTTCTTTTTTGATTGTCAACAGCTGTTATTTCAGGACAAACAGACCCAAAGATCTAGACTTTTTAATAATTCTATACTTAAAGTCCTTAGGGACCTCAGTGACAGCTGTAGAGAACCTCAGACTTACAACCCAATTATTATTTGTCTTCACTTTTTTTTTTTTTTTTTTTTTGCTCACTACCGTTGTGGGTTCTCTACAGATTTTCTCAAATTAAGTCAAAGTTGAACCAACACAGAACTCATATTTACAAGTACCCATTTAAGAAGAACTGATATATCTTTATTAGTTCCTTTATCTACCCTAAATACCTACTGTAGAAATTATTTTTTAAAATACTAGGGTCCAATGTTAAGGTTTACTTTAAATAGCTACAGTAACCAAGACTGCATGGTACTCAAGAAGGGGGATAGACACATAGATCAATGGGATAGAAACAGAGGACCCAGAAACAGACACATACAGGTACACCCAAATGGTTTTTAACAGATGTGCAAAGCAATTTATTAGAGAAAGGCAGTCTTTTCAACAAATGGTGCTGGAGCAACTGGACATTAATAGGAAAAAGAAGAGCTTAGTGTTAACATCAAATGCTGGCAAAGATGAGACTCCAGATCACTCACACACTGTTAGAAGGCATGTAGAATGGTATAGCCACATGGGAAAAATTTGACAGTTTCTGATAAAACTAAATATGCAGTTATAACATAACACAGCACTGTACTCTTAGGCATTTATCCCAGAGAAACAAAAAGGCATGATCACACACAAAACAGTACATGCATGTTCACAGCAGTTTTATTTTGGCAATTCTGCCAAAAAACGTCCAAATGTCTTTCAATAGGTGAACTGGTAAACTGTGATTTGTTCATAACAGGGAATACTACTCAGCAACAAAAAGGAACTATTAATACACGCAACTTGGATGGATCTCAATTTATGCTGGAGGTGGGGAGCCAATCTCAAAATACTAAGTACCATAAGAGTCCATTTATATGATATTCTTTAAATAACCCACAGAGATGGAGAACAGTTTAGTAGTTGCTACAGGTTAGGGATGGTGGGAGAACAGGGGAGTGGCTATAACCGATAACACAGGGAAGCCTTTTGACAAAAGAACAGTTCTTGATTGTGGTAGTAACTACACAAATCTACCTCCACATGCAAAAGCCATGTACAGCTGGTGAAACCTGTATAAACTCCGTGGACTGTGCCAATGCTAATTCCTGATACTGATATTATACTATCAAAGACATTATTATATTAGGCAAAATTGGATCAAAGATACATGGGATCTGCCCTGTAAATTTTTACCAAATTCTTGTGAATTTATAATTATTTCAGAATAAAAAGGTTTTTGTTTTTTTAATACCAGTAGCTCTGGAATCTTGAGACCAAAATCTGGTTCTGCTACTTACACTACTGTGCATAAGTTATTTAGCCATTCTGAACTTTCATTTCTTCATGTTTTAAGTAAGGATAATAATATTAGCTGGCAGCTTAATGAGAATTAAAATAAGCAAGAAAAAAAGCTGTATTCTTTTTTCATCTGAGATAAACGGGACCAGATGGCAAAGTATTTTTCAAGAATGATGCCATATATGGGAGTGCTTGTATGATTAAGCTACACATTGTACCTACTAATTTTTATAATCCATTTGTAAATCTGACTTTTCTTATTTGTAGACAAAATTAGGTCTACAGTTAAGAGCATTATTGGAATAATAGCTATGCCACCCTATAGATTAGAAAACTGAGGACAAATAAACTTTCTCTAGTCCATAATCTGATGAAGTATACCTCAAAAGGTTAAGCAAACATTCTACCGGGGAAAGCGATTTGACCTGGAATTTGATATGGTTCATTGCCACATCAAGATCAAACAGATTCATTAGCTGCTTTTTAACCTAAGAAACTCCAGTTGCTTTGGAGAATGAGCACTGAAAAATATTTCAAAATCACAACAGCCACCTTGCCCTGTGAATGCCTCCACAATAAGCCCTTCCAGGTCCCATCAGCAAACAGTACAAAGAAGGGCTCAAGGTCCTGGCTGGCAGCGTGGCACCCTCGGGCTACCCTGTTCCCTCTTGCAGTGTGACGGAAATTCCTGTGCCCGTCCCTCGCTGGCAGCCCCTGTGAAGGCCCGCCCGCTATCAGGCGCCCAGCCTCCTGGCAATAATTCTGCAGTCAACCCTGAACACTTCCTCTTGACTTCCTCCAACAACACCAGGATGAACTGACACTTGGCGGTTACCACTCCGAGTGGGTGGCTGTGGTGGGAACAATAGCAACTCTTAACTAGACTTGGTCAAATTATACTGGGGAGACAGAAGGAGAAAAGAGAAGACACCAAACACATGGTGGCCTGAATTCTTTCATTCAAAACAATCGAGTTAGTTTATGCAACTGATGACAGCAAAACACATGAAATTAATAAAGACTTTGTTTAAATGAAGCAAAGAGACTTGGTAAAGTGGCTCTGCAAAAAGTCTCTGAAGTTTCATTGAAACAAAGAGCGTCCTGAAGATTTGTAATGCAGAAATTATCTCATTAACATCACACAAAAGAATGATTGCTCCCACTGCCCAGGCTTCCTACTCACAGTTGTACATGAAGAAAAGAACTATGAAAAGCTTTGGAAAGAAGTCTCTGGGTAATTTTTTCCCCCCAGTATGAACTGAGGAGGGGAATGCATAAGAATTACATACACAGCACCGCTACCACTGAAGCAAGATCAACAGGTAAAACCGTTTCTCCCCTTCTAGTCTTCACAAGGTGTACACCCAGTCTGCAACGTCAACAAAACGCCACAAATAATTGGAACAACTTTCTAATTCTACCCATTGATGGCCCAAGAAAATTCAAAGCCTCCTTAAAGGAAGTCAGATGACCTTACTAAGAATGTAAGTAGGTCTGTTATACTTTTACTACCCCACCCCCTCCATTCCATTCCTACCTGCTTGCTCTTCTGAGAACTCATTTGCTATGGGCAGAGGCTTCAGTTGACTGAGCTGAGGGGAGTAATCTTTACAGCAACAGAAGAACGTGGCTTGCAGGAGAGAGGAGACACTGGAATATACAGCCACTGTAAATAATTCCCACAGTGTTTAAGTCCAAGTCCACCTACTCACTAGATTTTTGGGGCTATGCAGAAAAGCCAACACTGAACCAGGAATGAGATCCGTACGCTGGATCTGAATTTACCTCAGCTTCATTCCGTAACCTTCAAACAACCCACCGAAGAACACATTCAAATGACTTCTACAAATAAATGATACACCAGGAACTAAGTAAGGGTTATACCACATGTCAAAAGCCACCTGGCAATCATGTGGAGACGCGGAAACAGTAAAGAAAATCAGGTCTCAACTGGCAGCGAGTCCTCAATCTAAAGAAGCAAGAGGACCCAGAAGTAAGAACATTTTCCTAGTATCTATGGCAGACAGGCTCCACAGTCTCCCGATTGCCTTGGCTGGGTGTTTGAGAATCATTTTGACTAAGTTCCCTTGGTTACTCTTCCATATCCAATTTCCGTAATTTAAACCATACTCTAAAACTTAACCGTGCTTAAAAAGTGCTGATGTTTCTTCCTTTCAAATGGTTCACTTCATCCCCAGTCTCACTGCCATCCCTCAATTCACCTCACAAGTGCCATCAGCTGGGTCTTACTCACGCCATCTGGGTCGTACTTGGTGATTCCCATCTCTCCAGAGGGATTCCCAGGTGGTCCTAGTGATAAAGAATCCACCTGCCAATGCAGGAGACACAAGAGACGCGGGTTCGATCCCTGGGTTGGGAAGACCCCTTGGAGTAGGAAATGGCACCCCACTCCAGTATTCTTGCCAGGAAAATTCCATGGGCAGAGGAGCCTGGCAGGCTATAGTCCACAGGGCCGCAAAGAGTCAGACTGACTGCGCACACACACAGACAGCCTATAAGACAGTGCACAGCCTATAAGACATAAGCAACGCTGTCTGCCCTGAAGCTGCGCTGGAGGCAGGGAGGCCAGCAAGGCTGTCGAAATAGCTAAGAGACTGTGAAGGCTCAAAAGTAAGAGACAGATCAAAGAACTTTTACTCTAAGGCACTTTGAAAGTCACTGTAATATTATCTAACAAACTGACCTGAAACAAAATTTCCTCACCTATAAAATGGAAATGGTGCATTCAATCAGTGATTTTTGGTTTTTCCACATGTGCATGCTAGGAGGGCAAGGTGGTCAGGGGAAGTTTTAAGAGGCTTTACCAGAAGAAAGAGGAGCAGGTGTGCCTCAGGCCTCTCTGCCCTCAATCAGCACCATCTGTTTTGTACAGTGGATGTCCATATCAGATGAACTGAATAAAAGGTTCTACAATAACCTTTAAAAACAGGCGAAGCCACTGAAGGTCTACATCAGAATTAAAGTCCCATCTCACTCTAAAATTCCATGACAGCTTGACTTTTATGGCTCCATTAGAAGGTAACAAGGAACTATACCTGGATCTTTGCAAAAAAGCAAATTCAAAGAAACAGGTGGTGGTTGAAACATAAGCCAATACATAGCATCCAATGGGATGCTGATAACACAGATAACAGTATTTGCTCCTAAACAGTTGCTCTCAAGAGTCCCTTTCTCCAGTTCCTACCATGTGGAGAGAGCTTTTTCCACCAAGGCACAAACGACAGTTTTGTTTTTTTGGAATGTCCGTCTGCAGGATATGACAGGGAGTCCATACGCCCACCGACCTCTGTAGGAGTGTGGCCTGAGCAGGCTGCAGCCCAGTCTGGCCTTCTAAAGCCTCCTTTCAGATGTCTGCAGCAGTCTGGGTCTCACCCCAGAAGTGAACTCCTGCTGATAAGAAACCCTTCCTATGGCCAAACAAATCACTGTTGGATTCTCGTCGCATTCTTCACTTCTGTTTTTCTTCCTCCTCCTCCCTTCCTATAAAAAAAAGGTGTCTTTTAAGTATATCTAGAAGGAAACCTGAACAGCTAGGCGCTTTCCCCTCTTAATGTGTTCCTTATCCCACTGGTGATTCAAGCCCTGGGCCGCTCCTTGCTCAGCACACTGAGACGGCTCTGTTCTGCTCGGTGGTGGGAGGCCACGTCAGCAGGAATCGGCGCTGGCTGCCAGGTCACATTCAAGACTGTCTGGAGCACGTCAGCGTGCAGCGCCCGCAGGACAGAGGCTGCTCTATGGTTTCCCTCAAGCAAAGGGAATGCTCAGCCTGGAAAAAAAAAAAAAAGCCTGGCCTCTGTGCACCACACCAACCCAGGCTTAAGGGAGACTCCAAACACTACAGGTTAGAGTTTCCCCATTTTGAAATGTTCCCCAAATATTTCCAGTTACAGAGTTATTGGTTTCCCTTCTCCTCTTTTTCTTAGAGGACGTACTGTACTGCATCCAAACTCATATTTGGAAAAGGCTGCCACAAGCCAAATCAAACTTCATCGTGGCTTTCTGGCTCCTCAGTCCGACAGAGGAAATTCTGCACACCCAACCCACCAGTCTCCGCAGCCCTGACACGCGTTGAGTCAGGACGGAAAACCTGACCTAAAGGGCTGACACACAGAGCTGACCACTATAGGCCTTTTCTTCCCCCCTTCTAAACACACACAATAAAAACAGTAAACAAACAAGCCCTGCCAGAAGTTATCATGATATCTCACTGGATGGATTCCTGACAAGAGGCAAACAAATCACAGTGCACAGAGCTACGCCGCATGAACAACAATGCTGTACTCTATGCAGCTGGCTCAGTAAGGTCCAGAGCCAACCCTGCCCATGTAAACCGACATGATTAAGGTTAACAGGCTACAACCGCAGGGCTCCTATGCATCCAGGACACCTGGGAGTTTCATAATTGGCTGCAAATTTAGACTAGAGATCCTGTTAAAAAAAAAAAAAAAAAAACATTTTTTTAAGTGAATTTTCTCAGAAATGTCTGAAGTTAAGGGCTTTTTCCTTCCACTCTTAGAGGAGGAAGGTCTTCTTAGGTGGACAGCCCAAAGGTCAAATCTTTCTCTCCAGAAACAACCGGTTTGCTAAAGAAAATATCTCCATTCCATGGAGAATATTAGAAGAAATAGGAGAAGAAGGGGGTGAAGACAGAGCGAGTAGTTGAGGACACGGAGAAGGGTGTTATGAGGGAAGAAAAGCGGAGTAACACACACACACGCTGCCGAGACATGGCTAAGGCAATACGCCCTAACAGTTCTGGAAGGCGCTGGGCCACCACGTAGAGAGGTGTTAACTACCCCAACCACACGTGTACACACACAGACCCAAGCGCAAGAGAGACCATTTAGTTTCTGAGAGGCATTAGGAGCAAGAGAGGCACTAGGAGCAAACCAGAAAAGAAAATCACATAGTCAGGACGCCGCAAGTTGCTGCACAACAAACGCTCCCATGAAGAGGAGCCAGAGGACAGAGGAAAATCAAATACCATAGGTACTCAGAGATTTAGTGAGTAAAAGGTACTCTTCTTTTATTTCAACCGTTTGTGAAAATGAACACCAATAGTGCATCTAATCTAAAGGGTCATTCCATCAAACCTGGTCTTCAGACAAGGATTGAGTATTACCAGCACCTCCTTACGGGGAAAGAAAGAAAATTCTAGACAGTTACCTACTAATTTACTGAAAACCAAACAAATATTCCAAAGTTAATTGGCTACCACAGGCTTTAAATAAATCCAAAGCATTTTGACCAAAGAAAACACCCTAGTGCTCTGATAAACCACAATAAAGCTTTAAAATTATCTCAAAAATAAAAACTACCAAATCATATATGCTACTTGTACAGCTGAAATAAATTTAAATTAGTTATTACACAAGGGAAGTTTTTAGAGGTGGATGATCTAGAGACAAAAGTAATGTCTTAGCTAACACTGTAGGAAAGGCGGGAAGGGAGGAAACTGGGAAGAGGAGGGAGGGAAGAAGGAAAGAAGGAAGAGAGGGAAGGAATCTAGGAGGAGGGAGGAGAAGAAAAGAGAAGAGGGAATATGCAAAGAAAATGAAGTATTTGCCACATATACATATTAGAAATGCATGATAACATCACTGAACTAGACGACATTGTTTTTAACAACAGACTGCTGCAACATCCAGCACAGAGATGAAGAGCAGAAGAGCCTTGAAAGTTTTAAACCCAAAGTGTAGATTTCACCAAAAGGTTAAAGCAGACACCAGTGGTAACACTGGCAAACACATACATTCATATACACTGTGTGAATGTGCGTGTGTATGCATACATATACAGAAATTTAAAAATAACCCTTTTGGCAGAGTGCAACAGAGACATTTGGTGAGAAGCTAAAACTAACAAAGAGCATCACAAGATTATGACTTGTGTATAAATCCTCCAGGGCATATTTAGAGAATATGATGTTTAAACAAATGAGTCATATCTCTACAACTGAGAAGTAGAATAGTAAGCTATTTCAATTTTTGCAAACACGCACACACAAAATGATGATGCAAACACAAAATCAGGACAGAACCATATCAATTTGTGATTTTCAATTACCTAATTAAATCTGGAAGAGAAACTGAAAACTAAATAAAGGTATTTCATGAATTCCAAGTAATTTTTTGTTTTCTCATTTTAACATCTCAGGAAAAGGAAAGCATCTTACAGTTCAGTTCAGTTCAGTCACTCAGTCGTGTCTGACTCTTTGCGACCCCATGAACTGCAGCACACCAGGCCTCCCTGTCCATCACCAACTCCCAGACTCGTGTCCATCGAGTCAATGATGCCATCCAGCCATTTCATCCTCGGTCGTCCCCTTCTTCTCCTGGCCCCAATCCCTCCCAGCATCAAAGTCTTTTCCAATGAGTCAACTCTTCGCATGAGGTGGCCAAAGTATTGGAGTTTCAGCTTTAGCATCGTTCCTTCCAAAGAAATCCCAGGGTTGATCTCCTTCAGAATGGACTGGTTGGATCTCCTTGCAGTCCAAGGGACTCTCAAGAGTCTTCTCCAACACCACAGTTCAAAAGCATCAGTTCTTCAGTGCTCTGCCTTCTTCACAGTCCAACTCTCACATCCATACATGACTACTGGAAAAACCATAGCCTTGACTAGACGGACCTTAGTCGGCAAAGTAATGTCTCTGCTTTTCAATATGCTATCTAGGTTGGTCATAACTTTTCTTCCAAGGAGTAAGCGTCTTTTAATTTCATGGCTGCAATCACCATCTGCAGCGATTTTGGAGCCCAAAAAAATAAAGTCTGACACTGTTTCCACTGTTTCTCCATCTATTTCCCATGGAGTGATGGGACCGGATGCCATGATCTTCGTTTTCTGAATGTTGAGCTTTAAGCCAACTTTTTCACTAATGGTTTAATTGACAGAATTTTCTCATGTAGATATACATAAAATGCTGCTGTATCTCAAAGTCAACCACATCACAGATTCAATAAAATGATAGCAAGTAACCTATGAAACCAATATAAAAAGGACAACCACACGTGCTGTTTCAGAGATAAGAGACAGGGAAATCGGCAAGGTAATCTTAGCCAGTTCATGAACAAGCAGTGGGCACGAGGCAGGGAGCAAAGGCACATACAGACCCTTCAGCTGAGGCTGTACACCCAGGAGGAGAAAGTGTCACTTTTTATGTTTTCATGGTTCTTTCCATTCACAAATAATTTAATAACCTAAATATCAGATGGCATAAAAATAACTGTTTTACTGAAAACAGTGTTAACTATCTACTTATGACAATTCTATCTTTAAAAGTATACTGGAGGGAAGTCCAATGGTTAGGATTCGGCACTTTCACTGCTGGGGCCCAGGTTCAATCCCTGCTTGGGGAACTAAGATCGGCAAGCAAAGCAGCATGACCCACCCACCCCCACCCCAACAAAAAAATACTGGGTACCAACTACATCCAAGTCTTTGGAGGTGGAACCCAAGCACTTCTTTTAATCATGGTGATTCAAATGTGCAGCCAGGGTTGACAAGTGATATAAAGTACCTGGCAAACACTAGGTACATACCTTTTTTTAACATAGCAATTATTAAAACAAAGAAAAAAATATGTACTGGATAATTTTCTCTTTTTTTGGTTACCAGTCAAAATTAATTTATGATACATTAAGAGTCCTAAATGATAGTTTAACATCTCACTTTCAAAAAGAAAATTCTAGATAATTAAGCTCTTGAAATCTGCCCACGCTTGAACCTATTAAGTTATAGTCTTCTCGTGAAATTAAGAAGATCTAAAATGGCAGAAAACTCTAGGGGAATAAAAGTGACAGAGGAAAGATAAATTGAGAGGTAAGAAGAATTTTAGAAACGATTTGGTCCAATTCTCTTATTCTGAGGTGAGGAAAGTGAAGTGTTTGATGATCAAAGAAACCACATTGAATGGAAACGTTGTTAAACTCTATCAGTGCCTTCTCTTCCTTTAATCAGAGGCAGGTTTTGTCAGGTTTCTTCATTTAAAAGCAAAGAGGGCTTCCCTGGTGGCTCAATGGTAAAGCATCCACCGCCAATGCAGGAGACACGGGTTCGATCTCTGCTCCGGGAAGATCCCACGTGCAGCCAAGCAACTAAGCACGCGCACCGCAACTACTGAGCCTGCGCACCGCAACTACTGAGCCTGCGTCCTAGAGCCTGTGCTCCACAACAAAAGCAGCCATGGCAAGGAGCAGCCCGAGCTGCCCTTAACTGGAGAAGGACCATGCAGCTTTAGCACAGCCAGAGATAAACCAATGAAACTATTTCAAAGGATTATTTAGGGGACTTCCCTGGTGGTCTGGCACGTGGGACTCTGAGCTCCCGATGCAGGGTGTCCGGGTTCGATCCCTGGTCAGGGAACTACATCCCACATGCTGCAACTAAGAGTCTGAATGCTGCAATTGAAGATCCCTCATGCCACAATCAAGACCTGGCACATTCAGATAAATCAATCAATCAATAAAATGTATATGTGTGTGTGTTAGTCACTCAGTGTGTCTGACTCTTTGTGATCCTATGAACAGGGTTCCTCTGTCCATAGAATTCTATAGGCAAGAATAATGGAGTGGGTTGCCATTCTCTTCTCCGGGGATCCTCCTGCCCCAGAGATCAAACCTTGGTCTCTTGCATTGCAGGCAGATTCTTATCTGAGCCACCAGGAAAGAACATATATTTAAATTTATTTATTTATTTATTTATTTATATGGAGGAGCCTGGTAGGCTGCAGTCCATGGGGTCGCTAAGAGTCAGATAGGACTGAGCGTCTTCACTTTCACTTTTCACTTTTCACTTTCATGCATTGGAGAAGGAAATGGCAACCCATTCCAGTGTTCTTGCCTGGAGAATCCCAGGGACGGGGGAGCCTGGTGGGCTGCCGTCTATGGGGTCGCACAGAGTCGAACACGACTGAAGTGACTCAGCATCAGCACCATATATATATATATATATATACACACACACACTATATATATATATCGTTTTTAAAAAGGAAAAGAAAAATTAACAAGATCAACTGATTTTTACTATATAGGTTCAAGTCCAATGACCTTTGATGTGAACTTAAGTTCATTTTTTTTTTAAAGTTGCACAAAACAGTGGGACTGTTGAGAGTGTATAGTAAAGATTTGTATCAAGGAAGGGAAATAGGCTTGATGTAAATTTAAAGAGGCCAGATTAGCAAGGCCATTTCACCCTTCCTGTTGAGCCATTTCCTATGTCCCCTAAGTACATTACCCAGAGCTACTTTTCAGCACTCTGGCTCAATTTCTAAAGAATCTCATTTTCTCCAAAGTCTCTTCTAGAGTTAATTACTTGCCTTCTTACTACCCTGGGTATAGCCAAGAAATAGGTAGAATGTACCTGTTGTTCTCCAGTTCCATCTGAGATGGAGGCTGGCATTCTATTCAACTCTGAGGAATGTTAATTGCTGATACTAGCATGACAGGTGCAATGAGTAGAAAAATGATCAATGAAAATTCACAGAACAATGGCAGAACTCATCTGGAGATCATGAGAAAACTCCTCAAGAGTTGTAACTTTAATTACTAACAATTGGTCTGGAATTCAATTTGACTCTTGAAACAGATTTTTAAAACAGAACACAACGTTCTAAATTTCTACAATGGTGCCCTGTCCACAGAAGGAAAAAAAAGGCAATATGTATAATCCTGTTTTTCATGTTACTATGGAGTCGTTCACTAACCCCAACTGCTTCTCGTGGATTGCTTCTCCTCTCGTTCCTCCCATTCCAGATCTTTACTGGTAAAGAGCCCTATCTATTTTGAATTCTGAGTCACTTCCTTTTCCCTTAGTTTTATGCTTTAAAAATCTTAACTGTTTCTTTAGAATACTTTACAGAGTGGCACCAACTTCCATATTAGTTCCCTGAGTTCTTCTTATCCTCCCCTTTGGCTTTTTCTTTTACTACCCCCTAGCTGTCAAGGGGAGGGGAGGTACTTGCTTATTACTTGAACAGAGTATCAGATATTGTTTATTTGTTTAGAATACTTCTCATATTTGCATAAGTTTCCCAACTCAGTGATCCCCAAATACTACATAATACTATCCATTAAACTCCAAAATAGTCCTAGAATATCTTTGGCAATTGTATTTATTCTTACTATATCTGAACTGAGGCACAGAGAAAAAGAATTCCTGATAAAATGGCAATTGAATAAGGAGGTATAAATGGAAAGACTATACAAACAAATCCTTTGAAAAGAGACCCTGATTCAAACCCCAGTTCATTAAAACTCTAATGGAAGGAAGGGGAAAGTTTTCAGATTAAGAAAAAATTCTATTTTTGAGCATACAACTGAAGAATTTAAGCCAGTCATTCTTTTATTTGTCTGCATTTACAAGAATTTTCTTCCTTTTGTCCATTTTATGCTGCTAAGTTGCTTCAGTCATGTCCGACTCTGTGCGACTCCAGAGATGGCAGCCCACCAGGCTCCCCCGTCCCTGGGGTTCTCCAGACAAGAACACTGGAGTGGGTTGCCATTTCCTTCTCCAATGCATGAAAGTGAAAGTGAAAGTGAAGTCACTCAGTCGTGTCCATTTTATGACCAAACTTAATCCTGAGAATTTTCTCTTTTAAGGGCATGGTGGTGCTTAGTTGCTAAGTCGTGTCCAAGTCTTTGGGACTCCATGGACTGCAGCCCTCCAGGCCCCTCTGTCCAAGAGATTTCCCAAGCAAGAAAACTGGAGTGGTTGAGTAGCCATTTTCTTCTCCATGGGATCTTCCCGACGACCAAGGGATTGAAGCAGCGTCTCCTGCACTGCCGGCGTATTCTTTACCACTGAACCACCAGAGATTCCATTTAAAAGCACTTCTCTATAAATCCCCTCTTCTTACAAGTGCCCCTCTTCCCAAAATTCTCCTCCCTCAAAGTTGTTCTCAAGGCCTGGTCCCAGAATCATGAACATCAGTATCCCCGGGAACTTGTTATAAACACAAATTCTCAGGACTCACCTCACCTATCTCAGACCTAAACCAGAAACCCTGGGGGTGGTACCAGCAAATCTGTGTTTTAACAAGCCCCAGGTGATTATAATCTAAGCTAAAGTTACTGGTAATTGTCATCATCTGACCCTGCATGTAATACTCTAGGTTCAGGTATGCTGAAGGGAGATTACGAGCCAAATACCAAGCTGTTTTCTGGGCACCTACATGATTCAAAGTATGAGGCAACATCTATGAAGGAAACAAAGAGGGAAGCAGTAGTTCTATCCCAACTCTTCCACCAAGTCAAGTGGCACCAGAGCTAAACACAGTTTCTGCAAGCAGCAAGCTGTAAAACGGTTATTTTCTGCTTTCACTTTTTCAGCTTAATCCACCGTGTACAATCTTATCTGTTTTGATCAACTTTTAGTTTTAGTAGTTTATAATAGGTGGGTTGTTGTGTTTACATCTATATGAAGGTAAAATAAATCCAGTCTCTGCTGAAAGGAATAAACTCAAATTTGTTTGATGACCCTGCGGAGATGATGGCACCCCACTCCAGTACTCTTGCCTGGAAAATCCCATGGACGGAGGA
Organism: Capricornis sumatraensis; assembly: GCF_032405125.1. Classification (NCBI taxonomy): domain Eukaryota; kingdom Metazoa; phylum Chordata; class Mammalia; order Artiodactyla; family Bovidae; genus Capricornis; species Capricornis sumatraensis. Next base: position 201,519,773 of record NC_091069.1, read on the forward strand.
GCCTGGTTGGCTGCAGTCCATGGGGTCGCAAAGAGTAGGACACAACTGAGCGACTTCACTTTGACTTTTCACTTTCATGCACTGGAGAAGGAAATAGCAACCCACTCCACTGTTCTTGCCTGGAGAATCCCAGGGATGGGGGAGCCTGGTGGGCTGCTGTCTATGGGGTTGCACAGAGTCAGACACGACTGAAGTGACTTAGCAGCAGCATGTACTACTTACAGGAGTTTTTAACAACTGAAGACCAATTTTAACTAATGGGTTCAACAAAGACAACCACCACGAGGAGTTTACTTATTAAGTATATAATTACAAGATAAAAGATTTTTAAGCACTTTGCAAACATGCTTGAAGAAAATGAACCTGATGAACTGACAGGTACACAGCACGTGCAATGTGATGTACTTGGGAAAGCACACCATGAGAATTCCTTTAACTATCCTGAGAGTTAGGTCAACCAGAAATTCTCCATCTCCATTGCATATTAAATTACCAATGAAGCTTTTCAAAACTAATGCCAAGGTCTTGCCTCCAACAACACGACAATTCCCCTTGGCTTAGACAATCTGACAATCCCCTATAATTAGCCTGGAGGCCAGCTTGTACATTTTTTAAATCTTCAGGTAATTCTGATATGCAAAAGTTACAAAGCACCAATGTTAATACAACGAGTTTTTAAATTCTGAGAGGTTAGAGATGTTCTTTGTTGTTATTTAGTTGCTAAGTTGTGTCCAACTCTTTTGCGACCCCATGGACTGCAGCCTGCAGCCCACCAGGATCCTCTGTCCCTGGGATCTCCCAGGCAAGAATACTGGAGTGGATTGCCATTTCCAGCCCCAGGGGATTTTCCTGACCAAGGGATCAAACCTGAGTCTCCTGCATTGGCAGGTGGATTCTTTACGTAAAGAAGCCTAGAGGTGTTCTTTACCTTAAGCATAACACGGAAGAACTAAGTCACTCAAAATGTGAATGCTTACAACAATCTGAAGGTCCTTAGTGCCACTGAACTGTACAGTTAAAATATGGTTGAAATAATATGTTTTATATTATGGATTTTTACCACTATAAAAAATTTTTTAAGTACTCACTATAAAAAGTGAATGCTTGACCCATAAAATAAGAAATGTCTTGACTATTGAGACTAAATTAACCAAATTGTTCTCTGGTGTTGATTTGTAGCGTATAGGATAATAAGCAACACTTTTGCTACATTTTAACATTTTATGACTACTTCAGCTTACTCAGGCAAGTGAAGTATAAAGGTTTGATTATAACACCTGCGAAGATCATTCTTCCTCAACTGGAGGAGACCAGCTAGGCTCTAGCCATGCCTAAGTACCTGTCTGCACTGCTTGTATCCTCACAGCAGGCGCAGAGAACTGACATGGCTGCACCTAGCATGAGACACCCTAAACTGATGTTAAAGGACCCAATCCAGCCCCAGACAGCTGTCAAAGACATGCAACTTCAACCCAAGAACAGGCAGTTTAATTTGACATCCACATGAAGTAAGTGTACGTGTGAGTATGTAAATCCGCTTTCCTGAGAACAGCATAACACAACAGGTAAAATTCATCTGGTTGGTCTTCTAGCACAGAATAACATACTTTCACCCCAAAACACACTAAGAATAATGCTTGTGCTTATCTTTTCAAGTTTCCATTCCTTTCCCAAAGAGTTTTCTTCCCTCGATGTTTTGCCTCCTCTTACCAGTTTAGAGCAGAAATTATAATTTGTTAGTAATTGAAAACTTTTAAAATTAAGTGAAAATGTGGACATACCTTCAGCCAGAAAGATACCACAATACGTGTCAATTCTGGTTCTATTACACTGCAATATATGAAGTGTCCATAAAGATGTTACATTTAAATTATGGAATGCTTCCATTTTAACTCAGACGCAAAAAGATTTGAAGAGTTTTCAACAATCAACTTCTCTCTCCAAACTGCTAAAGGGGTTGGGGGAAGGGGGGTTTATATTCAGCCACATAAGAAATGTGGGTATATTCAAAGAACCCCAAACCAGTAGTCAGAAAGCAAAGTCGCTGATGTGGGCAGTTTGGAAGTCACTTTTCTCCATATTTAGATGGATGGATCCAGAAAGAAGTATTAAAAAACACTTCCCTTTCACTGAACTGTCTTCACATCCTGAAAAATAGTGTGCAAAATACATTTCAAGTCACTGAAACTCTCTTCTGAGAATACTACCAGAAAAAAAAGCAATTATTAAAAAAACTTTTTTTTTCTTTTTCGTTAATCCTAATGTTTGCCCAACTACGACAGAGTACAAAATGTTTAGTCACTATTGTTTACACTGTAAGACAAACATTTTCCTAAAGGACTAGATTCCGCCTATCTTAGGGAAACATACAACTTCTATTCCATAGCTCACTCCCTTTCTTCAGGGTTTCCCCGGTCGGCAAGTCATGACTATCTCCTATACAATTCAAGTTTCTGTTCCCACTTCCACACCCACCAGCACTGCACCCACTCGAGCTGCCTGGGCCTCCTGCCTGCCCCTCACCGTCTCACCACCTCGCTGTCTCCTTCGATCACTCTGCTGATGGCGGAAGAGAAAAATCACCCTAACAACTCCACTTACTTCAGTAATCAAACTCATTTACAATTTAAAGTGTACTCTATCTATTACTCCTGGGTCTGACATGGGGGTTATTGAGAGTTTGCTGCTACAGATAATGGCAATAATTTATAACTGCATGAAAACATAAAATACTAATGAATAATCTAAATTACTTGCTAATAATATAAAAGATAAAGTTGGTCCATCTTTCACTATTAAATAGCCTTAACAATACTTTCCAGGGTGTTTCCAGCCTACTGCGCACAAAAGAAAAACATTATCAAAAGAATGAATATAATGATCATTCCCTCATGTCTTTTACAAATAAGGAAGCTAACCCATATACTGGACTTCAGATTTACTGTGTGCTTTTGGAAACAAACTTATACCTGCATTCATTATCTTAACTTGAGGAATGGGGAGTAAAAAATAACTAAGAGACTTTTCCCATCATTTTGACATGATTTTTCACCAGTATATTAGGAAATGACTTTCCTTTTGTTCTGGACACCTAAGAGGTGTTGGCCAGGCACTGGGATACAAAGATTACTAAGATTTGACCCTTAAACTTTAAGAATCCTTTACCGTCTTCTTTACATGAAATTTTCCATTTCAAATTAGAAGTGTAAAAACAAAGGTAAAAAATACAGAAAGAATGAAGCAAGAACTAAAGACTACAAGCTGTGAAATAAAATGTGGCGGACAATCAAGGTAATGAGACAATTAACTTCTTTGGAATCATCTGGCACACAATAATCCATGACTTTTAAGGAACTCCACGCAGTGGTGCCCTCAGAAATGACATTTTAGTCATTGCTGAGCAAGCCTGCAAGACAAAAGGGCACAGAAGCTAAACTCCCAGTACTGAATTTTTAAACATATTATTATGAAACATTATTATTTTGAAGCATTACAACTAAACTGTGAAGACATCTGAAAACTCCTAACCAATGCCTCAAGTTCAGAAAAGCTTTTCTGAAATGCTTTAAACTGACAAGTAACAAAAGAAAAGGGTGGTTCAATGTTTAGCTGTAAAGGATACTGGGAGCCTAATAATGGTTCCTTTTTTACTGGACCCTTGCCTTGCTTTAGAAACTCTTCTAAGTGCTTTCTACCCAATATGTCATTTAATCTCCACAGCAATTCTTTAAGACTGATATTATTATTCCAATTCTACAGATTAGGTGTAGGTAAAGAGAAGTAACTGCTTTTATGATATACATCTAACATGAAGGGGACTTCTAAGCCAGGCAGTCTAACCCCAAAACCCATAATAATCTTACCAATATGCTTTACTGCCCCTTCAGTACAGCCTAAGAGCAAAATACATTAAATAAAGATTAAAGAAGTCTGGAATTTCATTGAAATGTGAATGACAAGACCTAAAGGAGGGAAGGCTTACCCACAGGAACTGCTTCATAGGCCTGTGTGAATAGGGCTGCTCAGGTACAGTGTGAGAGTTAACTGTTTATCATTCAGAAAAAGGAACAGCTGAAGCTTCAACTACAAAACTTACTTTACATGTAGGAAAAGGTGGAGCCACTGTTTTATCCACAATCCTTTATCTGAACAATATATACACATTTCCATAAATCTTCATCTGAAATATTGCCATCACCATCAACCCCATGAAAGCAAGCCTATTGTTAAGTTGGCAATAAAACAGAGACCAGAACTTAAGACAGATTTCCATCACCCAGGTAATCAACCCAATGGCCACAACTGATCATGACATCAATTTAGGACAAAAATCATCACCAAAGCTGTATACATTACTAGACAGTGATGGTGATGATGCTGGTATTTACAATGGATTATATCTCACAACCTTATTGCATAGGAATTCCCACTACCTCCATTTTAAGAGAGGAAATTGGGGTTAAGAGTTTAACCATTATCTAGCAAACAATCAGGGATTCACACTACAGAGCTTTTACTCTCAGAACATAAGTTTTATAGCTTCTAGCAATTAAATCACTCACGCTTTACTTGGAGAAAAAGACCAAAGAAAGTCTGAGAATATAATTTTGGGTAAAGTTTTTGTCCTAATTATGAATGTGTGGTGGTGGTGGAGGTGGCTTAGTCATTCACTCATGTCTGACTCTTTGCAACCCTATGGACTGTAGCCCTCCAGACTCCTCTGTCCATGACATTTTCCAGGCAAAAATGCCCCACGGAGGAGGGCATGGCTACCCACTCCAATATTTTTGTCTCCTGCATTGGCTGATGGATTCTTTATCACTGAACCAAAGAGTAAGCCCCATGCATATGTAAGAATAGCTAAAGACAATCCAGATGACTGGGCAAGGCAGAAAGCAGCAGACACAGTGGGTACATCTCAAGAGGGACTTCACACCTCCTGGGATGCAGCACAGTCTGGCACTCATGTAACCATTCTCATGACACTACTTGGTCCCAGAATGATGACAGCTGCACTTAGCATCCCAGACTCTCCTCCTATCCCCTCCAAAAACTGGGCTCTCCCGCTCTAGGCACATCGGTATTTACTGGTTCTTATCACTCTGCTGGTAATCTTCTAGTTACTCAGCAGCAAGCTATTGTCTGAAAGGGGACCTATCAGGTTAGCATTCAGAACTCCTGTTTGCACAAACAACTATGTATGCCATGTGTGTGAGAGACAAGGCAAATCATCATACCCAAAATAAGGCTTCCAAGCACTTGAGAGATCAGGTATATATTTACAATGCTAAAAGTGATTTTTCATCAACCTTTCATCAATACTACACACACACAGGTAAAAGACCAATTTGTCCCAAAGCTTAAGTTATAAAATGAGCTGGCATGTTGGTAGAGTAATTCAGATTTTCCTAGAAAGTCAAAGAATCTGTCAACCCAGAGCTTCACTGGAAGGCTATGTATTAATAACTCTCACCAAATATAGCTTTGGATCAGTCAAAAAGATGGGCAGTACAGAAGGGCTAGACTGGGCTAAAGATTTGGTATTTTTAATTCTACAAGATTTTTCAAGTGAGACCTTAACTGTTCACAGTAAGATTTCAGGTTAGTGATCTCTCACAAATCCCCAGATGCAAAACAAATTGACTTTAAAAGTGGTTTCCTGTGCGCTGAAAAAAAGCTCTCAAAATACAAAAATTGTAACAGGAAAAGAAAACCTTTTCCCCATATAATGCAGACTTTCCATAAATAATTAAATACAATCAAATAAAAATCAAATACATATTCAATGTAATGAAAGCTTGCAAAGATTCTCAAAGATTTAAATGCGGTCATATGCAGGAATTTCAGTTTCAAACTACCCAAATAGTTTTGATGAAATACTTGTTTGCAAATTTAAGCCAGGACAAGGAAGGGTGCAATCAATCTCAGAAGACCAACTTCATTTACAGCAGGTCCCCTTCCTTGGTTTTAAGCCAGTAAAGCAGGAATACCTCATTTTCAGGCAGTCTGCTTTAAAGGCACAGACCATATAGATTTGCTCGTGAAATGATAGTCTACCTCAGCTTGTAAGCCCTCCCAGTGACATCACTCATGTCATTTCTCAATTAACAAAGCAGGAGACAATGAGAGCTCCCTAGGACCTGTCTTAAAATTCTTAGGAAGAATGTCAGGTTGGTGTTTTAATGTGCCAAACAAGTCTAATAAATGCACTTAAAGTACCAAGTGAGAAAAAATAAAAAAAAGTAACTTGAAGGTCCCTGTGGCAGTCTGGATTCCGAATATGGCGGGGTGAGGGGGTGGGAGGGAGACAAACAAGGAGATTCAGAAACGCGGAAAGGCTCTCAATGGTGTCATTCACAGAGCCTGTGAGCAGAGCGTGCTGTTCATCAATGATACAGTTCCCACACTCGGTGGGGCGGGCGGAGTCAGACACAGAGCTGAAGAAGGCTTAGGGAGAGCAAAGCAGGAGGGGGAAAAGCTTCCACTCTAATAGCAACCAAACTACAGCCATCTCAGAGAAGAGTTTTCCTGGAGCTTCCCTCCTGCCATTTCAAGATCTCTACCCACTTAACACAGTTTGGCTGAGTAACAATAATCTTCACAAAGATGTCTGGATTATTCTGGACAAAGAACACTAGCAATTATTTAAATATTATTCTTCATTAGAATAATGGTGATCCCAAGCATTTCACTTTTATCTTGTTTTTGCTGTTATCACCGTAACATTCATCTGTTTTCTTCAGGCTCACAAATTTTGAAATATAACAGTCTTGAAACACAAAAATTGCAGCATTAGTACAGGTCAATATGAAAGTTCTTCAGACTTACAAATTTTTTTTAAAGGAAACTGATTGGCTTTAATTAAAATGTGATTTGGAAGTTCTTCTACAGAGATTTTCAAAGCCACTACAATCACATAACTAAACACCTTTAAGTTCCCAGCACAACAGTAAAAGTTAAAAGAAATATCATCACATCTGATATAACGCCAGAGCTAGTCAAGGGTCTAAAGTCAGGAATTACTGCCAGGCTGTGGGGCTGGGGTGGGTTAGGGTGGAGGATACCCTGTTTCCTGTCACAGTGAATTCACAGTCCAATTCACCATCTAAGGAAAGGTTTACACGCAGGGCTACCTCTACCTGCTCCTCCAGGAACACAGAGGAAGGTCAGAATGGACTGAAATGGGGGGTGGGGGGGGGCCCGGAAAGGGCTCTCCTGAAGGAGACAGACCTAAAGCTTAAAGGAAGTGTGGTATTTGTTTTGGCTGAAGGGTTTTACAGGGAGCAGAGAAATGGCCCAGAAAAAAAAGATGGCATGTGTGGACAGGAAGGAAGGCTGCACTGCCAGCACCTCAGCCCAGACAAGGATATGAAAATAATGGGAGACCTGTGGCTGCCCTCTATTAATGTCTGAATTAAGCAAAGGAAAGAATTCATATTGATTGCTAAGACTCTTTTTTCCCCCAACAATTAGCTCTTTATACACTTCCATCTGGCCTAGGAAAGAAAAATCTTTTGTCTAGGATGCCATAGGTATAGTGCTGCCTCCCAGTGAGAATGAACTATGACCTTCTGTGGCCCCTTCAAGACCCATGATTCATGTTTCAGGGAAAATACTGAGAAATATTCCATTAGAAATGAATCTGCTTTCACAGCATATTGTATGTTTCCTGTGTTTTTCTTCCTTCATTATCACCAAGGACATTCCCATGAAAACAAAAACAAAAATCTCATTTTTTTCCCCAGAGTAACAATATTCTTTACTTTGATTTGCTCTGAATTTCCAGAATGCCTTTTCATGGCATCACAATAAGCTTCCGGGGATTTTCTAGTGATGTCATAAATGTCCAATAGAGAAAATCATCACGCTAACAAATGCAACTACAAGCAAAGGGGGTTGACGTCATACGGTGTAATTTCAAAGTTTCCAGAGAGACCTGCAACCAGCTCCTCGCCCTACTCCTAAGTCACAAGTCCCCACAGCCCCCCACCACCAGCTATCCTTAACCTGCTGGCTAGTGTTGAAATAGCAAAGCTACAAAACTGATAGTTTCAACCATGGCATAAGCAATGAGTATGACTAGAATTTCCAGGAAGGCCACTACCACCAACCATCACTCCATCCCTGCCAAAAAAAACCACCTCTCCATCTGCTGGCTGGTGTTGAAAGAGCATAACTAGAGCTTCATTCTCTTAACTTTAATCTTTGGTAAAATGCAACTACTTCTTTCAGAAGTTTCCATTACAGTATGACTCAATTTCTGATCCTTTCCTAACCAGTCCTCTATCACTGTACCTCTCTCCCTCCAGCACCTCAAGTGGAAGCCCCACCTAGATGTTCAGCCCACCTCAACAATGGCACCCCACTCCAGTACTCTTGCCTGGAAAATCCCATGGATGGAGGAGCCTGGTGGGCTGCAGTCCATGGGGTCGTTAAGAGTCAGACATGACTGAGCGACTTCACTTTCACTTTTCACTTTCATGCACTGGAGAAGGAAATGGCAACCCACTCCAGTGTTCTTGCCTGGAGAATCCCAGGGATGGGGGAGCCTGGTGGGCTGCCGTCTATAGGGTCGCACAGAGTCGGACACGACTGAAGTGACTTAGCAGCAGCAGCAGCAACTCTGGGCCCAATCCTGACTTTGGACAGAAATAATTTAAGGGTTTATAAAGCAATACTCCCTATATCACACTATCCTGTTCTTACTTCTATTAACAGGGTTCCTGTCTTACTCCAAAGACCCAGCCTCCACCACCCATTTTTGTTCTGCAAACCATCTCCATCTTATCCTGGGGACCTAAGTACAATGACACCCCACTCCAGTACTCTTGCCTGGAAAATCCCATGGACAGAGGAGCCGGGTAGGCTGCAGTCCATGGGGTTGCTAAGAGTCAGGCACGACTGAGCGACTTCACTTTCACTTTTCACTTTCATGCACTGGAGAAGGAAATGGCAACCCACTCCAGTGTTCTTGCCTGGAGAATCCCAGGGACGGAGGAGCCCGGTGGGCTGCTGTCTATGGGGTCGCACAGAGTGGACACGACTGAAGTGACTTAGCAGCAGCAGTAAGTACTCATCTAGCATCCTTCCCGGAATCCTGCTACTCCAAGCATCAGAAGCCATCTTGTTTTGTCATGTGCTCAAGAAAATGGAGTCGATTTCAGTTCATGACTCCCTGATGTAATAAAGCCCCAGAGCAAGGCAATAAAGAGCTCTGGCCCTGGGGCTTTCCTGGCGGCTCAGTGGCAAAGAACCTGCCAATGCAGAAGACATGGGCTCAGTCCCTGACCCCGGAAGATCCTACATGCAGCTGAGCAACTAAGCCTGTGTGCCACAACTATTGAGCCTGCGCTCTAAACACCGGGAGCCAAGCTACTGAGTCCAGGTGCTGCAACTACCAAAAGCTGCACACCCCTAGAGCCTGTGTTCCAACAGGGGAAGCCACGGCAATGAGAAGCCCACACACCGCAGCTGGGGAGGAGCCCCCGCTCACAACTAGAGAAGACCCTGCGGAGCCACAAAGACCCAGCACAGCCAAAAATAAATATGAGATTATTTGAGAAACAAGAGCCCTGCTCTTTCTCCCTATGTGACTGTAGCTGTGTGTTAACCTCTACAGGTCTCAGCTTCATATGTAGCTGTCATACCCATTCAATGAGAGAATACATATGCCTAAAAGTTGAAAAACATATATATTAGCAATGATAAGGATGTTAATCACAACGAATTTATAAATATACTGCCTATTCCCACATTCTATATTGATATGTTCTAGCCATCTGGAGTGAAGCATTCGCTCACTCACACTGGAACGCAAATGAAGGGGTCAGCGAGGATGCCTGGCCTGAGTGACTGCCTATTACACGTGAATGGCCAACAATGGGTCTGGACGAGGGTTCCTTCCAGTTCCTGCAGTTGGTCCTGTTGTCTCAGTGCCTCCCAACCCCTAGCAAACCACTTGGGGTTCCAGGTCCTTGTCCCTCTCATCCTGTCCTGTGTCATTTCAATTAGCTGGGCCAGCTACCAATATGTCCCAAATAAAGATAACCACAGTATCTGGGTGTTCAGAAGAGAATAAAGACTGAGAAGACTCAGAGGAAGCCAAAGATAAATGGCTCCACAATTCTTCTTTAGTCAACAGCATTTTTTTTAAATCACTGAAAGGGGTGTTAGTATCACTTATCTCCAAGTAGCATCATGAATAAATACAAAGCTCCCATTGTGGACAGAGCAATATACTTGCAAAATACCCTGCAGAGTATACCAGTTACGAACATGCACTCAAAAGAAGTGAGGAAGAGGCTAACTAGATGAATACACACACACACCCACACACACACCCTCTTAAGACACCAAAAGTAAAAGCAGGTGGCATGAAAAAGTGGATTTTATACAAGTTGATCCACTCAGCAATTTGCTTCTTATAGATTCTATTACACATACTCAGTTGCAGAGGGACACAGTCTTCCAGCCAGTACAGAGTTCCAACCTTACTATGACCAGAAGCTCAACTATTCTCTTACTGAACTGGAAACATCAGCTCCATTCTATGTAGGTAAAATAACTTTTCATCTCGTTTTTTCTAGTGTGTTCTTTTTTAAAGATACAGAGTGAATTTTGAGGTTTTATTTGTTGATAATATGTTACAATAATACAAGTAGGTGGAAGATTCTGTATCTTATACTACTTTAAAATATTTTCTCTCTTCTTTTGTCTGAAGTTCCTTCGTATGGTTTGGTTTTTAAATGGTTTAGAACACCAACGATCCATTTCAGGGACACAACGATCAGTGAAATGCCATCAGAAAAAAATCCCGTTCATGAATGGCTAAATCATTTCAGATTAATTGCAATTGAAATGAGTTTTAATTTTTTCCCTAAATTTTTGTTCTTATAGTTAAAAAAAACAAGTAGTGAAGCTACACAGCAGCATACTCTATTATGCGGGATAGAAAAAAATTAAGTTTTTCCATGTAGTTCACTATGGAAAACTAAAACTAAAGGGCATATCTGTTCATTTTCTTTATATATTGTTGAGCAAGCCCAGGTATTAAAAATAAGACCTTTGGGCAGATTTCAGTCTAACCAACAACCTAGCATTGAGCTCAATTACAGGCCAATTTACCATTTGTCCCATAATCCCAATAACTCCCAAAAACCTCTCACCAGAGTGCCCTCCAACACAGCAGTATTTACAGACTAACTCCAGATCTGGGTTGATCTTCCTACAGTAGAACCTCATATGGATCAGAGTACCTATGTCTCTCTCTCTTTCCAAAGTGAATGACAGAGAAGAGGCACCAGTATTACACAAACTAGAAATTAACTGAAATGGCCTAGGAGCAGTCCTTAAAGAACTACATTCAAGGAGCCTCGCTATACCAGTATACCTGGAGTTTATTTAGATAAGATTCTGGAGAGCCGATGCAGTAATGGAATAGGACTTTTGGAGATCTTAGGAGGGGGTATCCTGCACACAAGAGAGACCTGAACTACTGAGGGCAGAGGGTCACTGTGGGTGGGCAGCCCTGTAAAAGGCCCCCCAGTGATGCCTGCCTGCTAGTATTCACATTCTGTGTAATCACCGTGCTCGAGTGGGTTAGGCGGAGTGCTCCCTCTTGCCCTGTAGTTGTTGCTCCGATGAGGCCAGCGGTCATAATGTAAGCACCTCCATGGAGAGGCCACTTAGCAAGGAACAGACGGAAGCTGCCTACCACTAGCCCACAAAAAACCCTAAACCCTGCCAACAATCACTTAGGCGAGCCAGGAAACAGACTGACACTCAGACATGCCTCGTGGTGACTGCAGCACTAGCCCATGGATCTTAGTGTTTCCATAGGCCCAAAGCCACAGGACACAGCTAAGCTGCACCTAAACTCCTGACCCACAGAAACTGCAGACAACCAATGCTGTATAGAGCTACCAAATCTGAGTAACCTGTTACTCAGTAATAAATAACTAAGAGATATTTAATATAGATTTTTACCTCTAAAAGCATCATTTGGGTAGCATCACAGTATGTATTTGAAACTTTCATCTAACTTGAAAAAGTACATGCTATTCTCTACTGGAATTTTAAGGTCTCTTAAAAATCTCTGGATTTTTCAGGGGACCAAATTCCATAATACATGAAGACAATGCAAGCTTTCCCAAGTTGATTTAATTCACTTAAAAGTCAATTAATACTCAAGACATTTAACTGTGTCACAGGCCCACTCAGCATTAAGGAGCCCCTAATAAAAGCAAAAAAAAAAAAAAAAAAACTCGAAGATAAATTTTATTTCTAGAAAATCACATGCAGACTCAGAGATAAACTTTACTTCCATAAAATAATAAAGGAAATTTTTTTTGATTAGAAAGCTAACAAAAAACTTCCTTACCTTGAATGCACTGCAGTGTTCCATCCTCCGCTCTTATTGTGAAAGTCTCACCTGGATTAACTTGAACGAGAATAACCTGCCAAAATAACACATTAATTTCAATTTTTAAATTTTATTTATTTGGCTGTGCTGGATCTTAGTTGTGGCATGCAGGATCTTCAGTTGTGACATGTGGGATCTAGTTCCCTGACCAGGGACAGAATGCAGGTCCCCTGCATTGGGAACACCAAGTCTGAGCCACTGGACCACCAGGGAAATCCCTAATTTTCAATTTAATACTAGAACATCTGGGGTTTTCTTAACAGTTTCATTATATAAATTTATGTATTAGACAAGCAATACGTAGCACAGAATCTTGTATAAACATAAAACTTAGGAGATGTCTTAGATCTGGTTCAAATTTGATGGGGGATAAGTACATGCATTTGTATTTAGCTAAGTGTTTGGGGGGAAAAAAAGTATCTATGTATAGGACCTGGAAATATTAATGAACAGTATAAGGAGGACCTACCAAACACACAAATCTTTAAATCTATTACCTAAACGTCTGTTTTAGTCATATAACACAGATATTTTGTTATCAGAAGACAACTTCCAAAAGACTAAATCACGCATGCCATGGCAAAATATGTTCTTTCAAGAATCTCAGAATTTTAGTTCTAATCTCATTCAGTTACTTTAGATAACAAAAGGGGGAAAAAATTAATCTATATCTAAATATAAATGAAAGGACATAATCCAAGTTTTAAAAACTGTGGTTAAAAATCATCAGGTGCAACTTTAACACTATTAAAACAATGACTATGTATTTCTAGAAAATGGAAGGCTGTCAATGTCACATTCATATTCTTGGAGCAAGCCTGGTTCCTGCCTCGAAACCATCAAGCACACTGTTTCCTCTGTCTGCAATGCTCTCCCCTGCACTCCTTCATCTCTACCCTCTGCCCACCTTACTCATTCCTCCACCAGCCACCACCCATTTATCCTTGCTAGATTAAGGACTGGCATTTGACTCTCAGGACAGGACAGGTCTTGCACTACGGGTTCTCAAAAAACAAAATGAAACTCAGCTCCTTCCTAAAATCTATAATTCCAATTAATTGTTGTTGTTGTTGTAGTTCAGTCGCTAGGTCATGTCTGACTCTGCAACCCTATGGACTGTGGCACACCAGGCTTCCCTGTCATTCCCCATCTGCTGGAGTTTGCTCAAACTCATGTCCACTCAGTCAATGATGCCTCCAACCATCTCATCCTCTGAACCCCTTCTCCTCCCAGCTGCCCTCAATCTTTCCCAGCATCAGGGTCTTTTCCAATGAGTCAGCTAGTTGCATCAGGTGACCAAAGAATTAGAGCTTCAGTATCAGTCCTTCCAATGACTATTCAGGATTGACTGATTTGATCTCCTTACTGTCCAAGGGACTCTCAAGTCTTCTCCAGCAACACAGTTCAAAAGCATCAATTCTTTGGAACTCAGCCTTCTTTATGGTCCAACTCTCACATCCATACATGAATACTGGAAAAACCATTGCTTTGACTACATGGAACTTTGTCGACAATGTGATGTCTCTGCTTTTTAACACATTGCCTAGGTTTGTCATGGTTGTTCTTCCAAGAAGCAAGCATCTTTTAATTTCATGACTGCAATTACCATCCACAGTGATTTTGGAGCCCAAGAAAATAAAATCTGTCACTGTTTCCACTTTTCCCCCAACTATTTGCCATGAAGTGATGGGACCGGATGCCATGATCTTCGTTTTTTGAATGCTGAGTCTTAAGCCAGCTTTTTCACTCTCCTCTTTTACCTTTGTCAGAAGGTTCTTTAGTTCCTCTTTACCTTCTGCCATTAGGGTGGTAAAGGAATTATTTTTGTGTCTGTCTTTCCTTATAGAGCCTTAATCTAGGCTCTATAAGGGCAAGATTTGACACAGAATAAGTGCTTGAGAAATATTTTTACTGAATGAATGAAAGTTATAAAACTTATGGAAAACCACTGCAACCGTGACTTTGAGAAATTAAGCTTTCATAATATGCAATGTTGAAGTCAACTTTATTTACTGTGGTGGTGGTGGTTCAGTGGCTTAGTCATGTCCGACTCTTTGCAACTCCATAGACTGTAGCCTGCCAGGCTCCTCTGTCCATGGGGATTGTCCAGGCAAGAATACTGGAGTGGGTTGCCATTTCCTTCTCCAGGGGTTCTTCCTGACCCAGGGATAGAACCCATGTCTTCGCCTTGGAAGGCGGATTCTTTATCACTGAGCCACCTTGGGCACCCATATGGACCATAATTTATGTATTTTTAAAAACTATTTATTAAGATCAAAACCATTTTACCTTTAAAAACTAAATCTTTAAAGTCTATGTATTTTGCTTATACTAATAATTCCAGGAAACACTGCTGGGATATTAAAACATTTTTAATCTGGAAATCCATTAACTAGAAAAAACAAGACCATTCAAGGAAAAGCTGTACAAGTTTCATCCCTGGTGCTCCTTGTTATCTTGAATTATAATAGTTATTTCAAGGCAATTTATTTTTCCTGTACAGTAACTGTGTCAATAATTTTTCAGTCTTAAGCATTCAAATCCTCACCAATGTAAACACACTGTGCCATTTTAAGAACTCAAAAGGAAATCTCTCCCGATCTCTATGGAGTGATTAAAACATTTTCATTGCTTTCTTGAAAATCAATTTTAAAAGTCATTCCTAACATGAAAATATTTTTGACTTAACTTTATTTCTATGTACACATAGAATATAACTCAACTACAGGGGAATAAAACAGTCCAAAAAGAAAATTATCCATGTTTTTTTAAAAATCCTTAAACCAATTCTAACATCACTATAACAGCAGAAGGCATCTGCTTTGTGTTTAAGCCTCTAGAGATTGGTCTATAAGATATGCCTGTCGAATTATTCAGTCAGGAAAAAAAAAAATCAGTGAACACTAACTATGACCCAGATATTCTTTGACAATCTTAAATGCAAATACTCTTTTCCACTACACTCATAACTGTCAGACAAAGTGTCCTAAATACTAGTTCTAAAAGTACAATTCACCAGTATTATGGGAAGTCCCAGGCAACAACAGGATATCTGAATTGGAGTATATTCCAGGTTCTATCACATTATCTGCTTATCATATTGCATGAGAAGTGTCTGCAGCAGTTTCTCTGCAGTTGCCGACACCAGGCCACATCTCATGGAATGGCTTGGAGGCAGCCAGCCTCCAGAAGCCATTTATGCCTTCCCCTCGCTGCTCCCGGGAGGCCCATTCCTGACCCCCACCCCATCTCTACAGGGAGAAAGAGGATAGGTAAAGGGCTTGCACATATCCTATTAAAATATCTCTCTTCAAATGCTTAGTTACTGTAATTTTCCCTGCTGCTGTGTTTCTATGGCAACCAGATTATAATCTACCAAGTTACCTCAGAAACCAGGCAAATCTCCTGTGTCCCAATATCAATTTTTCTTAGCAAGAGTGAAAGTCATTATTTGAGCAAACCGTATTCATCTTGGCACCGAGATACTTTAAAAGAAAGCATTTTATTATACTGAAGCGGACTGACCACCATGCTGTTTTTGCTGTCAATAAAGCAGATATAAAAATAAACTTTTGACACACACCAGCCCAGTGATCTATCCCTAACCAGAGACATGAATGAGATGGCGGCAGCAGGCCTTGCATCGTGTGGCCCTGAGGAGCGTGAGTCACACCGGCAGGCTCCCTGGCACTTAACCTTTTGTATCGAACAAGTCACTCCGTCTGTCTGTCTGTCTGTCTGTCTCTCTCTCTCCCTCTCTCAATCTGTCTCTCCCCATCCCCCCAACCCTCCTTCCTTCCCTCCTCCTTTCTTTCTTTAGCCACAAAGCAGACATTACAGTTACAAGTTCTCTTAAATACAGAATGTGAAACATAACATCATTGTCCAAACCTCATCATTTTTTGCCCACTTAGTAAGCATTTCCTGCTTTTCCAAAATCAGCACTAAAACAAGTCATGCTGTATTCTGTGACTTGTCAGAGGAGAAGGGGAAAAAAAAGAAGATTTTTTTTTTTTTTTAACCACGGATAGATTTTTTTCCCCTCGAGATGCTAACGTAGAGCCATGTTAATCAAAGACATATTTCAGGCTACTATTGCTTTGTCAGATCTGTTTCAAATCCCTTAGTGCTACAGGAACCAAGCAGCCCCAAATAACCAAAGGCTTACTGGAGGTTACATTAAGGTTTACTGAAAAATAAGTGACCATTCTTCCAAAGTCTAAAGAAACAATACAACAAGAGGTAGAATTAACATAACTAAGCAAAAGGCTAAACACAGCATCCTGGGAAAGCTTCACCCAACTAGACAACTGAAGCAGGTATAACATCTTTCTTTAAAGGTATAAATCTAAATAGAACTCTGTTTCTAACTCACCGGAAGAGCAAAAGGAAAGCTACTTTTGCATTTTAAATTTTGGATGGCTGATTAACCAGTAGATAATCTCCTGGAGGCAAATTCCTAATTTTTGCCCAAATAAAATACTGCCAGGCACCCAACTAAATCATCACTGCCACGTATGTGTCCATCACAAAAGCTCCTGCTCTGACCAAAGATGAAATGTCACATTTGCAGTGTTTTCAAGGGTTAAATTCCATACCTAGTCAAGACATAAACAGTGCTAGGGAATCTCCTTTCACTTTCAGAGCTTTTCCCACTTGCCATATTCTGTGAAGCTTGTCTTACTCTTAGCTGTTTCATGTATGCATGAACACTCTTGGGTAGAGCAGTTATGAATATCCAACAGACATCTTAAGAGAGAAAGGAGTATTACAACCTAAAAACTGCAGATGAGTTCCAGCTAAGGACAGATTCTATCCAGGAAGATATAACAACTTAAAAAGTGACCTCTGACTTTATGAAAGGAACAGTAGCACCTTCCTTCTGAAAACACACACACACACACACACACACACACACTTCAGATTCCCAAATTCCAGAAAAATCCTGGCAAGCTTCACCCAGGCTCTTTCGTTCCACCCAAAGCATCCATCATGACACACCATTGAGACTCTGGTCTCTGTGTCAAGACTGCAGCTGGCCTCCAGCAAAACTGAATAGTGGCATCATTTGATTCTTGAGTTCTGTCTCTCTTATGAAAAGGGAGATGATGAGCTGCAAATGACTGACAGTCACCTTTGTGGTCATAACACACACAAAGAAAATGTCCCTGGATTTACAACATGAGCAGTTTAACTGGAAGGTCCTAGAAGATAATAGGAAAGTACTGACTCACCTGCTCACATGTCCAACCTGAAGCCTGAATCCAAAGCTGGTAGGAAAAGAACATATAAGACCAGGGAGCATCCAAGGATACTTACACACTAGATCAAGGCAAAAGGACATCCAGACTTTAAAGATGGGGAAACTGAGGCTTAGAGAGGATAAGTAACTTGTCCAAAGTCACAGAACTACAAAATGACCATCAGCACTGGAACCCAGCCCTGCCTGACCAAAATGCATGCTTTTCTCTTCTACCACATAGCATCTCCTCCTCCTCCTCAACAGGTGTGGGTTTCGCAGAGTTGGTCCTCTAGAGAGACGCTTCAATAAATGGCTACAAGGAGAGAAGGCATTTAACTGGATCAAAAGAATGTCCCCAATGACAGAGGACAAGTTCTCTTCTAGGAAATCTGTGCTCACTCCCTGAGGCAAAGCCTGTTACCCACAACATGGCAGTCGGGTGGTAAGGAATCCATCCCTTAACTAACAACGAACAGTTGCCTTTAAACTGGGCAAGATTTATTCTCATAAAGTCATTGTCAAGTCCTTGAATTCCCTTAGAAACCTAGGAGAAACCAATAAGCTATTTGATTAGCACTATCATTAGGTGCCATTTCTCATGACCTAATAGGCATAAGAAAAATAAAAGATTACTCCTGAAAAAGACTGGGTCTTGAGCTTCATACTTCTCAAAAGTCACCTATCATTAACAAAAAAGACAGGAACGGATGAACAGGTAACCAAGGAAAGAGGAGTTAGATGAACCAAGAAGAACATTTTAATGCACTGAAATCACGTCGGTCTGCTGAAAATATATACACTTAACCTTGAACCCTCTGCACAGTGAAAAAAATCTGCATATAACTTTACAGTTGACCCTCCACAACCTCTGATTCAACCAACTGCAGATAGTGTAGTACTGTGATATGTATTTGGGTGGGGGGGGGTGGGGAATATGCATAGCATTTTATAATTTAAAATATTTTATAATATTCATAATAATAAATATAAGCGATGTATGTAGTTCAAAGCTGTGCTGTTCAAGGGTAAACTGTATATTCAAATGAGTTCAATAACTGCATTTCATGAAGTATCCTTAGAAGAATTAAAATTCTGTGGTTTAGTCACTAAGCCATGTCCGACTCTTGCGACCCCATGGAATATAGCCCACCAGGGTCCTCTGTCCATGGGATTTCCCAGGCAAGAATGCTGGAGTGGGTTGCCATCTCCTTCTCCAATTACTACTCTGCTGCTGCTGCTTGCTGCTGCTGCTGCTGCTAAGTCGCCTCAGTCGTGTCCGACTCTGTGCGACCCCATCGACAGCAGCCCTCCAGGCTCCCTCGTCCCTGGGATTCTCCAGGCAAGAACACTGGAGTGGGCTGCCGTTTCCTTCTCCAGTGCATGAAAGTGAAAAGTGAAAGTGAAGTCACTCAGTCGTGTCAGACTCTTAGTGACCCCACAGACTGCAGCCCACCAGGCTCCTCCATCCATGCGATTTTCCAGGCAAGATTACTGGAGTGGGGTGCCATCTCCTTCTCTGAATTACTACTCTACTTCATTTTAATTCAGCAAATATTGATGAGTGCCCAGAATAGGTGAGGCATTCCATCAGGCCACAAAATAGAGACTTAGACAACACAAAATTCTCCCTACCTCACAGGATAACAATTGGGAACTTGCATGGGATGGGAGTAAGGAGTGACTTAAATAAAACAAAACATTTACAGATACGTGATAAGGGATATAAAGAAAACAATGGCAGCTTGTAAGAAGTTATACATTTCTACTCCCTTTAAATGTGTTCTGCCCTGAATAAAGAGATTCTATTACCAAAAAAGCTGTTTGCTAAGAATAAAAATATAGCACTAACTTAGGTGTGAAAAATGCAGGATATAATATAGATGGCCCAAACTAGGTTCAAAGCCTCTTTTAAGACAGCCACAAATGCCTGAATCTAAAGTTTCAACTATAGGACTTTTCAGATAAAAGTCAAAAACAAAAAAGACCAAAAATGTAAGTGTAGCTTTTCCCCGGCTAAGAGTAACAGTCACCAAATATCCCTGAGCATTTGGGGCAGCATTACATTTATTTAAACAAATCTTTTTTTTCATTTTATTGATTCCTGGTAGCTCAGCTGGTAAAGAATCTGCCTGCAATGCAGGGGACTCCAGTTCGAATACTGGGTCGGGAAGATCTGCTAGAGAATGTATTTTCACAGAATTGTTGAGTACCCAAAAGATAATTCTTCCTGCTTTAGCTAAAATAATTATGTTCACTGAGAACAAAATTTGATTCCTGTCATCACCATTTCAGGGTCAATTCTTATTAAAAATATCCACGACATGAGGTAAAACCATTTCCTACCCCTCAATTCTACCCACACACCCCATATCTCCAAGCTGGGCTCTGGCCACACTCATGGGGAATCAGCAACTTGGACCACTTTTCATCTGATGTGCTTTGCACACTAAATCTTGCATGTCATCCTGTGTTTAGAGCCAGCTACCTCATGTCTGGTTTTTGGTTGGCTGACGCAGAGCAACGTGATCCACACTGACGTACTAAGTGATGTCACACCCCTGGCTCAGATGGTAAAGAATCTACCCATAATGTGGGAGACCCAGATTTGATCCCTGGGTCCAGTAGATCCCCTGGAGAAGGGGATGGCAACCCAGTCCACGATTCTTGCCTAGAGAATTTCACAGATGGAGGAGGCTGGCGGGCTACAGTCCATGGGGTTGTATGAGCGACTAACACCCTTCTCTGGTAAACTGTGCACTGAACTACCATGGGAATCTCAAGGCTGCTGAAGAAACATATTTAACTGCCTACATTCGCAGTATTCTACCAATGGCCTTGTCATTTATTGAACACTGTTCTCCCCCCACTAAGACATAATCAAGAAATAATGTGCCCATGAGGAATGTTCTCATTCGTATAACTAACAGAAAATCAGTTCCCAATATTTTGTCAAATTAAACAGTCTAGAGTTAACTTTTCTTATTACTATTAATACTATTGCCTTATATCTTGTTCCCACTAACAAAATTAGAAATGAGTACAAATACATAATATTCTATGGTTTTGGAAAGACTCTGAGTTAGAGACCTTAGCCTTTCCCTGCCTCTGCACAGCACATTATCATCACTTATTCAGGCCATGCTTTTAGACTGATTAAATTTATTTAAAGCAATACCTAATGTAATTATTGAAATCCTGATCATTCAACAAATATTTGCTGAGTAGTTACTATGTACTAGGCACTTTATTAAGCACCGATGATTCTAAGATGAGAAAGATAAAAGCTGACCTCTATTTGTATATTGGTGCAAAAGAAGAAAACACAATTAGCTGTTTAAAAAAAAAAAAAAAAACCATGATTATTTGCTATTAAGCGCTCTGGAAACTGAAGAAACCACCAAGACATCAGGAAAAGTTATAGTTGGAAGTGACACTTAAAGGGAAAATGAGAAGATAAGCCAAACAATCACACAGTACAAGCACTGAGCGGTTCACTGCATTTAGAATTACAGTGTGCTAGAGAACTCCAACGCGGCTGTAAAGGCAGGCATAAGCAAGTGACAGAGGGGTAAAAGGTGAGACTGAAGAAGCAGGCCAGGCCCACCTCAGAAAAGTCTTTGTTTGCCCTGCTTGAAAGTCTGGACTTTATCCTGTGAGCAGAATTTTCCAGTAGGAAAGCAACACTGCTAAGTAACTATGATAGCAGTGAGAAATTCAAACATCTCTGAGATGGGAGATACTGGACCCACAGAGACCAGCAAAAATATTAATTAAACATCCAACTGTGACATAATTCAGGGGTTACACAGTTCTAAGTAAGAGTTTTCAAAAATAACCAACGGTTTAACCTTTAAATATGACTATCCAGATCACAGGGTTCGCTGCTGAAGAGTTCTGCCCTCCCTGTCAACACCACGGTATCTCTGATTACAGAGGTGAAGTCATGGGCATGGCTCTCCCAGACGTAACTACTTGATTTTTCCTACTTCCTGTCACTCTCTCTAATTCTCTTATCCAACTGTGATTCTGTCACTTCCATTTCCACCACTCCTATCACTGATAACTGAGGGGCCTTCACAGCCTGTCCCTCTCATGTCTCCACCTCTTCCTAGACGTTTTCTATCTCTCATTCCTTCCCTTTGGTTTCTTGCTCTAAAAAGCTACTCCCCAAAGCATTCATGAGGCAACCTAGCAGTCCTTTCCTTTACTTCAAGTCAACTCATCAATCCAACAATGTTGTCCGCCTACTATGTTGCTGGCTGATTTGCTGATCAAAAGGAAAGGAGGACTAATAGGGTTTATTATTAATGGGATTATTGGGGAACAAATTTAATTATGAACCAAAAGAGAATCATTACTTATTCTCAAGGGTTCCAAGTTAATCATATCCCCAAAACACCTGTTCTGATTCCTAGAATACCCCATTTCAGACTAGCTAATTCATTTTTCACATCTTTAAGCTCAGCTTTGCCTTTTAGCATATCATGCATACATTTAAAAAGTTTGAAAAAATAATTTAAGGACTCAGAATTGCAGATAAAGTTTTAAAAAAAAAAGGACACACAACGTAAAACTTAATTATTAAATTGAAGATGAATTTTATTACTTTTTTAAGACTACAAAAAATAAGGAAGCAATACCACATATTTCTTCTACATGTTTGTCTTCCTGCCACAATATACGTTTAGGTAAAATTAGATGGCGTTCCGGCCAGACTTGTCTTCTAAATAACACTATACTATGTACATTGGAGAAGGAAATGGCAACCCACTGCAGTACTCTTGCCTGGAAAATCCCATGGATGGAGGAACCTGGTAGGCTACAGTCCATGGAGTCTCAAAGAGTCGGACATGACTGAGCGACTTCACTATACTATGTACATACTGAGTAAAGTCACTTTGTGCTAATCTCATTTTACTTTCAATTCACTTTTTAACTGAGAGTTTAAAAATCAATGAAGTTACCAAAGATACACAGTGAGAAGAACAAATCAGACACATCGTAGCTGAGTCCCAGCTGTGCCAGACAGGGCACTTAACATGTCTAACCCTGCATTTCCTCCTCTGAAAAGATAAAACACATATCTTATGTGTGTGCTCTAAAGAAGGAAGCCACCCCCCAGCAGCCCTGGTAGAAGGCCTTATATATAGTATATGCTTAATAAATAATTATTAATATTTATTTCTCTTCAAATTTCTACCAGTGACATGGCCTCTAATGAGAAAGTCTGAAGAAAAAAAGTTTGCCACATCTGCCACATTTCATGTTCTCAATAAAATCTAAAACCAGCCAATTCTCACCTCTGACCAGATTTTCTGTTTGAGAAACATTCTGGCTTTCCTTAAAGGATCACCTCGCAGCTCATTCACATTTCAGTGTCTGTTCAGCTTCCGCAGATCCCAGCAACAATAGTGACTTTGGAATCCTTTCACAGTAGTTCTGAAATCTAAGCCTTTTATATCCACAAAATGCTGTGAATTACTTGAAACTGCTTCTAATTAAGATTATCACAAGGAAAGTCAGCAATAAAATGTAACAAAGTAACACCACAGTATGTGTCGATTGCCTATTCCAGGAGAGGACCCTTTTCTGGGTCCTCTCAAAGCACCAAGGAAGAATTAAACCTGGCCAGCTTCTCTAAGAAGCATCAAGCGTTTGCCTTTTTAAACACTTAAGCAACTAGTTTGAAAGGTTATCCACCATTCAATCCAGGAAAACAGAATTATACAGCAGGATACTTAAGACCATTAAAAAGTTTAAAGACACCATCCAGAGTAAAGATTTCAAGGCAAACAGACTTGAGAATCCTCTTCAAAAATGTACTGCTTTAAGATTTTCCCCTCTAGACTGTAGTGCCAGAGCATCGTAAGCAACTGTTGGAAAGCCTGATGCACTTACACTCAGTCTTGGAAGAACGATATCCCTGAGTGCATCACATACCGACTTGCACAAATGAACAGATTATTCCAACTCTTCCCTCACTCTGCACCCAGCCCAAATTCAGGACTGACACTAGGCTATGCAGACAGCAAAGGAAAAATGTGACAACGATTTTCCAGCCAGCCCCTCCCTCCTCCTCGCAAGCCCTCAGCACACACAAGCGCACAGCAGATTCTATGCACGTCTCTAACTCGGGCCAGTTTATGTACCATGACATCAGCGCAGCATAATGAGCCAAGTTTAAACTCCATCTGGGACAAATAACGTCCAGGCACACTGTAACTTCTTTTGTTTATATACACTGACTAAATATGTCTTGGTGGTAAATGAACTTAAGATTTATTTCCCAAGGCCTCCAAACAATATTCTACACCCCTGAAGCACCTCCCTGCCTCCAGCGCTCTTTCCAAGGCTATGCGTAAGTGATTTTTAACAGAACACATGATTTTGAAACATATAATTAACATCTTGAGGAGAGTCAAAGTCCAAGCAGCCCTTCATCAATCTGAAACAAAGAAGATGAGGAACTCACTAGCAAAGGGGTGTGGTCTCACAGCACAAATGGTACGTGACACCTAATTTTGTATTCCCCGTGAGAACAAGAATGAGCAGAGGTGAGACACTTCAGAAATGCTCATAGAGTGATTTCTTTTTGAAGGATAAACTTAAATGATTTGTTTTTCAATTCTGGCATTACTTAAGGGAAATAATTATAAATTCAGCAATGAAAGAAAAATAATCTAATAGGTTCAAGTCTTATAATAAGTTTTTAGATTTCTTAAGGCACAAAAACTGTGCCTCAGGGGTGATGTAATTTTTGAATGGAAAAGAAAGGCGGGGTTTGGAAGGAAAAGAAGGCAGACAAAAGTCCTTTCCTTGTGCCCAGGCTTGGCAAGCCCCTGCCTCTTCTCTCTGGTTACCACCATCTCTCAGCAGGTGCTGATCCCAGAGGAAACTGCTCCCCTATGGCTAACCTCAGGGAAAGAACCACTCCCTAGGGAAAGAAAGGGAGCTACTTTGACAACCTGGGCCTGAAATGACTTCAACCTCACTTCTTCCTCCAAACTCAGTTGGTGCCTCCAGGCTTCAGACACAGTCACCCCAGCTTGGTTTGCAACTCTGAGAAGCTCCACAACCAGATTCACTGCCATCTTTCAGGGGCAATGTGAAGGAAATTTAAGGTAATAGCAGGAATACTCTTCTTCGCAAGCCTTACAACTTACTATTATACAAAACCCAGTCCCACGTCTCTCCTGACTGTTTACCTGAACAGAACAACGGAGATATACCTAGTCCAAGCAATACCACCATTCCTGGATGGTAGGACACAGGGGACTCAAATCCCAGTCCTGTGATTTGCCAGGTGCAAAGTACGTAACCTTTCTCATCTGTGGTTCTGTCTAAAAATGATCACCACCTTACAAGGTGTATGGTTCACTGGAAGAAATAATATATAAAAGTGCTTAGCACATCATAAGCCTCAAATAGTTACTATTCATTCCCTCTACCACAGAGAACAAAAAAATGAAAATATCAAATGGAATTCTCTTGGGGAGTTCTCTGGCAGTCCAGTGGTTGGGATTCAGCAATTTCACTGCCATGGCTTGGGTTCAACCAGGCCGAAAAACTAAGATCCCCAAGCCATACAGCACAGCAACCCCACCACCGAAAAAGTCAGTCAGTCTTTCCAATAATTTAACAAATAACCATGCAACTAAAAATTGAGTATAAAGTTGAGACAAAAAACCTTCTGGTGATCAGCAAGTTTGAAAAGTAACATTTAATTTTGAAGTAAATACCAAAAACTTGTAGTCAGACCCTTGGCATTCTTTCAATGCCAAAAAAAATTTGACCTTTAATATATCTTTTACATTGTTAAGACACTTCTCTGGAATGTTACAAAACATGTTAGCCCACATTTCCCCCATGTTCTTAAAATAATGGTTGAAAAATGAGCCACTGCCTCCCTGCAAAGCAAAAGCCTACACTGAGTATGGGGCTTCTCTTCAAGTCTCCCTAATGGAGGCTCCTCAAAGTCCCAAGGCAGCTTGAAGCAGCATGGTGTAGATGGGCAGGTGATAAAAAGTGCCCAACCCTGAATAAACCACTTTAAAAATAAGAAAACAGAAAGTCTGAGAAGTAAACACCTATAGATGTGAATACCCATCTATTAAAGGATGATGTCATCCATTACTCAATTCCACTCTCAGTTGATTCCCTGGTCTTTAAAACAGATATTATTCACAGAGTATATATTAAGCCTAAGGTCTAATTTCTCAATGCAAACATTTTATGAAAAAATATGGATGCCATTCCTTTGTAATTCATATCCTATTCACATTTTACACTACACTTATTTTCTATCATGACTAAAGTTACAAATAAATGATTAAGAAACAGCCATTCTATAAGGATGCTTTTTATACAGCCCTTTTGCCAAGGTGATGAGAATTAAGATGGATTTTAAATAGATGTACTCTGTCAATGCAAAACAAGTCAGAAAAGATAAATGAGCTGGATGACTCTGGCTAACTTAGCTACTAGACAACATCACTAACAAAAGCATGTGTGTCACAGTTTTCCCCATGAACTAGAATGACAACTCGATATTCCAATATATGTGAAAACCAAAGAAACTTCTATCCAAGAACATTCTTCAGTGCAAATTTTTCTATCTACTTAGAAAACATAAGAACATTTTAACAACTCCTAAAAATTAGAAGTCGTGAAACACAACTGGATAACAAGTCCATTTCTCTACATCTAAGGTTTAGCTCAGAAGGATTGATTTCCACTTTTTTAGAAACACAGCTGGCCCTTGAAAAATGCAGAGCTTAGGGGCACCAACCCTCCACGAGGTCAAAAATCCGTCTGAAACTTATAGTCAGACCTCTGCATTCACAGATCCTAGGTATCCTCAGTTGTACATCTGCAGACTTAACCAATGGTGGATGGTATATTCTATAATACTTACTACTGAAAAACATAAGTAAGTGTATAAGTGGATCTCTGAAGTTCAAGTCTGTTATTCAAGGGTCAACCTGACCCCCCAAAATGAAACCAAATAGCTCCTACTTTCTGCTCTCTCCGCTTAACTAGTTCCCTTGTTACTTGCAAAGCAGAAACCCTTGGCAAAGTCATTTTCTAAATGTAGATGTCCAAATGCACACCTCCTATACTGCAAGGGGCAAGGAATGGGCAAAAAAGAATGGCTCCAGGTCAAAGCATTCTAGTTAATGGTTGTGCTAAGCACACATTGCACATAAAACAGATATCCTCTCAGCAGTGCTCTATCTGACGGTCGCCTACTAAAAAAGCCCAGGGCTGAGAGGCAATACCAGCGTAGGCATGAACACTAGAGTGGCGCTGAACTGTCTTCTCTGGAGGCCCACCATAGTTCAGCTTCAATTCACTATAACAGCAGAGCTGGCTGGGAGATTACTAAGGGGGGTACCTACTTCTGGTCAATTCCAATTTAAATGTAATCTAAGACAGCGAAGCCCCCGAATTACCTAGATACAATACTAGGACGCTTCAGCAATGGGTTCCTTGGGAGGCTGTTTACTTTTTGCACCTGCATTTGGAATCTAGATATTACTGTTGCTAACGTATGCAGCTTGCTCACTACTATCCTGTTTGGAAATGTAATGTAGATAATTGCTATACAGTCATATTTTTAAGTCAATCATTTGGACCAAAAAAGATGAGTCTGCCAACATAAAAACAATTATGTGCAAACATATGTCTTCACACATTCTGGAAGAGAACAGTCCCATTTTTTTTCCCTCTGTGTCTGTGTATACATATATATATAATTTTTACCATACTTTTAAGATATATCAATGGTTATCACATCACATCCAACATGACAAACATGCATTTTAAAAAAACAGAAATTTGAGGTTGGACGTCTATCAAATGTAGTTTTATTCAAAGAGAAAGTCAATATAGACATGATTTAAATTAAAATGCCTCATCTAGGTAACACCAGGGAAACTTTACATTCAAAAAATTCTATTTTAATAAGTATCTAAGGAAAATGCAATTCTTGGAGAAACTGTAAAAAATATTGTAAACACAAGTATTTGCATGTTTATCCCTTTGAATGCTGATACCCTGAATCTGTGTTTAATGCTCCTTAACCAGTTTGTAAACAGTAAAACCAAGGCACCTGGTCATTTCTCCTGCCCGTCCTATGCTTTGATGAGTGTTCAATATGGCACTGATTGGGGACTTGAATACTGTTCACTGACAAGCAGAGGCCAAATAAAACAACACATGGGTCCAAAGTTGTAAAACATACAACTGAAATCCTACATAGCTACATGAGCCAGAGTCCATACTACTTCATTTTACAAGTTATATAAGGAAAGGAGAAAACTAAGAGACTTAAAATCACTTCATCAGTATGATACAATAAGTGTGCCCGAAAAATCTTAAATAGTTTTGCTTTTAAAACCCAGTATGTGTGAGCACAAGAAACAATTACAAAGCTAAAAAAAAAAAAAGGTAAACAATCCCCAGGTTGCAAGTTCAGCTGACCACAGAGCCCAGGCAAGTTTGGGAATTAATGGACAAAGGGGGCCTGAGGACGGTTCTCCCCATCCAGAGTGGGTGGCTGCTACTTTGGGTCCGTCAACTTTTGCCAAGTAGGATGACCAGCCCAGTTACCAGATCTTCTGGGATTTTTAAAAAACCTAAAGATCCAGAATTTTGTGTAGATCTTCCCATTTTTAAAGCTTGGCACCTAATTATTTATTTGTTAATCATAAAGCTTTTTTCCTTTTTTAATGCCTGTATGAAAAATGTAACAGGTATCCAGTTTTTAAGCCCTGGTTTAGATGAATTAAATTTGTTCATTTTGTTCATCCTTCACTCACTCTGAAGGACTTACTGAATACTACCTCACTGAATGCTACCTCAGACGCCAGGTACAGCATGACCAAGAGACAACCCCTGCTGCCCTTGAGTTTAGAGTGCAACCAGACGGTCAAACACTGCAATAAGTTGAAAACAATCATAATGTTAAAACCACCATAAAATTTTAAATTGCTGTTATTTTGCAGTGCAACCTTGCCACGCCAGTGTTTTTCCTTAATCCTCTCCTTTTTGAAGGCAGCTCTGTTTCTACCATTTGAAGGATACTGACTGTATCTTGTATCTTATTATTATTGCCTTTGGCTAATTAAATTCTGAAGTGTCTCTCAACCCAGACAGCTCAGAGCTGTCATAATTATATATCATATGTCATAATTATTGTGAGTGCCACATATAACACCCTCCTCTGCATGGCATCAACATTTTCCTTTAAGAGACAGAGATTACACATAGGCTTTGCCTTTTCGGAAGGCTTTGTAGTTAATGGAATCGGCAAACCTAAGGCAGAGGGGATTGTAAAATCAGACCACAGACCTGGAAAACTCAGACTTCTTTTTTCTTTTCTACAGTTCAGAGGAAGCCCTCAGAAATGCGAGCAGCTGCCTGCACTGCTAGAAAGCATTTGGTTAAGGGTGCTCATGGTCCTCACCTCCACAGAGTTGGAAATTGTGAGGGACAGAATCAAGAAGCCAGGAGTGGATGACCAGACTGGATGCACAGAGGACACACAGATTCTCTAGAAAGAATACGGAAGAGCAAAGTTTCCAGAAAAGAGATTCTAGAATGCATAGATACAGTTTGCTGGGGGCATCACTAATATTAGTTCTCCCCTGATTATGCTATCCCTGCAGAGCATTCACATTTCACACCACAGAAACTGATTACATGAGATGCAAAGCCTGAATAACTTCCAGCGTCATACCTCAGTTCAGGCTCAGCCTCCCCACAGACACTTCTCCTTGCCTGGTGTGTTTTCCTGCTCGCCTCTCCCATTCCCCACCCCTCCCTGGACGCTCCCAAGACACTGATACATTCTGCAACCCAAGCACTTCTTCCCTGGTCTACACATGTGTAAATACAGCCTTTTTCTTTTTTTTGTAAACCACATTCTGCTCCCCAACTAGACTGTTTATTCCTTTAGGGCAAAAACAGTGTCTTATTCAGCTTTGTGTCACCAACACCTAATACAGTCCTGCAGAGAAGACGTGCAATAGATGCTTATGCAGATGAACAAATCTGTTATTCAGTCACTCCTTAATTCAGTCATAAATCTTACCCTCTCACTCCTTTCCACCCCAAATCTCAAAGAAAAGAGGCTGACAATCTTGACACGAGAGGCCTTGTAACTGTGAGTAGTAGAGAGAACGTAAATGGCAGTTTGCAATAATAATTTTCTTTAAACACTTGCGCAAGTTACAGATTCCTCATAGGCGGTGATGCTGAAGAGTCTGATCCAAAACTGCACTTCCCCATATTGGGTTTCCCAAGCCCAACATTTGAGCAGCCTAACTTTTTCTACCTGCCAGCTCAAGCCCCTGCCTCTAAATAGGGGGTATCATAAAATGAGACGTTACCTAACATTATTCAGCAATAATATTTTAATTGCAGTCCCATTCTCATTTGAATATCCTTTTCCTGGGCAAGGCTCCCAAGAGCCATTTATCCATTTTTCTACACCATACTGACGCTGGTCCTCTTTCTGCGTCCCCCTGACACGGTGGCGTCCGCATGTTTAAGAGGAAACCTGTGTGGTGAGAGGATCTGAACTACTGATTGCAAGAAGGGAGCTGTCAGGGGAAACGTTATTAAGAAGATATCAACCTGAACAGAAAAGGTCACTGGACTAGTAGAAGAAGTACATTTGATGTAGAAGACATGCTGATGATGAGCACCATCTGAACATGGAACATTTTAACATATTTAACATGCTGTCTGGAAATATGTACTCAAAAGAATGCGCAAGGAAAACTCTGGCTGCATATGCTGTCTGGGGGAAACAAAGGCTTTCAAAAAGAAGAAACCGAAGGGGGGAAAAACCTCACTCCCAATGAAATGACATGCTAAATGCTGATCGCCCGAAACAGGCAAAAGTCAAGACAACTGGACGTGACTGAGGTAACTGTAACCTCCTGTCTTCCAAGGAATGCTTATTAACAGGATATCCCAGAAAAAGTTTTCTGTTTACATTTAAGGAGATCTGCTATCTGAAAAAGAGGCATGAAGAAAGCTCATTAGATGTTAATATTCTGGAAGCTTAAAAGAAAAAAAAAAAGCAAAACATAAGAAATAAAAATGACAAAACATGCTTCAGGTGCTCTCTGTGTGCTGAATTCTTAGTTAGGACAAGGAGACATCTAACTCTATCCCCACCCCACTGACCTAATGATACGCACATGAGAAGGGTCACTAAGAATATACATAAAGTGCATGCCACCATCACGTAGGTCTGCCAGTGTCACAGATTAAACAAGCAGATCAGTCAATGCTATGTGAACACTCTGTTCTTAACCTAATGGTTTCTTTATTTACCTGACAGCTGCTGTAATTCTTCTTAAGAGATTATTAAAATATTAAACCAACAAAACAAGTTGGAAATTGGGCTGATGTTTATTCTTTCATGCTCAAAACAAGCTGTTACTTCTTAAAATCTCCAAAATGTGCTGAAAGTTCATAGCAAAGATAGTTAATACAGTTAGGTTCTAAAATGTAATGTGTGAAATGCAATATTTTGGCTACTGAAGGGCATTTCACTGTAATTTATACAGCCACACACAAAAACTCAGGTGGAAACCTAAGCTTTACAACTCAAGAATAATATGTGGTTAGGCATATTAAGGGAAGTAAACTTTATTTAGCTACGCTGATCTATTTAGAGGTAGGAAAAATTACAGTGAGACAAGAGGAACCAAACATGAGGAGCGCAGTTTTGGATCAGACTCTTCAGCATCACCATCTATGAGGAAAACGTAACTTGTACAAACATTTAAAGAAAATTATCACTGCAAACTGCAATCCACGTTCTCTCTACTACTCACAGTTACAAGGCCTCTTGTGTCAAGATTGTCAGCCTCTCTTCTTTGAGATTTGGGGTGGAAAGGAGGAGTGAGAGGGTAAGATTACCGTGAGAGCAAGCAGAAAATAGAACTTTTTTGTTTTAATTCAGAAAACAATAGTTAAAAATAAAGCTGTTCAAAAAATTTTGTTTTTAATTTTAAATAACCTGCTCAATTTTACTTCTAGGTGTATGTATATGAGAAACAAAAACACATATCCACTCAAAAATTTGTACACATAT